>NW_028277166.1:31757652-32103979 GCF_051122295.1 Plectrocnemia conspersa
TCCAAACACTTTTTGCATTAGACATTTTTCAGTAGGATTTCATTTAGCAAAGTTATGACACTTTGAATTTTTACATTAGCCGCCATTTTGAAAAAAAATTTTATATATTTTTTTTAAACATAACGTATAGGGGCTGCACGTTAGTTCTATGCGATACTCAAAATTTAAATTTTTATCTTCGAAACCAAACAGTTAAGAGCGTTAACTCTTTTCGAAAGTCTCAAAATGGCTAGTATGGGGGTACGATCGAACTGATACATCGCTTGTTTTCAAGCAAAAATATATATTTTTTATATTTTATTCTGATGAACTTTAGGCTTCTGAACATTTCATGTATAGAGACTTTTTTGACGAAATTCAACACTACCGAGTTACAAGTGATTGAATTTTAATACTTGTCGCAATTTTGCAAAAAATTGACAAAATGGATTTTGCTAACAAACATACACAGGATGCTTAAGAATTCTATACTGTCACAAAAATTAAAATTCAAATATGTATAAATAAGCTCACACTGACCTTAACTATATTGAAAATCTTATAAGCGTATGTATGGTGGGTCGATCGACTCATCACACTAAACGTGTTTTGAAAAAAAAATACTTTTATTTTTTAATTTTTAATTTTTTTTTATAGTATCGTAAGTATAGTTGAAAGCTCTGTTTTGTTTAAAAAATTCAAGTCGATTTCTTAAATAGAAACCTCATACGAGCGTTAACTGTATGCAGAGTCGCATAAAAGCTCGTTCGAGGTCTCGGTCAATATATGGTAAGACTCGGTTTTTATTAAAAAAAAAATAATTAAAAATTGATTTTATATGCAAATTAAAATTCCAAACACTTTTTGCATTAGACATTTTTAAGTAGGAATTCATTTAGCAAAGTTATGACACTTTGAATTTTTACATTAGCCGCCATTTTAAAAAAAAAATTTATATATTTTTTTTAAACATAACGTATAGGGGCTGCACGTTAGTTCTATGCGATACTCAAAATTTAAATTTTTATCTTCGAAACCAAACAGTTAAGAGCGTTAACTCTTCCGAAAGTCTCAAAATGGCTAGTATGGGGGTACGATCGAACTGATACATCGCTTGTTTTCAAGCAAAAATATATATTTTTTATATTTTATTCTGATGAACTTTAGGCTTCTGAACATTTCATGTATAGAGACTTTTTTGACGAAATTCAACACTACTGAGTTATAAGTGATTGAATTTTAATACTTGTCGCAATTTTGCAAAAAATTGACAAAATGGATTTTGCTAACAAACATACACAGGATGCTTAAGAATTCTATACTGTCACAAAAATTAAAATTCAAATATGTATAAATAAGCTCACACTGACCTTAACTATATTGAAAATCTTATGAGCGTATGTATGTTGGGTCGATCGACTCATCACACTAAACGTGTTTTGAAAAAAAAATACTTTTATTTTTTAATTTTTAATTTTTTTTTATAGTATCGTAAGTATAGTTGAAAGCTCTGTTTTGTTTAAAAAATTCAAGTCGATTTCTTAAATAGAAACCTCATACGAGCGTTAACTGTATGCAGAGTCGCATAAAAGCTCGTTCGAGGTCTCGGTCAATATATGGTAAGACTCGGTTTTTATTAAAAAAAAAATAATTAAAAATTGCTTTTATATGCAAATTAAAATTCCAAACACTTTTTGCATTAGACATTTTTTAGTAGGATTTTATTTAGCAAAGTTATGACACTTTGAATTTTTACATTAGCCGCCATTTTGAAAAAAAATTTTATATATTTTTTTTAAACATAACGTATAGGGGTTAGTTCTATGCGATACTCAAAATTTAAATTTTTATCTTCGAAACCAAACAGTTAAGAGCGTTAACTCTTCCGAAAGTCTCAAAATGGCTAGTATGGGGGTACGATCGAACTGATACATCGCTTGTTTTCAAGCAAAAATATATATTTTTTATATTTTATTCTGATGAACTTTAGGCTTCTGAACATTTCATGTATAGAGACTTTTTTGACGAAATTCAACACTACCGAGTTATAAGTGATTGAATTTTAATACTTGTCGCAATTTTGCAAAAAAT
Source organism: Plectrocnemia conspersa (assembly GCF_051122295.1). Lineage (NCBI taxonomy): Eukaryota > Metazoa > Arthropoda > Insecta > Trichoptera > Polycentropodidae > Plectrocnemia > Plectrocnemia conspersa. The sequence continues at coordinate 31,759,723 of NW_028277166.1, forward strand.
TGACAAAATGGATTTTGCTAACAAACATACACAGGATGCTTAAGAATTCTATACTGTCACAAAAATTAAAATTCAAATATGTATAAATAAGCTCACACTGACCTTAACTATATTGAAAATCTTATGAGCGTATGTATGGTGGGTCGATCGACTCATCACACTAAACGTGTTTTGAAAAAAAAATACTTTTATATTTTAATTTTTAATTTATTTTTATAGTATCGTAAGTATAGTTGAAAGCTCTGTTTTGTTTAAAAAATTCAAGTCAATTTCTTAAATAGAAACCTCATACGAGCGTTAACTGTATGCAGAGTCGCATAAAAGCTCGTTCGAGGTCTCGGTCAATATATGGTAAGACTCGGTTTTTATTAAAAAAAAATAATTAAAAATTGCTTTTATATGCAAATTAAAATTCCAAACACTTTTTGCATTAGACATTTTTCAGTAGGATTTCATTTAGCAAAGTTATGACACTTTGAATTTTTACATTAGCCGCCATTTTGAAAAAAAATTTTATATATTTTTTTTAAACATAACGTATAGGGGCTGCACGTTAGTTCTATGCGATACTCAAAATTTAAATTTTTATCTTCGAAACCAAACAGTTAAGAGCGTTAACTCTTCCGAAAGTCTCAAAATGGCTAGTATGGGGGTACGATCGAACTGATACATCGCTTGTTTTCAAGCAAAAATATATATTTTTTATATTTTATTCTGATGAACTTTAGGCTTCTGAACATTTCATGTATAGAGACTTTTTTGACGAAATTCAACACTACTGAGTTATAAGTGATTGAATTTTAATACTTGTCGCAATTTTGCAAAAAATTGACAAAATGGATTTTGCTAACAAACATACACAGGATGCTTAAGAATTCTATACTGTCACAAAAATTAAAATTCAAATATGTATAAATAAGCTCACACTGACCTTAACTATATTGAAAATCTTATGAGCGTATGTATGGTGGGTCGATCGACTCATCACACTAAACGTGTTTTGAAAAAAAAATACTTTTATTTTTTAATTTTTAATTTTTTTTTATAGTATCGTAAGTATAGTTGAAAGCTCTGTTTTGTTTAAAAAATTCAAGTCGATTTCTTAAATAGAAACCTCATACGAGCGTTAACTGTATGCAGAGTCGCATAAAAGCTCGTTCGAGGTCTCGGTCAATATATGGTAAGACTCGGTTTTTATTAAAAAAAAAATAATTAAAAATTGCTTTTATATGCAAATTAAAATTCCAAACACTTTTTGCATTAGACATTTTTCAGTAGGATTGCATTTAGCAAAGTTATGACACTTTGAATTTTTACATTAGCCGCCATTTTGAAAAAAAATTTTATATATTTTTTTTAAACATAACGTATAGGGGCTGCACGTTAGTTCTATGCGATACTCAAAATTTAAATTTTTATCTTCGAAACCAAACAGTTAAGAGCGTTAACTCTTCCGAAAGTCTCAAAATGGCTAGTATGGGGGTACGATCGAACTGATACATCGCTTGTTTTCAAGCAAAAATATATATTTTTTATATTTTATTCTGATGAACTTTAGGCTTCTGAACATTTCATGTATAGAGACTTTTTTGACGAAATTCAACACTACTGAGTTATAAGTGATTGAATTTTAATACTTGTCGCAATTTTGCAAAAAATTGACAAAATGGATTTTGCTAACAAACATACACAGGATGCTTAAGAATTCTATACTGTCACAAAAATTAAAATTCAAATATGTATAAATAAGCTCACACTGACCTTAACTATATTGAAAATCTTATGAGCGTATGTATGGTGGGTCGATCGACTCATCACACTAAACGTGTTTTGAAAAAAAAATACTTTTATATTTTAATTTTTAATTTTTTTTTATAGTATCGTAAGTATAGTTGAAAGCTCTGTTTTGTTTAAAAAATTCAAGTCGATTTCTTAAATAGAAACCTCATACGAGCGTTAACTGTATGCAGAGTCGCATAAAAGCTCGTTCGAGGTCTCGGTCAATATATGGTAAGACTCGGTTTTTATTAAAAAAAAAATAATTAAAAATTGCTTTTATATGCAAATTAAAATTCCAAACACTTTTTGCATTAGACATTTTTAAGTAGGATATAATTTAGCAAAGTTATGACACTTTGAATTTTTACATTAGCCGCCATTTTGAAAAAAAATTTTATATATTTTTTTTAAACATAACGTATAGGGGCTGCACGTTAGTTCTATGCGATACTCAAAATTTAAATTTTTATCTTCGAAACCAAACAGTTAAGAGCGTTAACTCTTCCGAAAGTCTCAAAATGGCTAGTATGGGGGTACGATCGAACTGATACATCGCTTGTTTTCAAGCAAAAATATATATTTTTTATATTTTATTCTGATGAACTTTAGGCTTCTGAACATTTCATGTATAGAGACTTTTTTGACGAAATTCAACACTACTGAGTTATAAGTGATTGAATTTTAATACTTGTCGCAATTTTGCAAAAAATTGACAAAATGGATTTTGCTAACAAACATACACAGGATGCTTAAGAATTCTATACTGTCACAAAAATTAAAATTCAAATATGTATAAATAAGCTCACACTGACCTTAACTATATTGAAAATCTTATGAGCGTATGTATGGTGGGTCGATCGACTCATCACACTAAACGTGTTTTGAAAAAAAAATACTTTTATTTTTTAATTTTTAATTTTTTTTTATAGTATCGTAAGTATAGTTGAAAGCTCTGTTTTGTTTAAAAAATTCAAGTCGATTTCTTAAATAGAAACCTCATACGAGCGTTAACTGTATGCAGAGTCGCATAAAAGCTCGTTCGAGGTCTCGGTCAATATATGGTAAGACTCGGTTTTTATTAAAAAAAAAATAATTAAAAATTGATTTTATATGCAAATTAAAATTCCAAACACTTTTTGCATTAGACATTTTTCAGTATGATTTTATTTAGCAAAGTTATGACACTTTGAATTTTTACATTAGCCGCCATTTTGAAAAAAAATTTTATATATTTTTTTTAAACATAACGTATAGGGGCTGCACGTTAGTTCTATGCGATACTCAAAATTTAAATTTTTATCTTCGAAACCAAACAGTTAAGAGCGTTAACTCTTCCGAAAGTCTCAAAATGGCTAGTATGGGGGTACGATCGAACTGATACATCGCTTGTTTTCAAGCAAAAATATATATTTTTTATATTTTATTCTGATGAACTTTAGGCTTCTGAACATTTCATGTATAGAGACTTTTTTGACGAAATTCAACACTACTGAGTTATAAGTGATTGAATTTTAATACTTGTCGCAATTTTGCAAAAAATTGACAAAATGGATTTTGCTAACAAACATACACAGGATGCTTAAGAATTCTATACTGTCACAAAAATTAAAATTCAAATATGTATAAATAAGCTCACACTGACCTTAACTATATTGAAAATCTTATGAGCGTATGTATGGTGGGTCGATCGACTCATCACACTAAACGTGTTTTGAAAAAAAAATACTTTTATATTTTAATTTTTAATTTTTTTTTATAGTATCGTAAGTATAGTTGAAAGCTCTGTTTTGTTTAAAAAATTCAAGTCGATTTCTTAAATAGAAACCTCATACGAGCGTTAACTGTATGCAGAGTCGCATAAAAGCTCGTTCGAGGTCTCGGTCAATATATGGTAAGACTCGGTTTTTATTAAAAAAAAAATAATTAAAAATTGCTTTTATATGCAAATTAAAATTCCAAACACTTTTTGCATTAGACATTTTTCAGTAGGATTTCATTTAGCAAAGTTATGACACTTTGAATTTTTACATTAGCCGCCATTTTGAAAAAAAATTTTATATATTTTTTTTAAACATAACGTATAGGGGCTGCACGTTAGTTCTATGCGATACTCAAAATTTAAATTTTTATCTTCGAAACCAAACAGTTAAGAGCGTTAACTCTTCCGAAAGTCTCAAAATGGCTAGTATGGGGGTACGATCGAACTGATACATCGCTTGTTTTCAAGCAAAAATATATATTTTTTATATTTTATTCTGATGAACTTTAGGCTTCTGAACATTTCATGTATAGAGACTTTTTTGACGAAATTCAACACTACTGAGTTATAAGTGATTGAATTTTAATACTTGTCGCAATTTTGCAAAAAATTGACAAAATGGATTTTGCTAACAAACATACACAGGATGCTTAAGAATTCTATACTGTCACAAAAATTAAAATTCAAATATGTATAAATAAGCTCACACTGACCTTAACTATATTGAAAATCTTATGAGCGTATGTATGGTGGGTCGATCGACTCATCACACTAAACGTGTTTTGAAAAAAAAATACTTTTATTTTTTAATTTTTAATTTTTTTTTATAGTATCGTAAGTATAGTTGAAAGCTCTGTTTTGTTTAAAAAATTCAAGTCGATTTCTTAAATAGAAACCTCATACGAGCGTTAACTGTATGCAGAGTCGCATAAAAGCTCGTTCGAGGTCTCGGTCAATATATGGTAAGACTCGGTTTTTATTAAAAAAAAAATAATTAAAAATTGCTTTTATATGCAAATTAAAATTCCAAACACTTTTTGCATTAGACATTTTTCAGTAGGATTGCATTTAGCAAAGTTATGACACTTTGAATTTTTACATTAGCCGCCATTTTGAAAAAAAATTTTATATATTTTTTTTAAACATAACGTATAGGGGCTGCACGTTAGTTCTATGCGATACTCAAAATTTAAATTTTTATCTTCGAAACCAAACAGTTAAGAGCGTTAACTCTTCCGAAAGTCTCAAAATGGCTAGTATGGGGGTACGATCGAACTGATACATCGCTTGTTTTCAAGCAAAAATATATATTTTTTATATTTTATTCTGATGAACTTTAGGCTTCTGAACATTTCATGTATAGAGACTTTTTTGACGAAATTCAACACTACTGAGTTATAAGTGATTGAATTTTAATACTTGTCGCAATTTTGCAAAAAATTGACAAAATGGATTTTGCTAACAAACATACACAGGATGCTTAAGAATTCTATACTGTCACAAAAATTAAAATTCAAATATGTATAAATAAGCTCACACTGACCTTAACTATATTGAAAATCTTATGAGCGTATGTATGGTGGGTCGATCGACTCATCACACTAAACGTGTTTTGAAAAAAAAATACTTTTATTTTTTAATTTTTAATTTTTTTTTATAGTATCGTAAGTATAGTTGAAAGCTCTGTTTTGTTTAAAAAATTCAAGTCGATTTCTTAAATAGAAACCTCATACGAGCGTTAACTGTATGCAGAGTCGCATAAAAGCTCGTTCGAGGTCTCGGTCAATATATGGTAAGACTCGGTTTTTATTAAAAAAAAAATAATTAAAAATTGCTTTTATATGCAAATTAAAATTCCAAACACTTTTTGCATTTGACATTTTTCAGTAGGATTTCATTTAGCAAAGTTATGACACTTTGAATTTTTACATTAGCCGCCATTTTGAAAAAAAATTTTATATATTTTTTTTAAACATAACGTATAGGGGCTGCACGTTAGTTCTATGCGATACTCAAAATTTAAATTTTTATCTTCGAAACCAAACAGTTAAGAGCGTTAACTCTTTTCGAAAGTCTCAAAATGGCTAGTATGGGGGTACGATCGAACTGATACATCGCTTGTTTTCAAGCAAAAATATATATTTTTTATATTTTATTCTGATGAACTTTAGGCTTCTGAACATTTCATGTATAGAGACTTTTTTGACGAAATTCAACACTACCGAGTTACAAGTGATTGAATTTTAATACTTGTCGCAATTTTGCAAAAAATTGACAAAATGGATTTTGCTAACAAACATACACAGGATGCTTAAGAATTCTATACTGTCACAAAAATTAAAATTCAAATATGTATAAATAAGCTCACACTGACCTTAACTATATTGAAAATCTTATAAGCGTATGTATGGTGGGTCGATCGACTCATCACACTAAACGTGTTTTGAAAAAAAAATACTTTTATTTTTTAATTTTTAATTTTTTTTTATAGTATCGTAAGTATAGTTGAAAGCTCTGTTTTGTTTAAAAAATTCAAGTCGATTTCTTAAATAGAAACCTCATACGAGCGTTAACTGTATGCAGAGTCGCATAAAAGCTCGTTCGAGGTCTCGGTCAATATATGGTAAGACTCGGTTTTTATTAAAAAAAAAATAATTAAAAATTGATTTTATATGCAAATTAAAATTCCAAACACTTTTTGCATTAGACATTTTTAAGTAGGAATTCATTTAGCAAAGTTATGACACTTTGAATTTTTACATTAGCCGCCATTTTAAAAAAAAAATTTATATATTTTTTTTAAACATAACGTATAGGGGCTGCACGTTAGTTCTATGCGATACTCAAAATTTAAATTTTTATCTTCGAAACCAAACAGTTAAGAGCGTTAACTCTTCCGAAAGTCTCAAAATGGCTAGTATGGGGGTACGATCGAACTGATACATCGCTTGTTTTCAAGCAAAAATATATATTTTTTATATTTTATTCTGATGAACTTTAGGCTTCTGAACATTTCATGTATAGAGACTTTTTTGACGAAATTCAACACTACTGAGTTATAAGTGATTGAATTTTAATACTTGTCGCAATTTTGCAAAAAATTGACAAAATGGATTTTGCTAACAAACATACACAGGATGCTTAAGAATTCTATACTGTCACAAAAATTAAAATTCAAATATGTATAAATAAGCTCACACTGACCTTAACTATATTGAAAATCTTATGAGCGTATGTATGTTGGGTCGATCGACTCATCACACTAAACGTGTTTTGAAAAAAAAATACTTTTATTTTTTAATTTTTAATTTTTTTTTATAGTATCGTAAGTATAGTTGAAAGCTCTGTTTTGTTTAAAAAATTCAAGTCGATTTCTTAAATAGAAACCTCATACGAGCGTTAACTGTATGCAGAGTCGCATAAAAGCTCGTTCGAGGTCTCGGTCAATATATGGTAAGACTCGGTTTTTATTAAAAAAAAAATAATTAAAAATTGCTTTTATATGCAAATTAAAATTCCAAACACTTTTTGCATTAGACATTTTTCAGTAGGATTTTATTTAGCAAAGTTATGACACTTTGAATTTTTACATTAGCCGCCATTTTGAAAAAAAATTTTATATATTTTTTTTAAACATAACGTATAGGGGTTAGTTCTATGCGATACTCAAAATTTAAATTTTTATCTTCGAAACCAAACAGTTAAGAGCGTTAACTCTTCCGAAAGTCTCAAAATGGCTAGTATGGGGGTACGATCGAACTGATACATCGCTTGTTTTCAAGCAAAAATATATATTTTTTATATTTTATTCTGATGAACTTTAGGCTTCTGAACATTTCATGTATAGAGACTTTTTTGACGAAATTCAACACTACCGAGTTATAAGTGATTGAATTTTAATACTTGTCGCAATTTTGCAAAAAATTGACAAAATGGATTTTGCTAACAAACATACACAGGATGCTTAAGAATTCTATACTGTCACAAAAATTAAAATTCAAATATGTATAAATAAGCTCACACTGACCTTAACTATATTGAAAATCTTATGAGCGTATGTATGGTGGGTCGATCGACTCATCACACTAAACGTGTTTTGAAAAAAAAATACTTTTATATTTTAATTTTTAATTTTTTTTTATAGTATCGTAAGTATAGTTGAAAGCTCTGTTTTGTTTAAAAAATTCAAGTCAATTTCTTAAATAGAAACCTCATACGAGCGTTAACTGTATGCAGAGTCGCATAAAAGCTCGTTCGAGGTCTCGGTCAATATATGGTAAGACTCGGTTTTTATTAAAAAAAAATAATTAAAAATTGCTTTTATATGCAAATTAAAATTCCAAACACTTTTTGCATTAGACATTTTTCAGTAGGATTTCATTTAGCAAAGTTATGACACTTTGAATTTTTACATTAGCCGCCATTTTGAAAAAAAATTTTATATATTTTTTTTAAACATAACGTATAGGGGCTGCACGTTAGTTCTATGCGATACTCAAAATTTAAATTTTTATCTTCGAAACCAAACAGTTAAGAGCGTTAACTCTTCCGAAAGTCTCAAAATGGCTAGTATGGGGGTACGATCGAACTGATACATCGCTTGTTTTCAAGCAAAAATATATATTTTTTATATTTTATTCTGATGAACTTTAGGCTTCTGAACATTTCATGTATAGAGACTTTTTTGACGAAATTCAACACTACTGAGTTATAAGTGATTGAATTTTAATACTTGTCGCAATTTTGCAAAAAATTGACAAAATGGATTTTGCTAACAAACATACACAGGATGCTTAAGAATTCTATACTGTCACAAAAATTAAAATTCAAATATGTATAAATAAGCTCACACTGACCTTAACTATATTGAAAATCTTATGAGCGTATGTATGGTGGGTCGATCGACTCATCACACTAAACGTGTTTTGAAAAAAAAATACTTTTATTTTTTAATTTTTAATTTTTTTTTATAGTATCGTAAGTATAGTTGAAAGCTCTGTTTTGTTTAAAAAATTCAAGTCGATTTCTTAAATAGAAACCTCATACGAGCGTTAACTGTATGCAGAGTCGCATAAAAGCTCGTTCGAGGTCTCGGTCAATATATGGTAAGACTCGGTTTTTATTAAAAAAAAAATAATTAAAAATTGCTTTTATATGCAAATTAAAATTCCAAACACTTTTTGCATTAGACATTTTTCAGTAGGATTGCATTTAGCAAAGTTATGACACTTTGAATTTTTACATTAGCCGCCATTTTGAAAAAAAATTTTATATATTTTTTTTAAACATAACGTATAGGGGCTGCACGTTAGTTCTATGCGATACTCAAAATTTAAATTTTTATCTTCGAAACCAAACAGTTAAGAGCGTTAACTCTTCCGAAAGTCTCAAAATGGCTAGTATGGGGGTACGATCGAACTGATACATCGCTTGTTTTCAAGCAAAAATATATATTTTTTATATTTTATTCTGATGAACTTTAGGCTTCTGAACATTTCATGTATAGAGACTTTTTTGACGAAATTCAACACTACTGAGTTATAAGTGATTGAATTTTAATACTTGTCGCAATTTTGCAAAAAATTGACAAAATGGATTTTGCTAACAAACATACACAGGATGCTTAAGAATTCTATACTGTCACAAAAATTAAAATTCAAATATGTATAAATAAGCTCACACTGACCTTAACTATATTGAAAATCTTATGAGCGTATGTATGGTGGGTCGATCGACTCATCACACTAAACGTGTTTTGAAAAAAAAATACTTTTATATTTTAATTTTTAATTTTTTTTTATAGTATCGTAAGTATAGTTGAAAGCTCTGTTTTGTTTAAAAAATTCAAGTCGATTTCTTAAATAGAAACCTCATACGAGCGTTAACTGTATGCAGAGTCGCATAAAAGCTCGTTCGAGGTCTCGGTCAATATATGGTAAGACTCGGTTTTTATTAAAAAAAAAATAATTAAAAATTGCTTTTATATGCAAATTAAAATTCCAAACACTTTTTGCATTAGACATTTTTAAGTAGGATATAATTTAGCAAAGTTATGACACTTTGAATTTTTACATTAGCCGCCATTTTGAAAAAAAATTTTATATATTTTTTTTAAACATAACGTATAGGGGCTGCACGTTAGTTCTATGCGATACTCAAAATTTAAATTTTTATCTTCGAAACCAAACAGTTAAGAGCGTTAACTCTTCCGAAAGTCTCAAAATGGCTAGTATGGGGGTACGATCGAACTGATACATCGCTTGTTTTCAAGCAAAAATATATATTTTTTATATTTTATTCTGATGAACTTTAGGCTTCTGAACATTTCATGTATAGAGACTTTTTTGACGAAATTCAACACTACTGAGTTATAAGTGATTGAATTTTAATACTTGTCGCAATTTTGCAAAAAATTGACAAAATGGATTTTGCTAACAAACATACACAGGATGCTTAAGAATTCTATACTGTCACAAAAATTAAAATTCAAATATGTATAAATAAGCTCACACTGACCTTAACTATATTGAAAATCTTATGAGCGTATGTATGGTGGGTCGATCGACTCATCACACTAAACGTGTTTTGAAAAAAAAATACTTTTATTTTTTAATTTTTAATTTTTTTTTATAGTATCGTAAGTATAGTTGAAAGCTCTGTTTTGTTTAAAAAATTCAAGTCGATTTCTTAAATAGAAACCTCATACGAGCGTTAACTGTATGCAGAGTCGCATAAAAGCTCGTTCGAGGTCTCGGTCAATATATGGTAAGACTCGGTTTTTATTAAAAAAAAAATAATTAAAAATTGCTTTTATATGCAAATTAAAATTCCAAACACTTTTTGCATTAGACATTTTTCAGTATGATTTTATTTAGCAAAGTTATGACACTTTGAATTTTTACATTAGCCGCCATTTTGAAAAAAAATTTTATATATTTTTTTTAAACATAACGTATAGGGGCTGCACGTTAGTTCTATGCGATACTCAAAATTTAAATTTTTATCTTCGAAACCAAACAGTTAAGAGCGTTAACTCTTTTCGAAAGTCTCAAAATGGCTAGTATGGGGGTACGATCGAACTGATACATCGCTTGTTTTCAAGCAAAAATATATATTTTTTATATTTTATTCTGATGAACTTTAGGCTTCTGAACATTTCATGTATAGAGACTTTTTTGACGAAATTCAACACTACTGAGTTATAAGTGATTGAATTTTAATACTTGTCGCAATTTTGCAAAAAATTGACAAAATGGATTTTGCTAACAAACATACACAGGATGCTTAAGAATTCTATACTGTCACAAAAATTAAAATTCAAATATGTATAAATAAGCTCACACTGACCTTAACTATATTGAAAATCTTATGAGCGTATGTATGGTGGGTCGATCGACTCATCACACTAAACGTGTTTTGAAAAAAAAATACTTTTATTTTTTAATTTTTAATTTTTTTTTATAGTATCGTAAGTATAGTTGAAAGCTCTGTTTTGTTTAAAAAATTCAAGTCGATTTCTTAAATAGAAACCTCATACGAGCGTTAACTGTATGCAGAGTCGCATAAAAGCTCGTTCGAGGTCTCGGTCAATATATGGTAAGACTCGGTTTTTATTAAAAAAAAAATAATTAAAAATTGCTTTTATATGCAAATTAAAATTCCAAACACTTTTTGCATTAGACATTTTTCAGTAGGATTTCATTTAGCAAAGTTATGACACTTTGAATTTTTACATTAGCCGCCATTTTGAAAAAAAATTTTATATATTTTTTTTAAACATAACGTATAGGGGCTGCACGTTAGTTCTATGCGATACTCAAAATTTAAATTTTTATCTTCGAAACCAAACAGTTAAGAGCGTTAACTCTTCCGAAAGTCTCAAAATGGCTAGTATGGGGGTACGATCGAACTGATACATCGCTTGTTTTCAAGAAAAATATATATTTTTTATATTTTATTCTGATGAACTGTAGGCTTCTAAACATTTCATGTATAGAGACTTTTTTGACGAAATTCAACACTACTGAGTTATAAGTGATTGAATTTTAATACTTGTCGCAATTTTGCAAAAAATTGACAAAATGGATTTTGCTAACAAACATACACAGGATGCTTAAGAATTCTATACTGTCACAAAAATTAAAATTCAAATATGTATAAATAAGCTCACACTGACCTTAACTATATTGAAAATCTTATGAGCGTATGTATGGTGGGTCGATCGACTCATCACACTAAACGTGTTTTGAAAAAAAAATACTTTTATTTTTTAATTTTTAATTTTTTTTTATAGTATCGTAAGTATAGTTGAAAGCTCTGTTTTGTTTAAAAAATTCAAGTCGATTTCTTAAATAGAAACCTCATACGAGCGTTAACTGTATGCAGAGTCGCATAAAAGCTCGTTCGAGGTCTCGGTCAATATATGGTAAGACTCGGTTTTTATTAAAAAAAAAATAATTAAAAATTGCTTTTATATGCAAATTAAAATTCCAAACACTTTTTGCATTAGACATTTTTCAGTAGGATTTCATTTAGCAAAGTTATGACACTTTGAATTTTTACATTAGCCGCCATTTTGAAAAAAAATTTTATATATTTTTTTTAAACATAACGTATAGGGGCTGCACGTTAGTTCTATGCGATACTCAAAATTTAAATTTTTATCTTCGAAACCAAACAGTTAAGAGCGTTAACTCTTCCGAAAGTCTCAAAATGGCTAGTATGGGGGTACGATCGAACTGATACATCGCTTGTTTTCAAGCAAAAATATATATTTTTTATATTTTATTCTGATGAACTTTAGGCTTCTGAACATTTCATGTATAGAGACTTTTTTGACGAAATTTAACACTACTGAGTTATAAGTGATTGAATTTTAATACTTGTCGCAATTTTGCAAAAAATTGACAAAATGGATTTTGCTAACAAACATACACAGGATGCTTAAGAATTCTATACTGTCACAAAAATTAAAATTCAAATATGTATAAATAAGCTCACACTGACCTTAACTATATTGAAAATCTTATGAGCGTATGTATGGTGGGTCGATCGACTCATCACACTAAACGTGTTTTGAAAAAAAAATACTTTTATTTTTTAATTTTTAATTTTTTTTTATAGTATCGTAAGTATAGTTGAAAGCTCTGTTTTGTTTAAAAAATTCAAGTCGATTTCTTAAATAGAAACCTCATACGAGCGTTAACTGTATGCAGAGTCGCATAAAAGCTCGTTCGAGGTCTCGGTCAATATATGGTAAGACTCGGTTTTTATTAAAAAAAAAATAATTAAAAATTGCTTTTATATGCAAATTAAAATTCCAAACACTTTTTGCATTAGACATTTTTCAGTAGGATTTCATTTAGCAAAGTTATGACACTTTGAATTTTTACATTAGCCGCCATTTTGAAAAAAAATTTTATATATTTTTTTTAAACATAACGTATAGGGGCTGCACGTTAGTTCTATGCGATACTCAAAATTTAAATTTTTATCTTCGAAACCAAACAGTTAAGAGCGTTAACTCTTCCGAAAGTCTCAAAATGGCTAGTATGGGGGTACGATCGAACTGATACATCGCTTGTTTTCAAGCAAAAATATATATTTTTTATATTTTATTCTGATGAACTTTAGGCTTCTGAACATTTCATGTATAGAGACTTTTTTGACGAAATTCAACACTACTGAGTTATAAGTGATTGAATTTTAATACTTGTCGCAATTTTGCAAAAAATTGACAAAATGGATTTTGCTAACAAACATACACAGGATGCTTAAGAATTCTATACTGTCACAAAAATTAAAATTCAAATATGTATAAATAAGCTCACACTGACCTTAACTATATTGAAAATCTTATGAGCGTATGTATGGTGGGTCGATCGACTCATCACACTAAACGTGTTTTGAAAAAAAAATACTTTTATATTTTAATTTTTAATTTTTTTTTATAGTATCGTAAGTATAGTTGAAAGCTCTGTTTTGTTTAAAAAATTCAAGTCGATTTCTTAAATAGAAACCTCATACGAGCGTTAACTGTATGCAGAGTCGCATAAAAGCTCGTTCGAGGTCTCGGTCAATATATGGTAAGACTCGGTTTTTATTAAAAAAAAAATAATTAAAAATTGCTTTTATATGCAAATTAAAATTCCAAACACTTTTTGCATTAGACATTTTTCAGTAGGATTTCATTTAGCAAAGTTATGACACTTTGAATTTTTACATTAGCCGCCATTTTGAAAAAAATTTTATATATTTTTTTTAAACATAACGTATAGGGGCTGCACGTTAGTTCTATGCGATACTCAAAATTTAAATTTTTATCTTCGAAACCAAACAGTTAAGAGCGTTAACTCTTCCGAAAGTCTCAAAATGGCTAGTATGGGGGTACGATCGAACTGATACATCGCTTGTTTTCAAGCAAAAATATATATTTTTTATATTTTATTATGATGAACTTTAGGCTTCTGAACATTTCATGTATAGAGACTTTTTTGACGAAATTCAACACTACTGAGTTATAAGTGATTGAATTTTAATACTTGTCGCAATTTTGCAAAAAATTGACAAAATGGATTTTGCTAACAAACATACACAGGATGCTTAAGAATTCTATACTGTCACAAAAATTAAAATTCAAATATGTATAAATAAGCTCACACTGACCTTAACTATATTGAAAATCTTATGAGCGTATGTATGGTGGGTCGATCGACTCATCACACTAAACGTGTTTTGAAAAAAAAATACTTTTATTTTTTAATTTTTAATTTTTTTTTATAGTATCGTAAGTATAGTTGAAAGCTCTGTTTTGTTTAAAAAATTCAAGTCAATTTTTTAAATAGAAACCTCATACGAGCGTTAACTGTATGCAGAGTCGCATAAAAGCTCGTTCGAGGTCTCGGTCAATATATGGTAAGACTCGGTTTTTATTAAAAAAAAAATAATTAAAAATTGCTTTTATATGCAAATTAAAATTCCAAACACTTTTTGCATTAGACATTTTTCAGTAGGATTTTATTTAGCAAAGTTATGACACTTTGAATTTTTACATTAGCCGCGATTTTGAAAAAAAATTTTATATATTTTTTTTAAACATAACGTATAGGGGCTGCACGTTAGTTCTATGCGATACTCAAAATTTAAATTTTTATCTTCGAAACCAAACAGTTAAGAGCGTTAACTCTTCCGAAAGTCTCAAAATGGCTAGTATGGGGGTACGATCGAACTGATACATCGCTTGTTTTCAAGCAAAAATATATATTTTTTATATTTTATTCTGATGAACTTTAGGCTTCTGAACATTTCATGTATAGAGACTTTTTTGACGAAATTCAACACTACTGAGTTATAAGTGATTGAATTTTAATACTTGTCGCAATTTTGCAAAAAATTGACAAAATGGATTTTGCTAACAAACATACACAGGATGCTTAAGAATTCTATACTGTCACAAAAATTAAAATTCAAATATGTATAAATAAGCTCACACTGACCTTAACTATATTGAAAATCTTATGAGCGTATGTATGGTGGGTCGATCGACTCATCACACTAAACGTGTTTTGAAAAAAAAATACTTTTATTTTTTAATTTTTAATTTTTTTTTATAGTATCGTAAGTATAGTTGAAAGCTCTGTTTTGTTTAAAAAATTCAAGTCGATTTCTTAAATAGAAACCTCATACGAGCGTTAACTGTATGCAGAGTCGCATAAAAGCTCGTTCGAGGTCTCGGTCAATATATGGTAAGACTCGGTTTTTATTAAAAAAAAAATAATTAAAAATTGCTTTTATATGCAAATTAAAATTCCAAACACTTTTTGCATTAGACATTTTTCAGTAGGATTTCATTTAGCAAAGTTATGACACTTTGAATTTTTACATTAGCCGCCATTTTGAAAAAAAATTTTATATATTTTTTTTAAACATAACGTATAGGGGCTGCACGTTAGTTCTATGCGATACTCAAAATTTAAATTTTTATCTTCGAAACCAAACAGTTAAGAGCGTTAACTCTTCCGAAAGTCTCAAAATGGCTAGTATGGGGGTACGATCGAACTGATACATCGCTTGTTTTCAAGCAAAAATATATATTTTTTATATTTTATTCTGATGAACTTTAGGCTTCTGAACATTTCATGTATAGAGACTTTTTTGACGAAATTCAACACTACTGAGTTATAAGTGATTGAATTTTAATACTTGTCGCAATTTTGCAAAAAATTGACAAAATGGATTTTGCTAACAAACATACACAGGATGCTTAAGAATTCTATACTGTCACAAAAATTAAAATTCAAATATGTATAAATAAGCTCACACTGACCTTAACTATATTGAAAATCTTATGAGCGTATGTATGGTGGGTCGATCGACTCATCACACTAAACGTGTTTTGAAAAAAAAATACTTTTATATTTTAATTTTTAATTTTTTTTTATAGTATCGTAAGTATAGTTGAAAGCTCTGTTTTGTTTAAAAAATTCAAGTCGATTTCTTAAATAGAAACCTCATACGAGCGTTAACTGTATGCAGAGTCGCATAAAAGCTCGTTCGAGGTCTCGGTCAATATATGGTAAGACTCGGTTTTTATTAAAAAAAAAATAATTAAAAATTGCTTTTATATGCAAATTAAAATTCCAAACACTTTTTGCATTAGACATTTTTCAGTAGGATCTTATTTAGCAAAGTTATGACACTTTGAATTTTTACATTAGCCGCCATTTTGAAAAAAAAATTTATATATTTTTTTTAAACATAACGTATAGGGGCTGCACGTTAGTTCTATGCGATACTCAAAATTTAAATTTTTATCTTCGAAACCAAACAGTTAAGAGCGTTAACTCTTCCGAAAGTCTCAAAATGGCTAGTATGGGGGTACGATCGAACTGATACATCGCTTGTTTTCAAGCAAAAATATATATTTTTTATATTTTATTCTGATGAACTTTAGGCTTCTGAACATTTCATGTATAGAGACTTTTTTGACGAAATTTAACACTACTGAGTTATAAGTGATTGAATTTTAATACTTGTCGCAATTTTGCAAAAAATTGACAAAATGGATTTTGCTAACAAACATACACAGGATGCTTAAGAATTCTATACTGTCACAAAAATTAAAATTCAAATATGTATAAATAAGCTCACACTGACCTTTACTATATTGAAAATCTTATGAGCGTATGTATGGTGGGTCGATCGACTCATCACACTAAACGTGTTTTGAAAAAAAAATACTTTTATTTTTTAATTTTTAATTTTTTTTTATAGTATCGTAAGTATAGTTGAAAGCTCTGTTTTGTTTAAAAAATTCAAGTCGATTTCTTAAATAGAAACCTCATACGAGCGTTAACTGTATGCAGAGTCGCATAAAAGCTCGTTCGAGGTCTCGGTCAATATATGGTAAGACTCGGTTTTTATTAAAAAAAAAATAATTAAAAATTGCTTTTATATGCAAATTAAAATTCCAAACACTTTTTGCATTAGACATTTTTCAGTAGGATTTTATTTAGCAAAGTTATGACACTTTGAATTTTTACATTAGCCGCCATTTTGAAAAAAATTTTTATATATTTTTTTTAAACATAACGTATAGGGGCTGCACGTTAGTTCTATGCGATACTCAAAATTTAAATTTTTATCTTCGTAACCAAACAGTTAAGAGCGTTAACTCTTCCGAAAGTCTCAAAATGGCTAGTATGGGGGTACGATCGAACTGATACATCGCTTGTTTTCAAGCAAAAATATATATTTTTTATATTTTATTATGATGAACTTTAGGCTTCTGAACATTTCATGTATAGAGACTTTTTTGACGAAATTCAACACTACTGAGTTATAAGTGATTGAATTTTAATACTTGTCGCAATTTTGCAAAAAATTGACAAAATAGATTTTGCTAACAAACATACACAGGATGCTTAAGAATTCTATACTGCCACAAAAATTAAAATTCAAATATGTATAAATAAGCTCACACTGACCTTAACTATATTGAAAATCTTATGAGCGTATGTATGGTGGGTCGATCGACTCATCACACTAAACGTGTTTTGAAAAAAAAATACTTTTATTTTTTAATTTTTAATTTTTTTTTATAGTATCGTAAGTATAGTTGAAAGCTCTGTTTTGTTTAAAAAATTCAAGTCGATTTCTTAAATAGAAACCTCATACGAGCGTTAACTGTATGCAGAGTCGCATAAAAGCTCGTTCGAGGTCTCGGTCAATATATGGTAAGACTCGGTTTTTATTAAAAAAAAAATAATTAAAAATTGCTTTTATATGCAAATTAAAATTCCAAACACTTTTTGCATTAGACATTTTTCAGTAGGATTTCATTTAGCAAAGTTATGACACTTTGAATTTTTACATTAGCCGCCATTTTGAAAAAAAATTTTATATATTTTTTTTAAACATAACGTATAGGGGCTGCACGTTAGTTCTATGCGATACTCAAAATTTAAATTTTTATCTTTGAAACCAAACAGTTAAGAGCGTTAACTCTTCCGAAAGTCTCAAAATGGCTAGTATGGGGGTACGATCGAACTGATACATCGCTTGTTTTCAAGCAAAAATATATATTTTTTATATTTTATTCTGATGAACTTTAGGCTTCTGAACATTTCATGTATAGAGACTTTTTTGACGAAATTCAACACTACTGAGTTATAAGTGATTGAATTTTAATACTTGTCGCAATTTTGCAAAAAATTGACAAAATGGATTTTGCTAACAAACATACACAGGATGCTTAAGAATTCTATACTGTCACAAAAATTAAAATTCAAATATGTATAAATAAGCTCACACTGACCTTAACTATATTGAAAATCTTATGAGCGTATGTATGGTGGGTCGATCGACTCATCACACTAAACGTGTTTTGAAAAAAAAATACTTTTATTTTTTAATTTTTAATTTTTTTTTATAGTATCGTAAGTATAGTTGAAAGCTCTGTTTTGTTTAAAAATTCAAGTCGATTTCTTAAATAGAAACCTCATACGAGCGTTAACTGTATGCAGAGTCGCATAAAAGCTCGTTCGAGGTCTCGGTCAATATATGGTAAGACTCGGTTTTTATTAAAAAAAAAATAATTAAAAATTGCTTTTATATGCAAATTAAAACTCCAAACACTTTTTGCATTAGACATTTTTCAGTAGGATTTTATTTAGCAAAGTTATGACACTTTGAATTTTTACATTAGCCGCCATTTTGAAAAAAAATTTTATATATTTTTTTTAAACATAACGTATAGGGGCTGCACGTTAGTTCTATGCGATACTCAAAATTTAAATTTTTATCTTCGAAACCAAACAGTTAAGAGCGTTAACTCTTCCGAAAGTCTCAAAATGGCTAGTATGGGGGTACGATCGAACTGATACATCGCTTGTTTTCAAGCAAAAATATATATTTTTTATATTTTATTCTGATGAACTTTAGGCTTCTGAACATTTCATGTATAGAGACTTTTTTGACGAAATTCAACACTACTGAGTTATAAGTGATTGAATTTTAATACTTGTCGCAATTTTGCAAAAAATTGACAAAATGGATTTTGCTAACAAACATACACAGGATGCTTAAGAATTCTATACTGTCACAAAAATTAAAATTCAAATATGTATAAATAAGCTCACACTGACCTTAACTATATTGAAAATCTTATGAGCGTATGTATGGTGGGTCGATCGACTCATCACACTAAACGTGTTTTGAAAAAAAAATACTTTTATTTTTTAATTTTTAATTTTTTTTTATAGTATCGTAAGTATAGTTGAAAGCTCTGTTTTGTTTAAAAAATTCAAGTCGATTTCTTAAATAGAAACCTCATACGAGCGTTAACTGTATGCAGAGTCGCATAAAAGCTCGTTCGAGGTCTCGGTCAATATATGGTAAGACTCGGTTTTTATTAAAAAAAAAATAATTAAAAATTGCTTTTATATGCAAATTAAAATTCCAAACACTTTTTGCATTAGACATTTTTCAGTAGGATTTCATTTAGCAAAGTTATGACACTTTGAATTTTTACATTAGCCGCCATTTTGAAAAAAAATTTTATATATTTTTTTTAAACATAACGTATAGGGGCTGCACGTTAGTTCTATGCGATACTCAAAATTTAAATTTTTATTTTCGAAACCAAACAGTTAAGAGCGTTAACTCTTCCGAAAGTCTCAAAATGGCTAGTATGGGGGTACGATCGAACTGATACATCGCTTGTTTTCAAGCAAAAATATATATTTTTTATATTTTATTCTGATGAACTTTAGGCTTCTGAACATTTCATGTATAGAGACTTTTTTGACGAAATTCAACACTACTGAGTTATAAGTGATTGAATTTTAATACTTGTCGCAATTTTGCAAAAAATTGACAAAATGGATTTTGCTAACAAACATACACAGGATGCTTAAGAATTCTATACTGTCACAAAAATTAAAATTCAAATATGTATAAATAAGCTCACACTGACCTTAACTATATTGAAAATCTTATGAGCGTATGTATGGTGGGTCGATCGACTCATCACACTAAACGTGTTTTGAAAAAAAAATACTTTTATTTTTTAATTTTTAATTTTTTTTTATAGTATCGTAAGTATAGTTGAAAGCTCTGTTTTGTTTAAAAAATTCAAGTCGATTTTTTAAATAGAAACCTCATACGAGCGTTAACTGTATGCAGAGTCGCATAAAAGCTCGTTCGAGGTCTCGGTCAATATATGGTAAGACTCGGTTTTTATTAAAAAAAAATAATTAAAAATTGCTTTTATATGCAAATTAAAATTCCAAACACTTTTTGCATTAGACATTTTTCAGTAGGATTTTATTTAGCAAAGTTATGACACTTTGAATTTTTACATTAGCCGCCATTTTGAAAAAAAAATTTATATATTTTTTTTAAACATAACGTATAGGGGCTGCACGTTAGTTCTATGCGATACTCAAAATTTAAATTTTTATCTTCGAAACCAAACAGTTAAGAGCGTTAACTCTTCCGAAAGTCTCAAAATGGCTAGTATGGGGGTACGATCGAACTGATACATCGCTTGTTTTCAAGCAAAAATATATATTTTTTATATTTTATTCTGATGAACTTTAGGCTTCTGAACATTTCATGTATTGAGACTTTTTTGACGAAATTCAACACTACTGAGTTATAAGTGATTGAATTTTAATACTTGTCGCAATTTTGCAAAAAATTGACAAAATGGATTTTGCTAACAAACATACACAGGATGCTTAAGAATTCTATACTGTCACAAAAATTAAAATTCAAATATGTATAAATAAGCTCACACTGACTTTAACTATATTGAAAATCTTATGAGCGTATGTATGGTGGGTCGATCGACTCATCACACTAAACGTGTTTTGAAAAAAAAATACTTTTATATTTTAATTTTTAATTTTTTTTTATAGTATCGTAAGTAAAGTTAAAAGCTCTGTTTTGTTTAAAAAATTCAAGTCGATTTCTTAAATAGAAACCTCATACGAGCGTTAACTGTATGCAGAGTCGCATAAAAGCTCGTTCGAGGTCTCGGTCAATATATGGTAAGACTCGGTTTTTATTAAAAAAAAAATAATTAAAAATTGCTTTTATATGCAAATTAAAATTCCAAACACTTTTTGCATTAGACATTTTTCAGTAGGATTTTATTTAGCAAAGTTATGACACTTTGAATTTTTACATTAGCCGCCATTTTGAAAAAAAATTTTATATATTTTTTTTAAACATAACGTATAGGGGCTGCACGTTAGTTCTATGCGATACTCAAAATTTAAATTTTTATCTTCGTAACCAAACAGTTAAGAGCGTTAACTCTTCCGAAAGTCTCAAAATGGCTAGTATGGGGGTACGATCGAACTGATACATCGCTTGTTTTCAAGCAAAAATATATATTTTTTATATTTTATTATGATGAACTTTAGGCTTCTGAACATTTCATGTATAGAGACTTTTTTGACGAAATTCAACACTACTGAGTTATAAGTGATTGAATTTTAATACTTGTCGCAATTTTGCAAAAAATTGACAAAATAGATTTTGCTAACAAACATACACAGGATGCTTAAGAATTCTATACTGCCACAAAAATTAAAATTCAAATATGTATAAATAAGCTCACACTGACCTTAACTATATTGAAAATCTTATGAGCGTATGTATGGTGGGTCGATCGACTCATCACACTAAACGTGTTTTGAAAAAAAAATACTTTTATTTTTTAATTTTTAATTTTTTTTTATAGTATCGTAAGTATAGTTGAAAGCTCTGTTTTGTTTAAAAAATTCAAGTCGATTTTTTAAATAGAAACCTCATACGAGCGTTAACTGTATGCAGAGTCGCATAAAAGCTCGTTCGAGGTCTCGGTCAATATATGGTAAGACTCGGTTTTTATTAAAAAAAAAATAATTAAAAATTGCTTTTATATGCAAATTAAAATTACAAACACTTTTTGCATTAGACATTTTTCAGTAGGATTTCATTTAGCAAAGTTATGACACTTTGAATTTTTACATTAGCCGCCATTTTGAAAAAAAATTTTATATATTTTTTTTAAACATAACGTATAGGGGCTGCACGTTAGTTCTATGCGATACTCAAAATTTAAATTTTTATCTTTGAAACCAAACAGTTAAGAGCGTTAACTCTTCCGAAAGTCTCAAAATGGCTAGTATGGGGGTACGATCGAACTGATACATCGCTTGTTTTCAAGCAAAAATATATATTTTTTATATTTTATTCTGATGAACTTTAGGCTTCTGAACATTTCATGTATAGAGACTTTTTTGACGAAATTCAACACTACTGAGTTATAAGTGATTGAATTTTAATACTTGTCGCAATTTTGCAAAAAATTGACAAAATGGATTTTGCTAACAAACATACACAGGATGCTTAAGAATTCTATACTGTCACAAAAATTAAAATTCAAATATGTATAAATAAGCTCACACTGACCTTAACTATATTGAAAATCTTATGAGCGTATGTATGGTGGGTCGATCGACTCATCACACTAAACGTGTTTTGAAAAAAAAATACTTTTATTTTTTAATTTTTAATTTTTTTTTATAGTATCGTAAGTATAGTTGAAAGCTCTGTTTTGTTTAAAAATTCAAGTCGATTTCTTAAATAGAAACCTCATACGAGCGTTAACTGTATGCAGAGTCGCATAAAAGCTCGTTCGAGGTCTCGGTCAATATATGGTAAGACTCGGTTTTTATTAAAAAAAAAATAATTAAAAATTGCTTTTATATGCAAATTAAAACTCCAAACACTTTTTGCATTAGACATTTTTCAGTAGGATTTTATTTAGCAAAGTTATGACACTTTGAATTTTTACATTAGCCGCCATTTTGAAAAAAAATTTTATATATTTTTTTTAAACATAACGTATAGGGGCTGCACGTTAGTTCTATGCGATACTCAAAATTTAAATTTTTATCTTCGAAACCAAACAGTTAAGAGCGTTAACTCTTCCGAAAGTCTCAAAATGGCTAGTATGGGGGTACGATCGAACTGATACATCGCTTGTTTTCAAGCAAAAATATATATTTTTTATATTTTATTCTGATGAACTTTAGGCTTCTGAACATTTCATGTATAGAGACTTTTTTGACGAAATTCAACACTACTGAGTTATAAGTGATTGAATTTTAATACTTGTCGCAATTTTGCAAAAAATTGACAAAATGGATTTTGCTAACAAACATACACAGGATGCTTAAGAATTCTATACTGTCACAAAAATTAAAATTCAAATATGTATAAATAAGCTCACACTGACCTTAACTATATTGAAAATCTTATGAGCGTATGTATGGTGGGTCGATCGACTCATCACACTAAACGTGTTTTGAAAAAAAAATACTTTTATTTTTTAATTTTTAATTTTTTTTTATAGTATCGTAAGTATAGTTGAAAGCTCTGTTTTGTTTAAAAAATTCAAGTCGATTTCTTAAATAGAAACCTCATACGAGCGTTAACTGTATGCAGAGTCGCATAAAAGCTCGTTCGAGGTCTCGGTCAATATATGGTAAGACTCGGTTTTTATTAAAAAAAAAATAATTAAAAATTGCTTTTATATGCAAATTAAAATTCCAAACACTTTTTGCATTAGACATTTTTCAGTAGGATTTCATTTAGCAAAGTTATGACACTTTGAATTTTTACATTAGCCGCCATTTTGAAAAAAAATTTTATATATTTTTTTTAAACATAACGTATAGGGGCTGCACGTTAGTTCTATGCGATACTCAAAATTTAAATTTTTATCTTCGAAACCAAACAGTTAAGAGCGTTAACTCTTCCGAAAGTCTCAAAATGGCTAGTATGGGGGTACGATCGAACTGATACATCGCTTGTTTTCAAGCAAAAATATATATTTTTTATATTTTATTCTGATGAACTTTAGGCTTCTGAACATTTCATGTATAGAGACTTTTTTGACGAAATTCAACACTACTGAGTTATAAGTGATTGAATTTTAATACTTGTCGCAATTTTGCAAAAAATTGACAAAATGGATTTTGCTAACAAACATACACAGGATGCTTAAGAATTCTATACTGTCACAAAAATTCAAATTCAAATATGTATAAATAAGCTCACACTGACCTTAACTATATTGAAAATCTTATGAGCGTATGTATGGTGGGTCGATCGACTCATCACACTAAACGTGTTTTGAAAAAAAAATACTTTTATTTTTTAATTTTTAATTTTTTTTTATAGTATCGTAAGTATAGTTGAAAGCTCTGTTTTGTTTAAAAAATTCAAGTCGATTTCTTAAATAGAAACCTCATACGAGCGTTAACTGTATGCAGAGTCGCATAAAAGCTCGTTCGAGGTCTCGGTCAATATATGGTAAGACTCGGTTTTTATTAAAAAAAAAATAATTAAAAATTGCTTTTATATGCAAATTAAAATTCCAAACACTTTTTGCATTAGACATTTTTTAGTAGGATTTTATTTAGCAAAGTTATGACACTTTGAATTTTTACATTAGCCGCCATTTTGAAAAAAAATTTTATATATTTTTTTTAAACATAACGTATAGGGGCTGCACGTTAGTTCTATGCGATACTCAAAATTTAAATTTTTATCTTCGAAACCAAACAGTTAAGAGCGTTAACTCTTCCGAAAGTCTCAAAATGGCTAGTATGGGGGTACGATCGAACTGATACATCGCTTGTTTTCAAGCAAAAATATATATTTTTTATATTTTATTCTGATGAACTTTAGGCTTCTGAACATTTCATGTATAGAGACTTTTTTGACGAAATTCAACACTACTGAGTTATAAGTGATTGAATTTTAATACTTGTCGCAATTTTGCAAAAAATTGACAAAATGGATTTTGCTAACAAACATACACAGGATGCTTAAGAATTCTATACTGTCACAAAAATTAAAATTCAAATATGTATAAATAAGCTCACACTGACCTTAACTATATTGAAAATCTTATGAGCGTATGTATGGTGGGTCGATCGACTCATCACACTAAACGTGTTTTGAAAAAAAAATACTTTTATTTTTTAATTTTTAATTTTTTTTTATAGTATCGTAAGTATAGTTGAAAGCTCTGTTTTGTTTAAAAAATTCAAGTCGATTTCTTAAATAGAAACCTCATACGAGCGTTAACTGTATGCAGAGTCGCATAAAAGCTCGTTCGAGGTCTCGGTCAATATATGGTAAGACTCGGTTTTTATTAAAAAAAAAATAATTAAAAATTGATTTTATATGCAAATTAAAATTCCAAACACTTTTTGCATTAGACATTTTTTAGTAGGATTTCATTTAGCAAAGTTATGACACTTTGAATTTTTACATTAGCCGCTATTTTGAAAAAAAAATTATATATTTTTTTTAAACATAACGTATAGGGGCTGCACGTTAGTTCTATGCGATACTCAAAATTTAAATTTTTATCTTCGAAACCAAACAGTTAAGAGCGTTAACTCTTCCGAAAGTCTCAAAATGGCTAGTATGGGGGTACGATCGAACTGATACATCGCTTGTTTTCAAGCAAAAATATATATTTTTTATATTTTATTCTGATGAACTTTAGGCTTCTGAACATTTCATGTATAGAGACTTTTTTGACGAAATTCAACACTACTGAGTTATAAGTGATTGAATTTTAATACTTGTCGCAATTTTGCAAAAAATTGACAAAATGGATTTTGCTAACAAACATACACAGGATGCTTAAGAATTCTATACTGTCACAAAAATTAAAATTCAAATATGTATAAATAAGCTCACACTGACCTTAACTATATTGAAAATCTTATGAGCGTATGTATGGTGGGTCGATCGACTCATCACACTAAACGTGTTTTGAAAAAAAAATACTTTTATTTTTTAATTTTTAATTTTTTTTTATAGTATCGTAAGTATAGTTGAAAGCTCTGTTTTGTTTAAAAAATTCAAGTCGATTTCTTAAATAGAAACCTCATACGAGCGTTAACTGTATGCAGAGTCGCATAAAAGCTCGTTCGAGGTCTCGGTCAATATATGGTAAGACTCGGTTTTTATTAAAAAAAAAATAATTAAAAATTGCTTTTATATGCAAATTAAAATTCCAAACACTTTTTGCATTAGACATTTTTCAGTAGGATTTCATTTAGCAAAGTAATGACACTTTGAATTTTTACATTAGCCGCCATTTTGAAAAAAAATTTTATATATTTTTTTTAAACATAACGTATAGGGGCTGCACGTTAGTTCTATGCGATACTCAAAATTTAAATTTTTATCTTCGAAACCAAACAGTTAAGAGCGTTAACTCTTCCGAAAGTCTCAAAATGGCTAGTATGGGGGTACGATCGAACTGATACATCGCTTGTTTTCAAGCAAAAATATATATTTTTTATATTTTATTCTGATGAACTTTAGGCTTCTGAACATTTCATGTATAGAGACTTTTTTGACGAAATTCAACACTACTGAGTTATAAGTGATTGAATTTTAATACTTGTCGCAATTTTGCAAAAAATTGACAAAATGGATTTTGCTAACAAACATACACAGGATGCTTAAGAATTCTATACTGTCACAAAAATTAAAATTCAAATATGTATAAATAAGCTCACACTGACCTTAACTATATTGAAAATCTTATGAGCGTATGTATGGTGGGTCGATCGACTCATCACACTAAACGTGTTTTGAAAAAAAAATACTTTTATTTTTTAATTTTTAATTTTTTTTTATAGTATCGTAAGTATAGTTGAAAGCTCTGTTTTGTTTAAAAAATTAAAGTCGATTTCTTAAATAGAAACCTCATACGAGCGTTAACTGTATGCAGAGTCGCATAAAAGCTCGTTCGAGGTCTCGGTCAATATATGGTAAGACTCGGTTTTTATTAAAAAAAAAATAATTAAAAATTGCTTTTATATGCAAATTAAAATTCCAAACACTTTTTGCATTAGACATTTTTCAGTAGGATTTCATTTAGCAAAGTTATGACACTTTAAATTTTTACATTAGCCGCCATTTTGAAAAAAAATTTTATATATTTTTTTTAAACATAACGTATAGGGGCTGCACGTTAGTTCTATGCGATACTCAAAATTTAAATTTTTATCTTCGAAACCAAACAGTTAAGAGCGTTAACTCTTCCGAAAGTCTCAAAATGGCTAGTATGGGGGTACGATCGAACTGATACATCGCTTGTTTTCAAGCAAAAATATATATTTTTTATATTTTATTCTGATGAACTTTAGGCTTCTCAACATTTCATGTATAGAGACTTTTTTGACGAAATTCAACACTACTGAGTTATAAGTGATTGAATTTTAATACTTGTCGCAATTTTGCAAAAAATTGACAAAATGGATTTTGCTAACAAACATACACAGGATGCTTAAGAATTCTATACTGTCACAAAAATTAAAATTCAAATATGTATAAATAAGCTCACACTGACCTTAACTATATTGAAAATCTTATGAGCGTATGTATGGTGGGTCGTTCGACTCATCACACTAAACGTGTTTTGAAAAAAAAATACTTTTATTTTTTAATTTTTAATTTTTTTTTATAGTATCGTAAGTATAGTTGAAAGCTCTGTTTTGTTTAAAAAATTCAAGTCGATTTCTTAAATAGAAACCTCATACGAGCGTTAACTGTATGCAGAGTCGCATAAAAGCTCGTTCGAGGTCTCGGTCAATATATGGTAAGACTCGGTTTTTATTAAAAAAAAAATAATTAAAAATTGCTTTTATATGCAAAAAAAAATTCCAAACACTTTTTGCATTAGACATTTTATAGTAGAATTTCATTTAGCAAAGTTATGACACTTTGAATTTTTACATTAGCCGCCATTTTGAAAAAAAAAATTATATATTTTTTTTAAACATAACGTATAGGGGCTGCACGTTAGTTCTATGCGATACTCAAAATTTAAATTTTTATCTTCGAAACCAAACAGTTAAGAGCGTTAACTCTTCCGAAAGTCTCAAAATGGCTAGTATGGGGGTACGATCGAACTGATACATCGCTTGTTTTCAAGCAAAAATATATATTTTTTATATTTTATTCTGATGAACTTTAGGCTTCTGAACATTTCATGTATAGAGACTTTTTTGACGAAATTTAACACTACTGAGTTATAAGTGATTGAATTTTAATACTTGTCGCAATTTTGCAAAAAATTGACAAAATGGATTTTGCTAACAAACATACACAGGATGCTTAAGAATTCTATACTGTCACAAAAATTAAAATTCAAATATGTATAAATAAGCTCACACTGACCTTTACTATATTGAAAATCTTATGAGCGTATGTATGGTGGGTCGATCGACTCATCACACTAAACGTGTTTTGAAAAAAAAATACTTTTATTTTTTAATTTTTAATTTTTTTTTATAGTATCGTAAGTATAGTTGAAAGCTCTGTTTTGTTTAAAAAATTCAAGTCGATTTCTTAAATAGAAACCTCATACGAGCGTTAACTGTATGCAGAGTCGCATAAAAGCTCGTTCGAGGTCTCGGTCAATATATGGTAAGACTCGGTTTTTATTAAAAAAAAATAATTAAAAATTGCTTTTATATGCAAATTAAAATTCCAAACACTTTTTGCATTAGACATTTTTCAGTAGGATTTTATTTAGCAAAGTTATGACACTTTGAATTTTTACATTAGCCGCCATTTTGAAAAAAAAATTTATATATTTTTTTTAAACATAACGTATAGGGGCTGCACGTTAGTTCTATGCGATACTTAAAATTTAAATTTTTATCTTCGAAACCAAACAGTTAAGAGCGTTAACTCTTCCGAAAGTCTCAAAATGGCTAGTATGGGGGTACGATCGAACTGATACATCGCTTGTTTTCAAGCAAAAATATATATTTTTTATATTTTATTCTGATGAACTTTAGGCTTCTGAACATTTCATGTATAGAGACTTTTTTGACGAAATTCAACACTACTGAGTTATAAGTGATTGAATTTTAATACTTGTCGCAATTTTGCAAAAAATTGACAAAATGGATTTTGCTAACAAACATACACAGGATGCTTAAGAATTCTATACTGTCACAAAAATTAAAATTCAAATATGTATAAATAAGCTCACACTGACTTTAACTATATTGAAAATCTTATGAGCGTATGTATGGTGGGTCGATCGACTCATCACACTAAACGTGTTTTGAAAAAAAAATACTTTTATATTTTAATTTTTAATTTTTTTTTATAGTATCGTAAGTAAAGTTAAAAGCTCTGTTTTGTTTAAAAAATTCAAGTCGATTTCTTAAATAGAAACCTCATACGAGCGTTAACTGTATGCAGAGTCGCATAAAAGCTCGTTCGAGGTCTCGGTCAATATATGGTAAGACTCGGTTTTTATTAAAAAAAAAAAAATTAAAAATTGCTTTTATATGCAAATTAAAATTCCAAACACTTTTTGCATTAGACATTTTTCAGTAGGATTTTATTTAGCAAAGTTATGACACTTTGAATTTTTACATTAGCCGCCATTTTGAAAAAAATTTTTATATATTTTTTTTAAACATAACGTATAGGGGCTGCACGTTAGTTCTATGCGATACTCAAAATTTAAATTTTTATCTTCGTAACCAAACAGTTAAGAGCGTTAACTCTTCCGAAAGTCTCAAAATGGCTAGTATGGGGGTACGATCGAACTGATACATCGCTTGTTTTCAAGCAAAAATATATATTTTTTATATTTTATTATGATGAACTTTAGGCTTCTGAACATTTCATGTATAGAGACTTTTTGACGAAATTCAACACTACTGAGTTATAAGTGATTGAATTTTAATACTTGTCGCAATTTTGCAAAAAATTGACAAAATAGATTTTGCTAACAAACATACACAGGATGCTTAAGAATTCTATACTGCCACAAAAATTAAAATTCAAATATGTATAAATAAGCTCACACTGACCTTAACTATATTGAAAATCTTATGAGCGTATGTATGGTGGGTCGATCGACTCATCACACTAAACGTGTTTTGAAAAAAAAATACTTTTATTTTTTAATTTTTAATTTTTTTTTATAGTATCGTAAGTATAGTTGAAAGCTCTGTTTTGTTTAAAAAATTCAAGTCGATTTCTTAAATAGAAACCTCATACGAGCGTTAACTGTATGCAGAGTCGCATAAAAGCTCGTTCGAGGTCTCGGTCAATATATGGTAAGACTCGGTTTTTATTAAAAAAAAAATAATTAAAAATTGCTTTTATATGCAAATTAAAATTCCAAACACTTTTTGCATTAGACATTTTTCAGTAGGATTTCATTTAGCAAAGTTATGACACTTTGAATTTTTACATTAGCCGCCATTTTGAAAAAAAATTTTATATATTTTTTTTAAACATAACGTATAGGGGCTGCACGTTAGTTCTATGCGATACTCAAAATTTAAATTTTTATCTTTGAAACCAAACAGTTAAGAGCGTTAACTCTTCCGAAAGTCTCAAAATGGCTAGTATGGGGGTACGATCGAACTGATACATCGCTTGTTTTCAAGCAAAAATATATATTTTTTATATTTTATTCTGATGAACTTTAGGCTTCTGAACATTTCATGTATAGAGACTTTTTTGACGAAATTCAACACTACTGAGTTATAAGTGATTGAATTTTAATACTTGTCGCAATTTTGCAAAAAATTGACAAAATGGATTTTGCTAACAAACATACACAGGATGCTTAAGAATTCTATACTGTCACAAAAATTAAAATTCAAATATGTATAAATAAGCTCACACTGACCTTAACTATATTGAAAATCTTATGAGCGTATGTATGGTGGGTCGATCGACTCATCACACTAAACGTGTTTTGAAAAAAAAATACTTTTATTTTTTAATTTTTAATTTTTTTTTATAGTATCGTAAGTATAGTTGAAAGCTCTGTTTTGTTTAAAAATTCAAGTCGATTTCTTAAATAGAAACCTCATACGAGCGTTAACTGTATGCAGAGTCGCATAAAAGCTCGTTCGAGGTCTCGGTCAATATATGGTAAGACTCGGTTTTTATTAAAAAAAAAATAATTAAAAATTGCTTTTATATGCAAATTAAAACTCCAAACACTTTTTGCATTAGACATTTTTCAGTAGGATTTTATTTAGCAAAGTTATGACACTTTGAATTTTTACATTAGCCGCCATTTTGAAAAAAAATTTTATATATTTTTTTTAAACATAACGTATAGGGGCTGCACGTTAGTTCTATGCGATACTCAAAATTTAAATTTTTATCTTCGAAACCAAACAGTTAAGAGCGTTAACTCTTCCGAAAGTCTCAAAATGGCTAGTATGGGGGTACGATCGAACTGATACATCGCTTGTTTTCAAGCAAAAATATATATTTTTTATATTTTATTCTGATGAACTTTAGGCTTCTGAACATTTCATGTATAGAGACTTTTTTGACGAAATTCAACACTACTGAGTTATAAGTGATTGAATTTTAATACTTGTCGCAATTTTGCAAAAAATTGACAAAATGGATTTTGCTAACAAACATACACAGGATGCTTAAGAATTCTATACTGTCACAAAAATTAAAATTCAAATATGTATAAATAAGCTCACACTGACCTTAACTATATTGAAAATCTTATGAGCGTATGTATGGTGGGTCGATCGACTCATCACACTAAACGTGTTTTGAAAAAAAAATACTTTTATTTTTTAATTTTTAATTTTTTTTTATAGTATCGTAAGTATAGTTGAAAGCTCTGTTTTGTTTAAAAAATTCAAGTCGATTTCTTAAATAGAAACCTCATACGAGCGTTAACTGTATGCAGAGTCGCATAAAAGCTCGTTCGAGGTCTCGGTCAATATATGGTAAGACTCGGTTTTTATTAAAAAAAAAATAATTAAAAATTGCTTTTATATGCAAATTAAAATTCCAAACACTTTTTGCATTAGACATTTTTCAGTAGGATTTCATTTAGCAAAGTTATGACACTTTGAATTTTTACATTAGCCGCCATTTTGAAAAAAAATTTTATATATTTTTTTTAAACATAACGTATAGGGGCTGCACGTTAGTTCTATGCGATACTCAAAATTTAAATTTTTATTTTCGAAACCAAACAGTTAAGAGCGTTAACTCTTCCGAAAGTCTCAAAATGGCTAGTATGGGGGTACGATCGAACTGATACATCGCTTGTTTTCAAGCAAAAATATATATTTTTTATATTTTATTCTGATGAACTTTAGGCTTCTGAACATTTCATGTATAGAGACTTTTTTGACGAAATTCAACACTACTGAGTTATAAGTGATTGAATTTTAATACTTGTCGCAATTTTGCAAAAAATTGACAAAATGGATTTTGCTAACAAACATACACAGGATGCTTAAGAATTCTATACTGTCACAAAAATTAAAATTCAAATATGTATAAATAAGCTCACACTGACCTTAACTATATTGAAAATCTTATGAGCGTATGTATGGTGGGTCGATCGACTCATCACACTAAACGTGTTTTGAAAAAAAAATACTTTTATTTTTTAATTTTTAATTTTTTTTTATAGTATCGTAAGTATAGTTGAAAGCTCTGTTTTGTTTAAAAAATTCAAGTCGATTTCTTAAATAGAAACCTCATACGAGCGTTAACTGTATGCAGAGTCGCATAAAAGCTCGTTCGAGGTCTCGGTCAATATATGGTAAGACTCGGTTTTTATTAAAAAAAAAATAATTAAAAATTGCTTTTATATGCAAATTAAAATTCCAAACACTTTTTGCATTAGACATTTTTCAGTAGGATTTCATTTAGCAAAGTTATGACACTTTGAATTTTTACATTAGCCGCCATTTTGAAAAAAAATTTTATATATTTTTTTTAAACATAACGTATAGGGGCTGCACGTTAGTTCTATGCGATACTCAAAATTTAAATTTTTATCTTCGAAACCAAACAGTTAAGAGCGTTAACTCTTCCGAAAGTCTCAAAATGGCTAGTATGGGGGTACGATCGAACTGATACATCGCTTGTTTTCAAGCAAAAATATATATTTTTTATATTTTATTCTGATGAACTTTAGGCTTCTGAACATTTCATGTATAGAGACTTTTTTGACGAAATTCAACACTACTGAGTTATAAGTGATTGAATTTTAATACTTGTCGCAATTTTGCAAAAAATTGACAAAATGGATTTTGCTAACAAACATACACAGGATGCTTAAGAATTCTATACTGTCACAAAAATTCAAATTCAAATATGTATAAATAAGCTCACACTGACCTTAACTATATTGAAAATCTTATGAGCGTATGTATGGTGGGTCGATCGACTCATCACACTAAACGTGTTTTGAAAAAAAAATACTTTTATTTTTTAATTTTTAATTTTTTTTTATAGTATCGTAAGTATAGTTGAAAGCTCTGTTTTGTTTAAAAAATTCAAGTCGATTTCTTAAATAGAAACCTCATACGAGCGTTAACTGTATGCAGAGTCGCATAAAAGCTCGTTCGAGGTCTCGGTCAATATATGGTAAGACTCGGTTTTTATTAAAAAAAAAATAATTAAAAATTGCTTTTATATGCAAATTAAAATTCCAAACACTTTTTGCATTAGACATTTTTTAGTAGGATTTTATTTAGCAAAGTTATGACACTTTGAATTTTTACATTAGCCGCCATTTTGAAAAAAAATTTTATATATTTTTTTTAAACATAACGTATAGGGGCTGCACGTTAGTTCTATGCGATACTCAAAATTTAAATTTTTATCTTCGAAACCAAACAGTTAAGAGCGTTAACTCTTCCGAAAGTCTCAAAATGGCTAGTATGGGGGTACGATCGAACTGATACATCGCTTGTTTTCAAGCAAAAATATATATTTTTTATATTTTATTCTGATGAACTTTAGGCTTCTGAACATTTCATGTATAGAGACTTTTTTGACGAAATTCAACACTACTGAGTTATAAGTGATTGAATTTTAATACTTGTCGCAATTTTGCAAAAAATTGACAAAATGGATTTTGCTAACAAACATACACAGGATGCTTAAGAATTCTATACTGTCACAAAAATTAAAATTCAAATATGTATAAATAAGCTCACACTGACCTTAACTATATTGAAAATCTTATGAGCGTATGTATGGTGGGTCGATCGACTCATCACACTAAACGTGTTTTGAAAAAAAAATACTTTTATTTTTTAATTTTTAATTTTTTTTTATAGTATCGTAAGTATAGTTGAAAGCTCTGTTTTGTTTAAAAAATTCAAGTCGATTTCTTAAATAGAAACCTCATACGAGCGTTAACTGTATGCAGAGTCGCATAAAAGCTCGTTCGAGGTCTCGGTCAATATATGGTAAGACTCGGTTTTTATTAAAAAAAAAATAATTAAAAATTGATTTTATATGCAAATTAAAATTCCAAACACTTTTTGCATTAGACATTTTTTAGTAGGATTTCATTTAGCAAAGTTATGACACTTTGAATTTTTACATTAGCCGCTATTTTGAAAAAAAAATTATATATTTTTTTTAAACATAACGTATAGGGGCTGCACGTTAGTTCTATGCGATACTCAAAATTTAAATTTTTATCTTCGAAACCAAACAGTTAAGAGCGTTAACTCTTCCGAAAGTCTCAAAATGGCTAGTATGGGGGTACGATCGAACTGATACATCGCTTGTTTTCAAGCAAAAATATATATTTTTTATATTTTATTCTGATGAACTTTAGGCTTCTGAACATTTCATGTATAGAGACTTTTTTGACGAAATTCAACACTACTGAGTTATAAGTGATTGAATTTTAATACTTGTCGCAATTTTGCAAAAAATTGACAAAATGGATTTTGCTAACAAACATACACAGGATGCTTAAGAATTCTATACTGTCACAAAAATTAAAATTCAAATATGTATAAATAAGCTCACACTGACCTTAACTATATTGAAAATCTTATGAGCGTATGTATGGTGGGTCGATCGACTCATCACACTAAACGTGTTTTGAAAAAAAAATACTTTTATTTTTTAATTTTTAATTTTTTTTTATAGTATCGTAAGTATAGTTGAAAGCTCTGTTTTGTTTAAAAAATTCAAGTCGATTTCTTAAATAGAAACCTCATACGAGCGTTAACTGTATGCAGAGTCGCATAAAAGCTCGTTCGAGGTCTCGGTCAATATATGGTAAGACTCGGTTTTTATTAAAAAAAAAATAATTAAAAATTGCTTTTATATGCAAAAAAAAATTCCAAACACTTTTTGCATTAGACATTTTATAGTAGAATTTCATTTAGCAAAGTTATGACACTTTGAATTTTTACATTAGCCGCCATTTTGAAAAAAAAAATTATATATTTTTTTTAAACATAACGTATAGGGGCTGCACGTTAGTTCTATGCGATACTCAAAATTTAAATTTTTATCTTCGAAACCAAACAGTTAAGAGCGTTAACTCTTCCGAAAGTCTCAAAATGGCTAGTATGGGGGTACGATCGAACTGATACATCGCTTGTTTTCAAGCAAAAATATATATTTTTTATATTTTATTCTGATGAACTTTAGGCTTCTGAACATTTCATGTATAGAGACTTTTTTGACGAAATTTAACACTACTGAGTTATAAGTGATTGAATTTTAATACTTGTCGCAATTTTGCAAAAAATTGACAAAATGGATTTTGCTAACAAACATACACAGGATGCTTAAGAATTCTATACTGTCACAAAAATTAAAATTCAAATATGTATAAATAAGCTCACACTGACCTTAACTATATTGAAAATCTTATGAGCGTATGTATGGTGGGTCGATCGACTCATCACACTAAACGTGTTTTGAAAAAAAAATACTTTTATTTTTTAATTTTTAATTTTTTTTTATAGTATCGTAAGTATAGTTGAAAGCTCTGTTTTGTTTAAAAAATTCAAGTCGATTTCTTAAATAGAAACCTCATACGAGCGTTAACTGTATGCAGAGTCGCATAAAAGCTCGTTCGAGGTCTCGGTCAATATATGGTAAGACTCGGTTTTTATTAAAAAAAAAATAATTAAAAATTGCTTTTATATGCAAATTAAAATTCCAAACACTTTTTGCATTAGACATTTTTCAGTAGGATTTCATTTAGCAAAGTTATGACACTTTGAATTTTTACATTAGCCGCCATTTTGAAAAAAAATTTTATATATTTTTTTTAAACATACCGTATAGGGGCTGCACGTTAGTTCTATGCGATACTCAAAATTTAAATTTTTATCTTCGAAACCAAACAGTTAAGAGCGTTAACTCTTCCGAAAGTCTCAAAATGGCTAGTATGGGGGTACGATCGAACTGATACATCGCTTGTTTTCAAGCAAAAATATATATTTTTTATATTTTATTCTGATGAACTTTAGGCTTTTGAACATTTCATGTATAGAGACTTTTTTGACGAAATTTAACACTACTGAGTTATAAGTGATTGAATTTTAATACTTGTCGCAATTTTGCAAAAAATTGACAAAATGGATTTTGCTAACAAACATACACAGGATGCTTAAGAATTCTATACTGTCACAAAAATTAAAATTCAAATATGTATAAATAAGCTCACACTGACCTTAACTATATTGAAAATCTTATGAGCGTATGTATGGTGGGTCGATCGACTCATCACACTAAACGTGTTTTGAAAAAAAAATACTTTTATTTTTTAATTTTTAATTTTTTTTTATAGTATCGTAAGTATAGTTGAAAGCTCTGTTTTGTTTAAAAAATTCAAGTCGATTTCTTAAATAGAAACCTCATACGA
Source organism: Plectrocnemia conspersa (assembly GCF_051122295.1). Lineage (NCBI taxonomy): Eukaryota > Metazoa > Arthropoda > Insecta > Trichoptera > Polycentropodidae > Plectrocnemia > Plectrocnemia conspersa. The sequence continues at coordinate 31,796,520 of NW_028277166.1, forward strand.
GCGTTAACTGTATGCAGAGTCGCATAAAAGCTCGTTCGAGGTCTCGGTCAATATATGGTAAGACTCGGTTTTTATTAAAAAAAAAATAATAAAAAATTGCTTTTATATGCAAATTAAAATTCCAAACACTTTTTGCATTAGACATTTTTCAGTAGGATTTTATTTAGCAAAGTATGACACTTTGAATTTTTACATTAGCCGCCATTTTGAAAAAAAATTTTATATATTTTTTTTAAACATAACGTATAGGGGCTGCACGTTAGTTCTATGCGATACTCAAAATTTAAATTTTTATCTTCGAAACCAAACAGTTAAGAGCGTTAACTCTTCCGAAAGTCTCAAAATGGCTAGTATGGGGGTACGATCGAACTGATACATCGCTTGTTTTCAAGCAAAAATATATATTTTTTATATTTTATTCTGATGAACTTTAGGCTTCTGAACATTTCATGTATAGAGACTTTTTTGACGAAATTCAACACTACCGAGTTACAAGTGATTGAATTTTAATACTTGTCGCAATTTTGCAAAAAATTGACAAAATGGATTTTGCTAACAAACATACACAGGATGCTTAAGAATTCTATACTGTCACAAAAATTAAAATTCAAATATGTATAAATAAGCTCACACTGACCTTAACTATATTGAAAATCTTATGAGCGTATGTATGGTGGGTCGATCGACTCATCACACTAAACGTGTTTTGAAAAAAAAATACTTTTATTTTTTAATTTTTAATTTTTTTTTATAGTATCGTAAGTATAGTTGAAAGCTCTGTTTTGTTTAAAAAATTCAAGTCGATTTCTTAAATAGAAACCTCATACGAGCGTTAACTGTATGCAGAGTCGCATAAAAGCTCGTTCGAGGTCTCGGTCAATATATGGTAAGACTCGGTTTTTATTAAAAAAAAAATAATTAAAAATTGATTTTATATGCAAATTAAAATTCCAAACACTTTTTGCATTAGACATTTTTCAGTAGGAATTCATTTAGCAAAGTTATGACACTTTGAATTTTTACATTAGCCGCCATTTTGAAAAAAATTTTTATATATTTTTTTTAAACATAACGTATAGGGGCTGCACGTTAGTTCTATGCGATACTCAAAATTTAAATTTTTATCTTCGAAACCAAACAGTTAAGAGCGTTAACTCTTCCGAAAGTCTCAAAATGGCTAGTATGGGGGTACGATCGAACTGATACATCGCTTGTTTTCAAGCAAAAATATATATTTTTTATATTTTATTCTGATGAACTTTAGGCTTCTGAACATTTCATGTATAGAGACTTTTTTGACGAAATTCAACACTACTGAGTTATAAGTGATTGAATTTTAATACTTGTCGCAATTTTGCAAAAAATTGACAAAATGGATTTTGCTAACAAACATACACAGGATGCTTAAGAATTCTATACTGTCACAAAAATTAAAATTCAAATATGTATAAATAAGCTCACACTGACCTTAACTATATTGAAAATCTTATGAGCGTATGTATGGTGGGTCGATCGACTCATCACACTAAACGTGTTTTGAAAAAAAAATACTTTTATTTTTTAATTTTTAATTTTTTTTTATAGTATCGTAAGTATAGTTGAAAGCTCTGTTTTGTTTAAAAAATTCAAGTCGATTTCTTAAATAGAAACCTCATACGAGCGTTAACTGTATGCAGAGTCGCATAAAAGCTCGTTCGAGGTCTCGGTCAATATATGGTAAGACTCGGTTTTTATTAAAAAAAAAATAATTAAAAATTGCTTTTATATGCAAATTAAAATTCCAAACACTTTTTGCATTAGACATTTTTCAGTAGGATTTCATTTAGCAAAGTTATGACACTTTGAATTTTTACATTAGCCGCCATTTTGAAAAAAAATTTTATATATTTTTTTTAAACATACCGTATAGGGGCTGCACGTTAGTTCTATGCGATACTCAAAATTTAAATTTTTATCTTCGAAACCAAACAGTTAAGAGCGTTAACTCTTCCGAAAGTCTCAAAATGGCTAGTATGGGGGTACGATCGAACTGATACATCGCTTGTTTTCAAGCAAAAATATATATTTTTTATATTTTATTCTGATGAACTTTAGGCTTTTGAACATTTCATGTATAGAGACTTTTTTGACGAAATTTAACACTACTGAGTTATAAGTGATTGAATTTTAATACTTGTCGCAATTTTGCAAAAAATTGACAAAATGGATTTTGCTAACAAACATACACAGGATGCTTAAGAATTCTATACTGTCACAAAAATTAAAATTCAAATATGTATAAATAAGCTCACACTGACCTTAACTATATTGAAAATCTTATGAGCGTATGTATGGTGGGTCGATCGACTCATCACACTAAACGTGTTTTGAAAAAAAAATACTTTTATTTTTTAATTTTTAATTTTTTTTTATAGTATCGTAAGTATAGTTGAAAGCTCTGTTTTGTTTAAAAAATTCAAGTCGATTTCTTAAATAGAAACCTCATACGAGCGTTAACTGTATGCAGAGTCGCATAAAAGCTCGTTCGAGGTCTCGGTCAATATATGGTAAGACTCGGTTTTTATTAAAAAAAAAATAATAAAAAATTGCTTTTATATGCAAATTAAAATTCCAAACACTTTTTGCATTAGACATTTTTCAGTAGGATTTTATTTAGCAAAGTATGACACTTTGAATTTTTACATTAGCCGCCATTTTGAAAAAAAATTTTATATATTTTTTTTAAACATAACGTATAGGGGCTGCACGTTAGTTCTATGCGATACTCAAAATTTAAATTTTTATCTTCGAAACCAAACAGTTAAGAGCGTTAACTCTTCCGAAAGTCTCAAAATGGCTAGTATGGGGGTACGTTCGAACTGATACATCGCTTGTTTTCAAGCAAAAATATATATTTTTTATATTTTATTCTGATGAACTTTAGGCTTCTGAACATTTCATGTATAGAGACTTTTTTGACGAAATTCAACACTACCGAGTTACAAGTGATTGAATTTTAATACTTGTCGCAATTTTGCAAAAAATTGACAAAATGGATTTTGCTAACAAACATACACAGGATGCTTAAGAATTCTATACTGTCACAAAAATTAAAATTCAAATATGTATAAATAAGCTCACACTGACCTTAACTATATTGAAAATCTTATGAGCGTATGTATGGTGGGTCGATCGACTCATCACACTAAACGTGTTTTGAAAAAAAAATACTTTTATTTTTTAATTTTTAATTTTTTTTTATAGTATCGTAAGTATAGTTGAAAGCTCTGTTTTGTTTAAAAAATTCAAGTCGATTTCTTAAATAGAAACCTCATACGAGCGTTAACTGTATGCAGAGTCGCATAAAAGCTCGTTCGAGGTCTCGGTCAATATATGGTAAGACTCGGTTTTTATTAAAAAAAAAATAATTAAAAATTGATTTTATATGCAAATTAAAATTCCAAACACTTTTTGCATTAGACATTTTTCAGTAGGAATTCATTTAGCAAAGTTATGACACTTTGAATTTTTACATTAGCCGCCATTTTGAAAAAAATTTTTATATATTTTTTTTAAACATAACGTATAGGGGCTGCACGTTAGTTCTATGCGATACTCAAAATTTAAATTTTTATCTTCGAAACCAAACAGTTAAGAGCGTTAACTCTTCCGAAAGTCTCAAAATGGCTAGTATGGGGGTACGATCGAACTGATACATCGCTTGTTTTCAAGCAAAAATATATATTTTTTATATTTTATTCTGATGAACTTTAGGCTTCTGAACATTTCATGTATAGAGACTTTTTTGACGAAATTCAACACTACTGAGTTATAAGTGATTGAATTTTAATACTTGTCGCAATTTTGCAAAAAATTGACAAAATGGATTTTGCTAACAAACATACACAGGATGCTTAAGAATTCTATACTGTCACAAAAATTAAAATTCAAATATGTATAAATAAGCTCACACTGACCTTAACTATATTGAAAATCTTATGAGCGTATGTATGGTGGGTCGATCGACTCATCACACTAAACGTGTTTTGAAAAAAAAATACTTTTATTTTTTAATTTTTAATTTTTTTTTATAGTATCGTAAGTATAGTTGAAAGCTCTGTTTTGTTTAAAAAATTCAAGTCGATTTCTTAAATAGAAACCTCATACGAGCGTTAACTGTATGCAGAGTCGCATAAAAGCTCGTTCGAGGTCTCGGTCAATATATGGTAAGACTCGGTTTTTATTAAAAAAAAAATAATTAAAAATTGCTTTTATATGCAAATTAAAATTCCAAACACTTTTTGCATTAGACATTTTTCAGTAGGATTTCATTTAGCAAAGTTATGACACTTTGAATTTTTACATTAGCCGCCATTTTGAAAAAAAATTTTATATATTTTTTTTAAACATACCGTATAGGGGCTGCACGTTAGTTCTATGCGATACTCAAAATTTAAATTTTTATCTTCGAAACCAAACAGTTAAGAGCGTTAACTCTTCCGAAAGTCTCAAAATGGCTAGTATGGGGGTACGATCGAACTGATACATCGCTTGTTTTCAAGCAAAAATATATATTTTTTATATTTTATTCTGATGAACTTTAGGCTTTTGAACATTTCATGTATAGAGACTTTTTTGACGAAATTTAACACTACTGAGTTATAAGTGATTGAATTTTAATACTTGTCGCAATTTTGCAAAAAATTGACAAAATGGATTTTGCTAACAAACATACACAGGATGCTTAAGAATTCTATACTGTCACAAAAATTAAAATTCAAATATGTATAAATAAGCTCACACTGACCTTAACTATATTGAAAATCTTATGAGCGTATGTATGGTGGGTCGATCGACTCATCACACTAAACGTGTTTTGAAAAAAAAATACTTTTATTTTTTAATTTTTAATTTTTTTTTATAGTATCGTAAGTATAGTTGAAAGCTCTGTTTTGTTTAAAAAATTCAAGTCGATTTCTTAAATAGAAACCTCATACGAGCGTTAACTGTATGCAGAGTCGCATAAAAGCTCGTTCGAGGTCTCGGTCAATATATGGTAAGACTCGGTTTTTATTAAAAAAAAATAATTAAAAATTGCTTTTATATGCAAATTAAAATTCCAAACACTTTTTGCATTAGACATTTTTCAGTAGGATTTTATTTAGCAAAGTTATGACACTTTGAATTTTTACATTAGCCGCCATTTTGAAAAAAAATTTTATATATTTTTTTTAAACATAACGTATAGGGGCTGCACGTTAGTTCTATGCGATACTCAAAATTTAAATTTTTATCTTCGAAACCAAACAGTTAAGAGCGTTAACTCTTCCGAAAGTCTCAAAATGGCTAGTATGGGGGTACGATCGAACTGATACATCGCTTGTTTTCAAGCAAAAATATATATTTTTTATATTTTATTCTGATGAACTTTAGGCTTCTGAACATTTCATGTATAGAGACTTTTTTGACGAAATTCAACACTACTGAGTTATAAGTGATTGAATTTTAATACTTGTCGCAATTTTGCAAAAAATTGACAAAATGGATTTTGCTAACAAACATACACAGGATGCTTAAGAATTCTATACTGTCACAAAAATTAAAATTCAAATATGTATAAATAAGCTCACACTGACTTTAACTATATTGAAAATCTTATGAGCGTATGTATGGTGGGTCGATCGACTCATCACACTAAACGTGTTTTGAAAAAAAAATACTTTTATTTTTTAATTTTTAATTTTTTTTTATAGTATCGTAAGTATAGTTGAAAGCTCTGTTTTGTTTAAAAAATTCAAGTCGATTTCTTAAATAGAAACCTCATACGAGCGTTAACTGTATGCAGAGTCGCATAAAAGCTCGTTCGAGGTCTCGGTCAATATATGGTAAGACTCGGTTTTTATTAAAAAAAATAATTAAAAATTGCTTTTATATGCAAATTAAAATTCCAAACACTTTTTGCATTAGACATTTTTCAGTAGGATTTTATTTAGCAAAGTTATGACACTTTGAATTTTTACATTAGCCGCCATTTTGAAAAAAATTTTTATATATTTTTTTTAAACATAACGTATAGGGGCTGCACGTTAGTTCTATGCGATACTCAAAATTTTAATTTTTATCTTCGTAACCAAACAGTTAAGAGCGTTAACTCTTCCGAAAGTCTCAAAATGGCTAGTATGGGGGTACGATCGAACTGATACATCGCTTGTTTTCAAGCAAAAATATATATTTTTTATATTTTATTATGATGAACTTTAGGCTTCTGAACATTTCATGTATAGAGACTTTTTGACGAAATTCAACACTACTGAGTTATAAGTGATTGAATTTTAATACTTGTCGCAATTTTGCAAAAAATTGACAAAATAGATTTTGCTAACAAACATACACAGGATGCTTAAGAATTCTATACTGCCACAAAAATTAAAATTCAAATATGTATAAATAAGCTCACACTGACCTTAACTATATTGAAAATCTTATGAGCGTATGTATGGTGGGTCGATCGACTCATCACACTAAACGTGTTTTGAAAAAAAAATACTTTTATTTTTTAATTTTTAATTTTTTTTTATAGTATCGTAAGTATAGTTGAAAGCTCTGTTTTGTTTAAAAAATTCAAGTCGATTTCTTAAATAGAAACCTCATACGAGCGTTAACTGTATGCAGAGTCGCATAAAAGCTCGTTCGAGGTCTCGGTCAATATATGGTAAGACTCGGTTTTTATTAAAAAAAAAATAATTAAAAATTGCTTTTATATGCAAATTAAAATTCCAAACACTTTTTGCATTAGACATTTTTCAGTAGGATTTCATTTAGCAAAGTTATGACACTTTGAATTTTTACATTAGCCGCCATTTTGAAAAAAAATTTTATATATTTTTTTTAAACATACCGTATAGGGGCTGCACGTTAGTTCTATGCGATACTCAAAATTTAAATTTTTATCTTCGAAACCAAACAGTTAAGAGCGTTAACTCTTCCGAAAGTCTCAAAATGGCTAGTATGGGGGTACGATCGAACTGATACATCGCTTGTTTTCAAGCAAAAATATATATTTTTTATATTTTATTCTGATGAACTTTAGGCTTTTGAACATTTCATGTATAGAGACTTTTTTGACGAAATTTAACACTACTGAGTTATAAGTGATTGAATTTTAATACTTGTCGCAATTTTGCAAAAAATTGACAAAATGGATTTTGCTAACAAACATACACAGGATGCTTAAGAATTCTATACTGTCACAAAAATTAAAATTCAAATATGTATAAATAAGCTCACACTGACCTTAACTATATTGAAAATCTTATGAGCGTATGTATGGTGGGTCGATCGACTCATCACACTAAACGTGTTTTGAAAAAAAAATACTTTTATTTTTTAATTTTTAATTTTTTTTTATAGTATCGTAAGTATAGTTGAAAGCTCTGTTTTGTTTAAAAAATTCAAGTCGATTTCTTAAATAGAAACCTCATACGAGCGTTAACTGTATGCAGAGTCGCATAAAAGCTCGTTCGAGGTCTCGGTCAATATATGGTAAGACTCGGTTTTTATTAAAAAAAAATAATTAAAAATTGCTTTTATATGCAAATTAAAATTCCAAACACTTTTTGCATTAGACATTTTTCAGTAGGATTTCATTTAGCAAAGTTATGACACTTTGAATTTTTACATTAGCCGCCATTTTGAAAAAAAATTTTATATATTTTTTTTAAACATAACGTATAGGGGCTGCACGTTAGTTCTATGCGATACTCAAAATTTAAATTTTTATCTTCGAAACCAAACAGTTAAGAGCGTTAACTCTTCCGAAAGTCTCAAAATGGCTAGTATGGGGGTACGATCGAACTGATACATCGCTTGTTTTCAAGCAAAAATATATATTTTTTATATTTTATTCTGATGAACTTTAGGCTTCTGAACATTTCATGTATAGAGACTTTTTTGACGAAATTCAACACTACTGAGTTATAAGTGATTGAATTTTAATACTTGTCGCAATTTTGCAAAAAATTGACAAAATGGATTTTGCTAACAAACATACACAGGATGCTTAAGAATTCTATACTGTCACAAAAATTAAAATTCAAATATGTATAAATAAGCTCACACTGACTTTAACTATATTGAAAATCTTATGAGCGTATGTATGGTGGGTCGATCGACTCATCACACTAAACGTGTTTTGAAAAAAAAATACTTTTATATTTTAATTTTTAATTTTTTTTTATAGTATCGTAAGTATAGTTGAAAGCTCTGTTTTGTTTAAAAAATTCAAGTCGATTTCTTAAATAGAAACCTCATACGAGCGTTAACTGTATGCAGAGTCGCATAAAAGCTCGTTCGAGGTCTCGGTCAATATATGGTAAGACTCGGTTTTTATTAAAAAAAATAATTAAAAATTGCTTTTATATGCAAATTAAAATTCCAAACACTTTTTGCATTAGACATTTTTCAGTAGGATTTTATTTAGCAAAGTTATGACACTTTGAATTTTTACATTAGCCGCCATTTTGAAAAAAATTTTTATATATTTTTTTTAAACATAACGTATAGGGGCTGCACGTTAGTTCTATGCGATACTCAAAATTTAAATTTTTATCTTCGTAACCAAACAGTTAAGAGCGTTAACTCTTCCGAAAGTCTCAAAATGGCTAGTATGGGGGTACGATCGAACTGATACATCGCTTGTTTTCAAGCAAAAATATATATTTTTTATATTTTATTATGATGAACTTTAGGCTTCTGAACATTTCATGTATAGAGACTTTTTTGACGAAATTCAACACTACTGAGTTATAAGTGATTGAATTTTAATACTTGTCGCAATTTTGCAAAAAATTGACAAAATGGATTTTGCTAACAAACATACACAGGATGCTTAAGAATTCTATACTGTCACAAAAATTAAAATTCAAATATGTATAAATAAGCTCACACTGACCTTAACTATATTGAAAATCTTATGAGCGTATGTATGGTGGGTCGATCGACTCATCACACTAAACGTGTTTTGAAAAAAAAATACTTTTATTTTTTAATTTTTAATTTTTTTTTATAGTATCGTAAGTATAGTTGAAAGCTCTGTTTTGTTTAAAAAATTCAAGTCGATTTCTTAAATAGAAACCTCATACGAGCGTTAACTGTATGCAGAGTCGCATAAAAGCTCGTTCGAGGTCTCGGTCAATATATGGTAAGACTCGGTTTTTATTAAAAAAAAATAATTAAAAATTGCTTTTATATGCAAATTAAAATTCCAAACACTTTTTGCATTAGACATTTTTCAGTAGGATTTCATTTAGCAAAGTTATGACACTTTGAATTTTTACATTAGCCGCCATTTTGAAAAAAAATTTTATATATTTTTTTTAAACATAACGTATAGGGGCTGCACGTTAGTTCTATGCGATACTCAAAATTTAAATTTTTATCTTCGAAACCAAACAGTTAAGAGCGTTAACTCTTCCGAAAGTCTCAAAATGGCTAGTATGGGGGTACGATCGAACTGATACATCGCTTGTTTTCAAGCAAAAATATATATTTTTTATATTTTATTCTGATGAACTTTAGGCTTCTGAACATTTCATGTATAGAGACTTTTTTGACGAAATTCAACACTACTGAGTTATAAGTGATTGAATTTTAATACTTGTCGCAATTTTGCAAAAAATTGACAAAATGGATTTTGCTAACAAACATACACAGGATGCTTAAGAATTCTATACTGTCACAAAAATTAAAATTCAAATATGTATAAATAAGCTCACACTGACCTTAACTATATTGAAAATCTTATGAGCGTATGTATGGTGGGTCGATCGACTCATCACACTAAACGTGTTTTGAAAAAAAAATACTTTTATTTTTTAATTTTTAATTTTTTTTTATAGTATCGTAAGTATAGTTGAAAGCTCTGTTTTGTTTAAAAAATTCAAGTCGATTTCTTAAATAGAAACCTCATACGAGCGTTAACTGTATGCAGAGTCGCATAAAAGCTCGTTCGAGGTCTCGGTCAATATATGGTAAGACTCGGTTTTTATTAAAAAAAAAATAATTAAAAATTGCTTTTATATGCAAATTAAAATTCCAAACACTTTTTGCATTAGACATTTTTCAGTAGGATTTTATTTAGCAAAGTTATGACACTTTGAATTTTTACATTAGCCGCCATTTTGAAAAAAAATTTTATATATTTTTTTTAAACATAACGTATAGGGGCTTCACGTTAGTTCTATGCGATACTCAAAATTTAAATTTTTATCTTCGAAACCAAACAGTTAAGAGCGTTAACTCTTCCGAAAGTCTCAAAATGGCTAGTATGGGGGTACGATCGAACTGATACATCGCTTGTTTTCAAGCAAAAATATATATTTTTTATATTTTATTCTGATGAACTTTAGGCTTCTGAACATTTCATGTATAGAGACTTTTTTGACGAAATTCAACACTACTGAGTTATAAGTGATTGAATTTTAATACTTGTCGCAATTTTGCAAAAAATTGACAAAATGGATTTTGCTAACAAACATACACAGGATGCTTAAGAATTCTATACTGTCACAAAAACTAAAATTCAAATATGTATAAATAAGCTCACACTGACCTTAACTATATTGAAAATCTTATGAGCGTATGTATGGTGGGTCGATCGACTCATCACACTAAACGTGTTTTGAAAAAAAAATACTTTTATTTTTTAATTTTTAATTTTTTTTTATAGTATCGTAAGTATAGTTGAAAGCTCTGTTTTGTTTAAAAAATTAAAGTCGATTTCTTAAATAGAAACCTCATACGAGCGTTAACTGTATGCAGAGTCGCATAAAAGCTCGTTCGAGGTCTCGGTCAATATATGGTAAGACTCGGTTTTTATTAAAAAAAAAATAATTAAAAATTGCTTTTATATGCAAATTAAAACTCCAAACACTTTTTGCATTAGACATTTTTCAGTAGGATTTTATTTAGCAAAGTTATGACACTTTGAATTTTTACATTAGCCGCCATTTTGAAAAAAAATTTTATATATTTTTTTTAAACATAACGTATAGGGGCTGCACGTTAGTTCTATGCGATACTCAAAATTTAAATTTTTATCTTCGAAACCAAACAGTTAAGAGCGTTAACTCTTCCGAAAGTCTCAAAATGGCTAGTATGGGGGTACGATCGAACTGATACATCGCTTGTTTTCAAGCAAAAATATAAATTTTTTATATTTTATTCTGATGAACTTTAGGCTTCTGAACATTTCATGTATAGAGACTTTTTTGACGAAATTCAACACTACTGAGTTATAAGTGATTGAATTTTAATACTTGTCGCAATTTTGCAAAAAATTGACAAAATGGATTTTGCTAACAAACATACACAGGATGCTTAAGAATTCTATACTGTCACAAAAATTAAAATTCAAATATGTATAAATAAGCTCACACTGACCTTAACTATATTGAAAATCTTATGAGCGTATGTATGGTGGGTCGATCGACTCATCACACTAAACGTGTTTTGAAAAAAAAATACTTTTATTTTTTAATTTTTAATTTTTTTTTATAGTATCGTAAGTATAGTTGAAAGCTCTGTTTTGTTTAAAAAATTCAAGTCGATTTCTTAAATAGAAACCTCATACGAGCGTTAACTGTATGCAGAGTCGCATAAAAGCTCGTTCGAGGTCTCGGTCAATATATGGTAAGACTCGGTTTTTATTAAAAAAAAAATAATTAAAAATTGCTTTTATATGCAAATTAAAATTCCAAACACTTTTTGCATTAGACATTTTTCAGTAGGATTTTATTTAGCAAAGTTATGACACTTTGAATTTTTACATTAGCCGCCATTTTGAAAAAAAATTTTATATATTTTTTTTAAACATAACGTATAGGGGCTGCACGTTAGTTCTATGCGATACTCAAAATTTAAATTTTTATCTTCGAAACCAAACAGTTAAGAGCGTTAACTCTTCCGAAAGTCTCAAAATGGCTAGTATGGGGGTACGATCGAACTGATACATCGCTTGTTTTCAAGCAAAAATATATATTTTTTATATTTTATTCTGATGAACTTTAGGCTTCTGAACATTTCATGTATAGAGACTTTTTTGACGAAATTCAACACTACTGAGTTATAAGTGATTGAATTTTAATACTTGTCGCAATTTTGCAAAAAATTGACAAAATGGATTTTGCTAACAAACATACACAGGATGCTTAAGAATTCTATACTGTCACAAAAATTAAAATTCAAATATGTATAAATAAGCTTACACTGACCTTAACTATATTGAAAATCTTATGAGCGTATGTATGGTGGGTCGATCGACTCATCACACTAAACGTGTTTTGAAAAAAAAATACTTTTATTTTTTAATTTTTAATTTTTTTTTATAGTATCGTAAGTATAGTTGAAAGCTCTGTTTTGTTTAAAAAATTCAAGTCGATTTTTTAAATAGAAACCTCATACGAGCGTTAACTGTATGCAGAGTCGCATAAAAGCTCGTTCGAGGTCTCGGTCAATATATGGTAAGACTCGGTTTTTATTAAAAAAAAAATAATTAAAAATTGCTTTTATATGCAAATTAAAATTCCAAACACTTTTTGCATTAGACATTTTTTAGTAGGATTTTATTTAGCAAAGTTATGACACTTTGAATTTTTACATTAGCCGCCATTTTGAAAAAAAATTTTATATATTTTTTTTAAACATAACGTATAGGGGCTGCACGTTAGTTCTATGCGATACTCAAAATTTAAATTTTTATCTTTGAAACCAAACAGTTAAGAGCGTTAACTCTTCCGAAAGTCTCAAAATGGCTAGTATGGGGGTACGATCGAACTGATACATCGCTTGTTTTCAAGCAAAAATATATATTTTTTATATTTTATTTTGATGAACTTTAGGCTTCTGAACATTTCATGTATAGAGACTTTTTTGACGAAATTCAACACTACTGAGTTATAAGTGATTGAATTTTAATACTTGTCGCAATTTTGCAAAAAATTGACAAAATGGATTTTGCTAACAAACATACACAGGATGCTTAAGAATTCTATACTGTCACAAAAATTAAAATTCAAATATGTATAAATAAGCTCACACTGACCTTAACTATATTGAAAATCTTATGAGCGTATGTATGGTGGGTCGATCGACTCATCACACTAAACGTGTTTTGAAAAAAAAATACTTTTATTTTTTAATTTTTAATTTTTTTTTATAGTATCGTAAGTATAGTTGAAAGCTCTGTTTTGTTTAAAAAATTCAAGTCGATTTCTTAAATAGAAACCTCATACGAGCGTTAACTGTATGCAGAGTCGCATAAAAGCTCGTTCGAGGTCTCGGTCAATATATGGTAAGACTCGGTTTTTATTAAAAAAAAAATAATTAAAAATTGCTTTTATATGCAAATTAAAATTCCAAACACTTTTTGCATTAGACATTTTTCAGTAGGATTTCATTTAGCAAAGTTATGACACTTTGAATTTTTACATTAGCCGCCATTTTGAAAAAAAATTTTATATATTTTTTTTAAACATAACGTATAGGGGCTGCACGTTAGTTCTATGCGATACTCAAAATTTAAATTTTTATCTTAGAAACCAAACAGTTAAGAGCGTTAACTCTTCCGAAAGTCTCAAAATGGCTAGTATGGGGGTACGATCGAACTGATACATCGCTTGTTTTCAAGCAAAAATATATATTTTTTATATTTTATTCTGATGAACTTTAGGCTTCTGAACATTTCATGTATAGAGACTTTTTTGACGAAATTCAACACTACTGAGTTATAAGTGATTGAATTTTAATACTTGTCGCAATTTTGCAAAAAATTGACAAAATGGATTTTGCTAACAAACATACACAGGATGCTTAAGAATTCTATACTGTCACAAAAATTAAAATTCAAATATGTATAAATAAGCTTACACTGACCTTAACTATATTGAAAATCTTATGAGCGTATGTATGGTGGGTCGATCGACTCATCACACTAAACGTGTTTTGAAAAAAAAATACTTTTATTTTTTAATTTTTAATTTTTTTTTATAGTATCGTAAGTATAGTTGAAAGCTCTGTTTTGTTTAAAAAATTCAAGTCGATTTTTTAAATAGAAACCTCATACGAGCGTTAACTGTATGCAGAGTCGCATAAAAGCTCGTTCGAGGTCTCGGTCAATATATGGTAAGACTCGGTTTTTATTAAAAAAAAAATAATTAAAAATTGCTTTTATATGCAAATTAAAATTCCAAACACTTTTTGCATTAGACATTTTTTAGTAGGATTTTATTTAGCAAAGTTATGACACTTTGAATTTTTACATTAGCCGCCATTTTGAAAAAAAATTTTATATATTTTTTTTAAACATAACGTATAGGGGCTGCACGTTAGTTCTATGCGATACTCAAAATTTAAATTTTTATCTTTGAAACCAAACAGTTAAGAGCGTTAACTCTTCCGAAAGTCTCAAAATGGCTAGTATGGGGGTACGATCGAACTGATACATCGCTTGTTTTCAAGCAAAAATATATATTTTTTATATTTTATTTTGATGAACTTTAGGCTTCTGAACATTTCATGTATAGAGACTTTTTTGACGAAATTCAACACTACTGAGTTATAAGTGATTGAATTTTAATACTTGTCGCAATTTTGCAAAAAATTGACAAAATGGATTTTGCTAACAAACATACACAGGATGCTTAAGAATTCTATACTGTCACAAAAATTAAAATTCAAATATGTATAAATAAGCTCACACTGACCTTAACTATATTGAAAATCTTATGAGCGTATGTATGGTGGGTCGATCGACTCATCACACTAAACGTGTTTTGAAAAAAAAATACTTTTATTTTTTAATTTTTAATTTTTTTTTATAGTATCGTAAGTATAGTTGAAAGCTCTGTTTTGTTTAAAAAATTCAAGTCGATTTCTTAAATAGAAACCTCATACGAGCGTTAACTGTATGCAGAGTCGCATAAAAGCTCGTTCGAGGTCTCGGTCAATATATGGTAAGACTCGGTTTTTATTAAAAAAAAAATAATTAAAAATTGCTTTTATATGCAAATTAAAACTCCAAACACTTTTTGCATTAGACATTTTTCAGTAGGATTTTATTTAGCAAAGTTATGACACTTTGAATTTTTACATTAGCCGCCATTTTGAAAAAAAATTTTATATATTTTTTTTAAACATAACGTATAGGGGCTGCACGTTAGTTCTATGCGATACTCAAAATTTAAATTTTTATCTTAGAAACCAAACAGTTAAGAGCGTTAACTCTTCCGAAAGTCTCAAAATGGCTAGTATGGGGGTACGATCGAACTGATACATCGCTTGTTTTCAAGCAAAAATATATATTTTTTATATTTTATTCTGATGAACTTTAGGCTTCTGAACATTTCATGTATAGAGACTTTTTTGACGAAATTCAACACTACTGAGTTATAAGTGATTGAATTTTAATACTTGTCGCAATTTTGCAAAAAATTGACAAAATGGATTTTGCTAACAAACATACACAGGATGCTTAAGAATTCTATACTGTCACAAAAATTAAAATTCAAATATGTATAAATAAGCTCACACTGACCTTAACTATATTGAAAATCTTATGAGCGTATGTATGGTGGGTCGATCGACTCATCACACTAAACGTGTTTTGAAAAAAAAATACTTTTATTTTTTAATTTTTAATTTTTTTTTATAGTATCGTAAGTATAGTTGAAAGCTCTGTTTTGTTTAAAAAATTCAAGTCGATTTCTTAAATAGAAACCTCATACGAGCGTTAACTGTATGCAGAGTCGCATAAAAGCTCGTTCGAGGTCTCGGTCAATATATGGTAAGACTCGGTTTTTATTAAAAAAAAAATAATTAAAAATTGCTTTTATATGCAAATTAAAATTCCAAACACTTTTTGCATTAGACATTTTTTAGTAGGATTTCATTTAGCAAAGTTATGACACTTTGAATTTTTACATTAGCCGCCATTTTGAAAAAAAAATTTATATATTTTTTTTAAACATAACGTATAGGGGCTGCACGTTAGTTCTATGCGATACTCAAAATTTAAATTTTTATCTTCGAAACCAAACAGTTAAGAGCGTTAACTCTTCCGAAAGTCTCAAAATGGCTAGTATGGGGGTACGATCGAACTGATACATCGCTTGTTTTCAAGCAAAAATATATATTTTTTATATTTTATTCTGATGAACTTTAGGCTTCTGAACATTTCATGTATAGAGACTTTTTTGACGAAATTCAACACTACCGAGTTATAAGTGATTGAATTTTAATACTTGTCGCAATTTTGCAAAAAATTGACAAAATGGATTTTGCTAACAAACATACACAGGATGCTTAAGAATTCTATACTGTCACAAAAATTAAAATTCAAATATGTATAAATAAGCTCACACTGACCTTAACTATATTGAAAATTTTATGAGCGTATGTATGGTGGGTCGATCGACTCATCACACTAAACGTGTTTTGAAAAAAAAATACTTTTATTTTTTAATTTTTAATTTTTTTTTATAGTATCGTAAGTATAGTTGAAAGCTCTGTTTTGTTTAAAAAATTCAAGTCGATTTCTTAAATAGAAACCTCATACGAGCGTTAACTGTATGCAGAGTCGCATAAAAGCTCGTTCGAGGTCTCGGTCAATATATGGTAAGACTCGGTTTTTATTAAAAAAAAAATAATTAAAAATTGCTTTTATATGCAAATTAAAATTCCAAACACTTTTTGCATTAGACATTTTTCAGTAGGAATTCATTTAGCAAAGTTATGACACTTTGAATTTTTACATTAGCCGCCATTTTGAAAAAAAAATTTATATATTTTTTTTAAACATAACGTATAGGGGCTGCACGTTAGTTCTATGCGATACTCAAAATTTAAATTTTTATCTTCGAAACCAAACAGTTAAGAGCGTTAACTCTTCCGAAAGTCTCAAAATGGCTAGTATGGGGGTACGATCGAACTGATACATCGCTTGTTTTCAAGCAAAAATATATATTTTTTATATTTTATTCTGATGAACTTTAGGCTTCTGAACATTTCATGTATAGAGACTTTTTTGACGAAATTCAACACTACTGAGTTATAAGTGATTGAATTTTAATACTTGTCGCAATTTTGCAAAAAATTGACAAAATGGATTTTGCTAACAAACATACACAGGATGCTTAAGAATTCTATACTGTCACAAAAATTAAAATTCAAATATGTATAAATAAGCTCACACTGACCTTAACTATATTGAAAATCTTATGAGCGTATGTATGGTGGGTCGATCGACTCATCACACTAAACGTGTTTTGAAAAAAAAATACTTTTTTTTTTTAATTTTTAATTTTTTTTTATAGTATCGTAAGTATAGTTGAAAGCTCTGTTTTGTTTAAAAAATTCAAGTCGATTTTTTAAATAGAAACCTCATACGAGCGTTAACTGTATGCAGAGTCGCATAAAAGCTCGTTCGAGGTCTCGGTCAATATATGGTAAGACTCGGTTTTTATTAAAAAAAAAATAATTAAAAATTGCTTTTATATGCAAATTAAAATTCCAAACACTTTTTGCATTAGACATTTTTCAGTAGGATTTTATTTAGCAAAGTTATGACACTTTGAATTTTTACATTAGCCGCGATTTTGAAAAAAAATTTTATATATTTTTTTTAAACATAACGTATAGGGGCTGCACGTTAGTTCTATGCGATACTCAAAATTTAAATTTTTATCTTCGAAACCAAACAGTTAAGAGCGTTAACTCTTCCGAAAGTCTCAAAATGGCTAGTATGGGGGTACGATCGAACTGATACATCGCTTGTTTTCAAGCAAAAATATATATTTTTTATATTTTATTCTGATGAACTTTAGGCTTCTGAACATTTCATGTATAGAGACTTTTTTGACGAAATTCAACACTACTGAGTTATAAGTGATTGAATTTTAATACTTGTCGCAATTTTGCAAAAAATTGACAAAATGGATTTTGCTAACAAACATACACAGGATGCTTAAGAATTCTATACTGTCACAAAAATTAAAATTCAAATATGTATAAATAAGCTCACACTGACCTTAACTATATTGAAAATCTTATGAGCGTATGTATGGTGGGTCGATCGACTCATCACACTAAACGTGTTTTGAAAAAAAAATACTTTTATTTTTTAATTTTTAATTTTTTTTTATAGTATCGTAAGTATAGTTGAAAGCTCTGTTTTGTTTAAAAAATTCAAGTCGATTTCTTAAATAGAAACCTCATACGAGCGTTAACTGTATGCAGAGTCGCATAAAAGCTCGTTCGAGGTCTCGGTCAATATATGGTAAGACTCGGTTTTTATTAAAAAAAAAATAATTAAAAATTGCTTTTATATGCAAATTAAAATTCCAAACACTTTTTGCATTAGACATTTTTCAGTAGGATTTCATTTAGCAAAGTTATGACACTTTGAATTTTTACATTAGCCGCCATTTTGAAAAAAAATTTTATATATTTTTTTTAAACATAACGTATAGGGGCTGCACGTTAGTTCTATGCGATACTCAAAATTTAAATTTTTATCTTCGAAACCAAACAGTTAAGAGCGTTAACTCTTCCGAAAGTCTCAAAATGGCTAGTATGGGGGTACGATCGAACTGATACATCGCTTGTTTTCAAGCAAAAATATATATTTTTTATATTTTATTCTGATGAACTTTAGGCTTCTGAACATTTCATGTATAGAGACTTTTTTGACGAAATTCAACACTACCGAGTTATAAGTGATTGAATTTTAATACTTGTCGCAATTTTGCAAAAAATTGACAAAATGGATTTTGCTAACAAACATACACAGGATGCTTAAGAATTCTATACTGTCACAAAAATTAAAATTCAAATATGTATAAATAAGCTCACACTGACCTTAACTATATTGAAAATCTTATGAGCGTATGTATGGTGGGTCGATCGACTCATCACACTAAACGTGTTTTGAAAAAAAAATACTTTTATTTTTTAATTTTTAATTTTTTTTTATAGTATCGTAAGTATAGTTGAAAGCTCTGTTTTGTTTAAAAAATTCAAGTCGATTTCTTAAATAGAAACCTCATACGAGCGTTAACTGTATGCAGAGTCGCATAAAAGCCCGTTCGAGGTCTCGGTCAATATATGGTAAGACTCGGTTTTTATTAAAAAAAAAATAATTAAAAATTGCTTTTATATGCAAATTAAAATTCCAAACACTTTTTGCATTAGACATTTTTCAGTAGGATTTTATTTAGCAAAGTTATGACACTTTGAATTTTTACATTAGCCGCCATTTTGAAAAAAAAATTTATATATTTTTTTTAAACATAACGTATAGGGGCTGCACGTTAGTTCTATGCGATACTCAAAATTTAAATTTTTATCTTCGAAACCAAACAGTTAAGAGCGTTAACTCTTCCGAAAGTCTCAAAATGGCTAGTATGGGGGTACGATCGAACTGATACATCGCTTGTTTTCAAGCAAAAATATATATTTTTTATATTTTATTTTGATGAACTTTAGGCTTCTGAACATTTCATGTATAGAGACTTTTTTGACGAAATTCAACACTACTGAGTTATAAGTGATTGAATTTTAATACTTGTCGCAATTTTGCAAAAAATTGACAAAATGGATTTTGCTAACAAACATACACAGGATGCTTAAGAATTCTATACTGTCACAAAAATTAAAATTCAAATATGTATAAATAAGCTCACACTGACCTTAACTATATTGAAAATCTTATGAGCGTATGTATGGTGGGTCGATCGACTCATCACACTAAACGTGTTTTGAAAAAAAAATACTTTTATTTTTTAATTTTTAATTTTTTTTTATAGTATCGTAAGTATAGTTGAAAGCTCTGTTTTGTTTAAAAAATTCAAGTCGATTTCTTAAATAGAAACCTCATACGAGCGTTAACTGTATGCAGAGTCGCATAAAAGCTCGTTCGAGGTCTCGGTCAATATATGGTAAGACTCGGTTTTTATTAAAAAAAAAATAATTAAAAATTGCTTTTATATGCAAATTAAAATTCCAAACACTTTTTGCATTAGACATTTTTCAGTAGGATTTCATTTAGCAAAGTTATGACACTTTGAATTTTTACATTAGCCGCCATTTTGAAAAAAAAATTTATATATTTTTTTTAAACATAACGTATAGGGGCTGCACGTTAGTTCTATGCGATACTCAAAATTTAAATTTTTATCTTCGAAACCAAACAGTTAAGAGCGTTAACTCTTCCGAAAGTCTCAAAATGGCTAGTATGGGGGTACGATCGAACTGATACATCGCTTGTTTTCAAGCAAAAATATATATTTTTTATATTTTATTCTGATGAACTTTAGGCTTCTGAACATTTCATGTATAGAGACTTTTTTGACGAAATTCAACACTACCGAGTTATAAGTGATTGAATTTTAATACTTGTCGCAATTTTGCAAAAAATTGACAAAATGGATTTTGCTAACAAACATACACAGGATGCTTAAGAATTCTATACTGTCACAAAAATTAAAATTCAAATATGTATAAATAAGCTCACACTGACCTTAACTATATTGAAAATTTTATGATCGTATGTATGGTGGGTCGATCGACTCATCACACTAAACGTGTTTTGAAAAAAAAATACTTTTATTTTTTAATTTTTAATTTTTTTTTATAGTATCGTAAGTATAGTTGAAAGCTCTGTTTTGTTTAAAAAATTCAAGTCGATTTCTTAAATAGAAACCTCATACGAGCGTTAACTGTATGCAGAGTCGCATAAAAGCTCGTTCGAGGTCTCGGTCAATATATGGTAAGACTCGGTTTTTATTAAAAAAAAAATAATTAAAAATTGCTTTTATATGCAAATTAAAATTCCAAACACTTTTTGCATTAGACATTTTTCAGTAGGATTTCATTTAGCAAAGTTATGACACTTTGAATTTTTACATTAGCCGCCATTTTGAAAAAAAAATTTATATATTTTTTTTAAACATAACGTATAGGGGCTGCACGTTAGTTCTATGCGATACTCAAAATTTAAATTTTTATCTTCGAAACCAAACAGTTAAGAGCGTTAACTCTTCCGAAAGTCTCAAAATGGCTAGTATGGGGGTACGATCGAACTGATACATCGCTTGTTTTCAAGCAAAAATATATATTTTTTATATTTTATTCTGATGAACTTTAGGCTTCTGAACATTTCATGTATAGAGACTTTTTTGACGAAATTCAACACTACTGAGTTATAAGTGATTGAATTTTAATACTTGTCGCAATTTTGCAAAAAATTGACAAAATGGATTTTGCTAACAAACATACACAGGATGCTTAAGAATTCTATACTGTCACAAAAATTAAAATTCAAATATGTATAAATAAGCTCACACTGACCTTAACTATATTGAAAATCTTATGAGCGTATGTATGGTGGGTCGATCGACTCATCACACTAAACGTGTTTTGAAAAAAAAATACTTTTTTTTTTTAATTTTTAATTTTTTTTTATAGTATCGTAAGTATAGTTGAAAGCTCTGTTTTGTTTAAAAAATTCAAGTCGATTTTTTAAATAGAAACCTCATACGAGCGTTAACTGTATGCAGAGTCGCATAAAAGCTCGTTCGAGGTCTCGGTCAATATATGGTAAGACTCGGTTTTTATTAAAAAAAAAATAATTAAAAATTGCTTTTATATGCAAATTAAAATTCCAAACACTTTTTGCATTAGACATTTTTCAGTAGGATTTTATTTAGCAAAGTTATGACACTTTGAATTTTTACATTAGCCGCGATTTTGAAAAAAAATTTTATATATTTTTTTTAAACATAACGTATAGGGGCTGCACGTTAGTTCTATGCGATACTCAAAATTTAAATTTTTATCTTCGAAACCAAACAGTTAAGAGCGTTAACTCTTCCGAAAGTCTCAAAATGGCTAGTATGGGGGTACGATCGAACTGATACATCGCTTGTTTTCAAGCAAAAATATATATTTTTTATATTTTATTCTGATGAACTTTAGGCTTCTGAACATTTCATGTATAGAGACTTTTTTGACGAAATTCAACACTACTGAGTTATAAGTGATTGAATTTTAATACTTGTCGCAATTTTGCAAAAAATTGACAAAATGGATTTTGCTAACAAACATACACAGGATGCTTAAGAATTCTATACTGTCACAAAAATTAAAATTCAAATATGTATAAATAAGCTCACACTGACCTTAACTATATTGAAAATCTTATGAGCGTATGTATGGTGGGTCGATCGACTCATCACACTAAACGTGTTTTGAAAAAAAAATACTTTTATTTTTTAATTTTTAATTTTTTTTTATAGTATCGTAAGTATAGTTGAAAGCTCTGTTTTGTTTAAAAAATTCAAGTCGATTTCTTAAATAGAAACCTCATACGAGCGTTAACTGTATGCAGAGTCGCATAAAAGCTCGTTCGAGGTCTCGGTCAATATATGGTAAGACTCGGTTTTTATTAAAAAAAAAATAATTAAAAATTGCTTTTATATGCAAATTAAAATTCCAAACACTTTTTGCATTAGACATTTTTCAGTAGGATTTCATTTAGCAAAGTTATGACACTTTGAATTTTTACATTAGCCGCCATTTTGAAAAAAAATTTTATATATTTTTTTTAAACATAACGTATAGGGGCTGCACGTTAGTTCTATGCGATACTCAAAATTTAAATTTTTATCTTCGAAACCAAACAGTTAAGAGCGTTAACTCTTCCGAAAGTCTCAAAATGGCTAGTATGGGGGTACGATCGAACTGATACATCGCTTGTTTTCAAGCAAAAATATATATTTTTTATATTTTATTCTGATGAACTTTAGGCTTCTGAACATTTCATGTATAGAGACTTTTTTGACGAAATTCAACACTACCGAGTTATAAGTGATTGAATTTTAATACTTGTCGCAATTTTGCAAAAAATTGACAAAATGGATTTTGCTAACAAACATACACAGGATGCTTAAGAATTCTATACTGTCACAAAAATTAAAATTCAAATATGTATAAATAAGCTCACACTGACCTTAACTATATTGAAAATCTTATGAGCGTATGTATGGTGGGTCGATCGACTCATCACACTAAACGTGTTTTGAAAAAAAAATACTTTTATTTTTTAATTTTTAATTTTTTTTTATAGTATCGTAAGTATAGTTGAAAGCTCTGTTTTGTTTAAAAAATTCAAGTCGATTTCTTAAATAGAAACCTCATACGAGCGTTAACTGTATGCAGAGTCGCATAAAAGCCCGTTCGAGGTCTCGGTCAATATATGGTAAGACTCGGTTTTTATTAAAAAAAAAATAATTAAAAATTGCTTTTATATGCAAATTAAAATTCCAAACACTTTTTGCATTAGACATTTTTCAGTAGGATTTTATTTAGCAAAGTTATGACACTTTGAATTTTTACATTAGCCGCCATTTTGAAAAAAAAATTTATATATTTTTTTTAAACATAACGTATAGGGGCTGCACGTTAGTTCTATGCGATACTCAAAATTTAAATTTTTATCTTCGAAACCAAACAGTTAAGAGCGTTAACTCTTCCGAAAGTCTCAAAATGGCTAGTATGGGGGTACGATCGAACTGATACATCGCTTGTTTTCAAGCAAAAATATATATTTTTTATATTTTATTTTGATGAACTTTAGGCTTCTGAACATTTCATGTATAGAGACTTTTTTGACGAAATTCAACACTACTGAGTTATAAGTGATTGAATTTTAATACTTGTCGCAATTTTGCAAAAAATTGACAAAATGGATTTTGCTAACAAACATACACAGGATGCTTAAGAATTCTATACTGTCACAAAAATTAAAATTCAAATATGTATAAATAAGCTCACACTGACCTTAACTATATTGAAAATCTTATGAGCGTATGTATGGTGGGTCGATCGACTCATCACACTAAACGTGTTTTGAAAAAAAAATACTTTTATTTTTTAATTTTTAATTTTTTTTTATAGTATCGTAAGTATAGTTGAAAGCTCTGTTTTGTTTAAAAAATTCAAGTCGATTTCTTAAATAGAAACCTCATACGAGCGTTAACTGTATGCAGAGTCGCATAAAAGCTCGTTCGAGGTCTCGGTCAATATATGGTAAGACTCGGTTTTTATTAAAAAAAAAATAATTAAAAATTGCTTTTATATGCAAATTAAAATTCCAAACACTTTTTGCATTAGACATTTTTCAGTAGGATTTCATTTAGCAAAGTTATGACACTTTGAATTTTTACATTAGCCGCCATTTTGAAAAAAAAATTTATATATTTTTTTTAAACATAACGTATAGGGGCTGCACGTTAGTTCTATGCGATACTCAAAATTTAAATTTTTATCTTCGAAACCAAACAGTTAAGAGCGTTAACTCTTCCGAAAGTCTCAAAATGGCTAGTATGGGGGTACGATCGAACTGATACATCGCTTGTTTTCAAGCAAAAATATATATTTTTTATATTTTATTCTGATGAACTTTAGGCTTCTGAACATTTCATGTATAGAGACTTTTTTGACGAAATTCAACACTACCGAGTTATAAGTGATTGAATTTTAATACTTGTCGCAATTTTGCAAAAAATTGACAAAATGGATTTTGCTAACAAACATACACAGGATGCTTAAGAATTCTATACTGTCACAAAAATTAAAATTCAAATATGTATAAATAAGCTCACACTGACCTTAACTATATTGAAAATTTTATGATCGTATGTATGGTGGGTCGATCGACTCATCACACTAAACGTGTTTTGAAAAAAAAATACTTTTATTTTTTAATTTTTAATTTTTTTTTATAGTATCGTAAGTATAGTTGAAAGCTCTGTTTTGTTTAAAAAATTCAAGTCGATTTCTTAAATAGAAACCTCATACGAGCGTTAACTGTATGCAGAGTCGCATAAAAGCTCGTTCGAGGTCTCGGTCAATATATGGTAAGACTCGGTTTTTATTAAAAAAAAATTAATAATTAATTGCTTTTATATGCAAATTAAAATTCCAAACACTTTTTGCATTAGACATTTTTCAGTAGGATTTCATTTAGCAAAGTTATGACACTTTGAATTTTTACATTAGCCGCCATTTTGAAAAAAAATTTTATATATTTTTTTTAAACATAACCTATAGGGGCTGCACGTTAGTTCTATGCGATACTCAAAATTTAAATTTTTATCTTTGAAACCAAACAGTTAAGAGCGTTAACTCTTCCGAAAGTCTCAAAATGGCTAGTATGGGGGTACGATCGAACTGATACATCGCTTGTTTTTAAGCAAAAATATGTATTTTTTATATTTTATTCTGATGAACTTTAGGCTTCTGAACATTTCATGTATAGAGACTTTTTTGACGAAATTCAACACTACTGAGTTATAAGTGATTGAATTTTAATACTTGTCGCAATTTTGCAAAAAATTTACAAAATGGATTTTGCTAACAAACATACACAGGATGCTTAAGAATTCTATACTGTCACAAAAATTAAAATTCAAATATGTATAAATAAGCTCACACTGACCTTAACTATATTGAAAATCTTATGAGCGTATGTATGGTGGGTCGATCGACTCATCACACTAAACGTGTTTTGAAAAAAAAATACTTTTATTTTTTAATTTTTAATTTTTTTTTATAGTATCGTAAGTATAGTTGAAAGCTCTGTTTTGTTTAAAAAATTCAAGTCGATTTCTTAAATAGAAACCTCATACGAGCGTTAACTGTATGCAGAGTCGCATAAAAGCTCGTTCGAGGTCTCGGTCAATATATGGTAAGACTCGGTTTTTATTAAAAAAAAAATAATTAAAAATTGCTTTTATATGCAAATTAAAATTCCAAACACTTTTTGCATTAGACATTTTTCAGTAGGATTTCATTTAGCAAAGTTATGACACTTTGAATTTTTACATTAGCCGCCATTTTGAAAAAAAATTTTATATATTTTTTTTAAACATAACGTATAGGGGCTGCAAGTTAGTTCTATGCGATACTCAAAATTTAAATTTTTATCTTCGAAACCAAACAGTTAAGAGCGTTAACTCTTCCGAAAGTCTCAAAATGGCTAGTATGGGGGTACGATCGAACTGATACATCGCTTGTTTTCAAGCAAAAATATATATTTTTTATATTTTATTCTGATGAACTTTAGGCTTCTGAACATATTATGTATAGAGACTTTTTTGACAAAATTCAACACTACCGAGTTATAAGTGATTGAATTTTAATACTTGTCGCAATTTTGCAAAAAATTGACAAAATGGATTTTGCTAACAAACATACACAGGGTGCTTAAGAATTCTATACTGTCACAAAAATTAAAATTCAAATATGTATAAATAAGCTCACACTGACCTTAACTATATTAAAAATCTTATGAGCGTATGTATGGTGGGTCGATCGACTCATCACACTAAACGTGTTTTGAAAAAAAAATACTTTTATTTTTTAATTTTTAATTTTTTTTTATAGTATCGTAAGTATAGTTGAAAGCTCTGTTTTGTTTAAAAAATTTAAGTCGATTTCTTAAATAGAAACCTCATACGAGCGTTAACTGTATGCAGAGTCGCATAAAAGCTCGTTCGAGGTCTCGGTCAATATATGGTAAGACTCGGTTTTTATTAAAAAAAAAATAATTAAAAATTGCTTTTATATGCAAATTAAAATTTCAAACACTTTTTGCATTAGACATTTTTCAGTAGGATTTCATTTAGCAAAGTTATGACACTTTGAATTTTTACATTAGCCGCCATTTTGAAAAAAAATTTTATATATTTTTTTTAAACATAACGTATAGGGGCTGCACGTTAGTTCTATGCGATACTCAAAATTTAAATTTTTATCTTCGAAACCAAACAGTTAAGAGCGTTAACTCTTCCGAAAGTCTCAAAATGGCTAGTATGGGGGTACGATCGAACTGATACATCGCTTGTTTTCAAGCAAAAATATATATTTTTTATATTTTATTCTGATGAACTTTAGGCTTCTGAACATTTCATGTATAGAGACTTTTTTGACGAAATTCAACACTACTGAGTTATAAGTGATTGAATTTTAATACTTGTCGCAATTTTGCAAAAAATTGACAAAATGGATTTTGCTAACAAACATACACAGGATGCTTAAGAATTCTATACTGTCACAAAAATTAAAATTCAAATATGTATAAATAAGCTCACACTGACCTTAACTATATTGAAAATCTTATGAGCGTATGTATGGTGGGTCGATCGACTCATCACACTAAACGTGTTTTGAAAAAAAAATACTTTTATTTTTTAATTTTTAATTTTTTTTTATAGTATCGTAAGTATAGTTGAAAGCTCTGTTTTGTTTAAAAAATTCAAGTCGATTTCTTAAATAGAAACCTCATACGAGCGTTAACTGTATGCAGAGTCGCATAAAAGCTCGTTCGAGGTCTCGGTCAATATATGGTAAGACTCGGTTTTTATTAAAAAAAAAATAATTAAAAATTGCTTTTATATGCAAATTAAAATTCCAAACACTTTTTGCATTAGACATTTTTCAGTAGGATTTCATTTAGCAAAGTTATGACACTTTGAATTTTTACATTAGCCGCCATTTTGAAAAAAAATTTTATATATTTTTTTTAAACATAACGTATAGGGGCTGCACGTTAGTTCTATGCGATACTCAAAATTTAAATTTTTATCTTCGAAACCAAACAGTTAAGAGCGTTAACTCTTCCGAAAGTCTCAAAATGGCTAGTATGGGGGTACGATCGAACTGATACATCGCTTGTTTTCAAGCAAAAATATATATTTTTTATATTTTATTCTGATGAACTTTAGGCTTCTGAACATTTCATGTATAGAGACTTTTTTGACGAAATTCAACACTACTGAGTTATAAGTGATTGAATTTTAATACTTGTCGCAATTTTGCAAAAAATTGACAAAATGGATTTTGCTAACAAACATACACAGGATGCTTAAGAATTCTATACTGTCACAAAAATTAAAATTCAAATATGTATAAATAAGCTCACACTGACCTTAACTATATTGAAAATCTTATGAGCGTATGTATGGTGGGTCGATCGACTCATCACACTAAACGTGTTTTGAAAAAAAAATACTTTTATTTTTTAAATTTTAATTTTTTTTTATAGTATCGTAAGTATAGTTGAAAGCTCTGTTTTGTTTAAAAAATTCAAGTCGATTTCTTAAATAGAAACCTCATACGAGCGTTAACTGTATGCAGAGTCGCATAAAAGCTCGTTCGAGGTCTCGGTCAATATATGGTAAGACTCGGTTTTTATTAAAAAAAAAATAATAAAAAATTGCTTTTATATGCAAATTAAAATTCCAAACACTTTTTGCATTAGACATTTTTCAGTAGGATTTTATTTAGCAAAGTTATGACACTTTGAATTTTTACATTAGCCGCCATTTTGAAAAAAAATTTTATATATTTTTTTTAAACATAACGTATAGGGGCTGCACGTTAGTTCTATGCGATACTTAAAATTTAAATTTTTATCTTCAAAACCAAACAGTTAAGAGCGTTAACTCTTCCGAAAGTCTCAAAATGGCTAGTATGGGGGTACGATCGAACTGATACATCGCTTGTTTTCAAGCAAAAATATATATTTTTTATATTTTATTCTGATGAACTTTAGGCTTCTGAACATTTCATGTATAGAGACTTTTTTGACGAAATTCAACACTACTGAGTTATAAGTGATTGAATTTTAATACTTGTCGCAATTTTGCAAAAAATTGACAAAATGGATTTTGCTAACAAACATACACAGGATGCTTAAGAATTCTATACTGTCACAAAAATTAAAATTCAAATATGTATAAATAAGCTCACACTGACCTTAACTATATTGAAAATCTTATGAGCGTATGTATAGTGGGTCGATCGACTCATCACACTAAACGTGTTTTGAAAAAAAAATACTTTTATTTTTTAATTTTTAATTTTTTTTTATAGTATCGTAAGTATAGTTGAAAGCTCTGTTTTGTTTAAAAAATTCAAGTCGATTTCTTAAATAGAAACCTCATACGAGCGTTAACTGTATGCAGAGTCGCATAAAAGCTCGTTCGAGGTCTCGGTCAATATATGGTAAGACTCGGTTTTTATTAAAAAAAAAATAATTAAAAATTGCTTTTATATGCAAATTAAAATTCCAAACACTTTTTGCATTAGACATTTTTCAGTAGGATTTTATTTAGCAAAGTTATGACACTTTGAATTTTTACATTAGCCGCCATTTTGAAAAAAAATTTTATATATTTTTTTTAAACATAACCTATAGGGGCTGCACGTTAGTTCTATGCGATACTCAAAATTTAAATTTTTATCTTTGAAACCAAACAGTTAAGAGCGTTAACTCTTCCGAAAGTCTCAAAATGGCTAGTATGGGGGTACGATCGAACTGATACATCGCTTGTTTTTAAGCAAAAATATGTATTTTTTATATTTTATTCTGATGAACTTTAGGCTTCTGAACATTTCATGTATAGAGACTTTTTTGACGAAATTGAACACTACTGAGTTATAAGTGATTGAATTTTAATACTTGTCGCAATTTTGCAAAAAATTGACAAAATGGATTTTGCTAACAAACATACACAGGATGCTTAAGAATTCTATACTGTCACAAAAATTAAAATTCAAATATGTATAAATAAGCTCACACTGACCTTAACTATATTGAAAATCTTATGAGCGTATGTATGGTGGGTCGATCGACTCATCACACTAAACGTGTTTTGAAAAAAAAATACTTTTATTTTTTAATTTTTAATTTTTTTTTATAGTATCGTAAGTATAGTTGAAAGCTCTGTTTTGTTTAAAAAATTCAATTAGATTTCTTAAATAGAAACCTCATACGAGCGTTAACTGTATGCAGAGTCGCATAAAAGCTCGTTCGAGGTCTCGGTCAATATATGGTAAGACTCGGTTTTTATTAAAAAAAAAATAATTAAAAATTGCTTTTATATGCAAATTAAAATTTCAAACACTTTTTGCATTAGACATTTTTCAGTAGGATTTCATTTAGCAAAGTTATGACACTTTGAATTTTTACATTAGCCGCCATTTTGAAAAAAAATTTTATATATTTTTTTTAAACATAACGTATAGGGGCTGCAAGTTAGTTCTATGCGATACTCAAAATTTAAATTTTTATCTTCGAAACCAAACAGTTAAGAGCGTTAACTCTTCCGAAAGTCTCAAAATGGCTAGTATGGGGGTACGATCGAACTGATACATCGCTTGTTTTCAAGCAAAAATATATATTTTTTATATTTTATTCTGATGAACTTTAGGCTTCTGAACATATTATGTATAGAGACTTTTTTGACAAAATTCAACACTACCGAGTTATAAGTGATTGAATTTTAATACTTGTCGCAATTTTGCAAAAAATTGACAAAATGGATTTTGCTAACAAACATACACAGGACGCTTAAGAATTCTATACTGTCACAAAAATTAAAATTCAAATATGTATAAATAAGCTCACACTGACCTTAACTATATTAAAAATCTTATGAGCGTATGTATGGTGGGTCGATCGACTCATCACACTAAACGTGTTTTGAAAAAAAAATACTTTTATTTTTTAATTTTTAATTTTTTTTTATAGTATCGTAAGTATAGTTGAAAGCTCTGTTTTGTTTAAAAAATTTAAGTCGATTTCTTAAATAGAAACCTCATACGAGCGTTAACTGTATGCAGAGTCGCATAAAAGCTCGTTCGAGGTCTCGGTCAATATATGGTAAGACTCGGTTTTTATTAAAAAAAAAATAATTAAAAATTGCTTTTATATGCAAATTAAAATTCCAAACACTTTTTGCATTAGACATTTTTCAGTAGGATTTCATTTAGCAAAGTTATGACACTTTGAATTTTTACATTAGCCGCCATTTTGAAAAAAAATTTTATATATTTTTTTTAAACATAACGTATAGGGGCTGCACGTTAGTTCTATGCGATACTCAAAATTTAAATTTTTATCTTCGAAACCAAACAGTTAAGAGCGTTAACTCTTCCGAAAGTCTCAAAATGGCTAGTATGGGGGTACGATCGAACTGATACATCGCTTGTTTTCAAGCAAAAATATATATTTTTTATATTTTATTCTGATGAACTTTAGGCTTCTGAACATTTCATGTATAGAGACTTTTTTGACGAAATTCAACACTACTGAGTTATAAGTAATTGAATTTTAATACTTGTCGCAATTTTGCAAAAAATTGACAAAATGGATTTTGCTAACAAACATACACAGGATGCTTAAGAATTCTATACTGTCACAAAAATTAAAATTCAAATATGTATAAATAAGCTCACACTGACCTTAACTATATTGAAAATCTTATGAGCGTATGTATGGTGGGTCGATCGACTCATCACACTAAACGTGTTTTGAAAAAAAAATACTTTTATTTTTTAATTTTTAATTTTTTTTTATAGTATCGTAAGTATAGTTGAAAGCTCTGTTTTGTTTAAAAAATTCAAGTCGATTTCTTAAATAGAAACCTCATACGAGCGTTAACTGTATGCAGAGTCGCATAAAAGCTCGTTCGAGGTCTCGGTCAATATATGGTAAGACTCGGTTTTTATTAAAAAAAAAATAATTAAAAATTGCTTTTATATGCAAATTAAAATTCCAAACACTTTTTGCATTAGACATTTTTCAGTAGGATTTCATTTAGCAAAGTTATGACACTTTGAATTTTTACATTAGCCGCCATTTTGAAAAAAAATTTTATATATTTTTTTTAAACATAACGTATAGGGGCTGCACGTTAGTTCTATGCGATACTCAAAATTTAAATTTTTATCTTCGAAACCAAACAGTTAAGAGCGTTAACTCTTCCGAAAGTCTCAAAATGGCTAGTATGGGGGTACGATCGAACTGATACATCGCTTGTTTTCAAGCAAAAATATATATTTTTTATATTTTATTCTGATGAACTTTAGGCTTCTGAACATTTCATGTATAGAGACTTTTTTGACGAAATTCAACACTACTGAGTTATAAGTGATTGAATTTTAATACTTGTCGCAATTTTGCAAAAAATTGACAAAATGGATTTTGCTAACAAACATACACAGGATGCTTAAGAATTCTATACTGTCACAAAAATTAAAATTCAAATATGTATAAATAAGCTCACACTGACCTTAACTATATTGAAAATCTTATGAGCGTATGTATGGTAAGTCGATCGACTCATCACACTAAACGTGTTTTGAAAAAAAAATACTTTTATATTTTAATTTTTAATTTTTTTTTATAGTATCGTAAGTATAGTTGAAAGCTCTGTTTTGTTTAAAAAATTCAAGTCGATTTCTTAAATAGAAACCTCATACGAGCGTTAACTGTATGCAGAGTCGCATAAAAGCTCGTTCGAGGTCTCGGTCAATATATGGTAAGACTCGGTTTTTATTAAAAAAAAAATAATTAAAAATTGCTTTTATATGCAAATTAAAATTTCAAACACTTTTTGCATTAGACATTTTTCAGTAGGATTTCATTTAGCAAAGTTATGACACTTTGAATTTTTACATTAGCCGCCATTTTGAAAAAAAATTTTATATATTTTTTTTAAACATAACGTATAGGGGCTGCACGTTAGTTCTATGCGATACTCAAAATTTAAATTTTTATCTTCGAAACCAAACAGTTAAGAGCGTTAACTCTTCCGAAAGTCTCAAAATGGCTAGTATGGGGGTACGATCGAACTGATACATCGCTTGTTTTCAAGCAAAAATATATATTTTTTATATTTTATTCTGATGAACTTTAGGCTTCTGAACATTTCATGTATAGAGACTTTTTTGACGAAATTCAACACTACTGAGTTATAAGTGATTGAATTTTAATACTTGTCGCAATTTTGCAAAAAATTGACAAAATGGATTTTGCTAACAAACATACACAGGATGCTTAAGAATTCTATACTGTCACAAAAATTAAAATTCAAATATGTATAAATAAGCTCACACTGACCTTAACTATATTGAAAATCTTATGAGCGTATGTATGGTGGGTCGATCGACTCATCACACTAAACGTGTTTTGAAAAAAAAATACTTTTATTTTTTAATTTTTAATTTTTTTTTATAGTATCGTAAGTATAGTTGAAAGCTCTGTTTTGTTTAAAAAATTCAAGTCGATTTCTTAAATAGAAACCTCATACGAGCGTTAACTGTATGCAGAGTCGCATAAAAGCTCGTTCGAGGTCTCGGTCAATATATGGTAAGACTCGGTTTTTATTAAAAAAAAAATAATTAAAAATTGCTTTTATATGCAAATTGAAATTCCAAACACTTTTTGCATTAGACATTTTTCAGTAGGATTTCATTTAGCAAAGTTATGACACTTTGAATTTTTACATTAGCCGCCATTTTGAAAAAAAATTTTATATATTTTTTTTAAACATAACGTATAGGGGCTGCACGTTAGTTCTATGCGATACTTAAAATTTAAATTTTTATCTTCAAAACCAAACAGTTAAGAGCGTTAACTCTTCCGAAAGTCTCAAAATGGCTAGTATGGGGGTACGATCGAACTGATACATCGCTTGTTTTCAAGCAAAAATATATATTTTTTATATTTTATTCTGATGAACTTTAGGCTTCTGAACATTTCATGTATAGAGACTTTTTTGACGAAATTCAACACTACTGAGTTATAAGTGATTGAATTTTAATACTTGTCGCAATTTTGCAAAAAATTGACAAAATGGATTTTGCTAACAAACATACACAGGATGCTTAAGAATTCTATACTGTCACAAAAATTAAAATTCAAATATGTATAAATAAGCTCACACTGACCTTAACTATATTGAAAATCTTATGAGCGTATGTATAGTGGGTCGATCGACTCATCACACTAAACGTGTTTTGAAAAAAAAATACTTTTATTTTTTAATTTTTAATTTTTTTTTATAGTATCGTAAGTATAGTTGAAAGCTCTGTTTTGTTTAAAAAATTCAAGTCGATTTCTTAAATAGAAACCTCATACGAGCGTTAACTGTATGCAGAGTCGCATAAAAGCTCGTTCGAGGTCTCGGTCAATATATGGTAAGACTCGGTTTTTATTAAAAAAAAAATAATTAAAAATTGCTTTTATATGCAAATTAAAATTCCAAACACTTTTTGCATTAGACATTTTTCAGTAGGATTTTATTTAGCAAAGTTATGACACTTTGAATTTTTACATTAGCCGCCATTTTGAAAAAAAATTTTATATATTTTTTTTAAACATAACCTATAGGGGCTGCACGTTAGTTCTATGCGATACTCAAAATTTAAATTTTTATCTTTGAAACCAAACAGTTAAGAGCGTTAACTCTTCCGAAAGTCTCAAAATGGCTAGTATGGGGGTACGATCGAACTGATACATCGCTTGTTTTTAAGCAAAAATATGTATTTTTTATATTTTATTCTGATGAACTTTAGGCTTCTGAACATTTCATGTATAGAGACTTTTTTGACGAAATTGAACACTACTGAGTTATAAGTGATTGAATTTTAATACTTGTCGCAATTTTGCAAAAAATTGACAAAATGGATTTTGCTAACAAACATACACAGGATGCTTAAGAATTCTATACTGTCACAAAAATTAAAATTCAAATATGTATAAATAAGCTCACACTGACCTTAACTATATTGAAAATCTTATGAGCGTATGTATGGTGGGTCGATCGACTCATCACACTAAACGTGTTTTGAAAAAAAAATACTTTTATTTTTTAATTTTTAATTTTTTTTTATAGTATCGTAAGTATAGTTGAAAGCTCTGTTTTGTTTAAAAAATTCAATTAGATTTCTTAAATAGAAACCTCATACGAGCGTTAACTGTATGCAGAGTCGCATAAAAGCTCGTTCGAGGTCTCGGTCAATATATGGTAAGACTCGGTTTTTATTAAAAAAAAAATAATTAAAAATTGCTTTTATATGCAAATTAAAATTTCAAACACTTTTTGCATTAGACATTTTTCAGTAGGATTTCATTTAGCAAAGTTATGACACTTTGAATTTTTACATTAGCCGCCATTTTGAAAAAAAATTTTATATATTTTTTTTAAACATAACGTATAGGGGCTGCAAGTTAGTTCTATGCGATACTCAAAATTTAAATTTTTATCTTCGAAACCAAACAGTTAAGAGCGTTAACTCTTCCGAAAGTCTCAAAATGGCTAGTATGGGGGTACGATCGAACTGATACATCGCTTGTTTTCAAGCAAAAATATATATTTTTTATATTTTATTCTGATGAACTTTAGGCTTCTGAACATATTATGTATAGAGACTTTTTTGACAAAATTCAACACTACCGAGTTATAAGTGATTGAATTTTAATACTTGTCGCAATTTTGCAAAAAATTGACAAAATGGATTTTGCTAACAAACATACACAGGACGCTTAAGAATTCTATACTGTCACAAAAATTAAAATTCAAATATGTATAAATAAGCTCACACTGACCTTAACTATATTAAAAATCTTATGAGCGTATGTATGGTGGGTCGATCGACTCATCACACTAAACGTGTTTTGAAAAAAAAATACTTTTATTTTTTAATTTTTAATTTTTTTTTATAGTATCGTAAGTATAGTTGAAAGCTCTGTTTTGTTTAAAAAATTTAAGTCGATTTCTTAAATAGAAACCTCATACGAGCGTTAACTGTATGCAGAGTCGCATAAAAGCTCGTTCGAGGTCTCGGTCAATATATGGTAAGACTCGGTTTTTATTAAAAAAAAAATAATTAAAAATTGCTTTTATATGCAAATTAAAATTCCAAACACTTTTTGCATTAGACATTTTTCAGTAGGATTTTATTTAGCAAAGTTATGACACTTTGAATTTTTACATTAGCCGCCATTTTGAAAAAAAAATTTATATATTTTTTTTAAACATAACGTATAGGGGCTGCACGTTAGTTCTATGCGATACTCAAAATTTAAATTTTTATCTTCGAAACCAAACAGTTAAGAGCGTTAACTCTTCCGAAAGTCTCAAAATGGCTAGTATGGGGGTACGATCGAACTGATACATCGCTTGTTTTCAAGCAAAAATATATATTTTTTATATTTTATTCTGATGAACTTTAGGCTTCTGAACATATTATGTATAGAGACTTTTTTGACAAAATTCAACACTACCGAGTTATAAGTGATTGAATTTTAATACTTGTCGCAATTTTGCAAAAAATTGACAAAATGGATTTTGCTAACAAACATACACAGGGTGCTTAAGAATTCTATACTGTCACAAAAATTAAAATTCAAATATGTATAAATAAGCTCACACTGACCTTAACTATATTAAAAATCTTATGAGCGTATGTATGGTGGGTCGATCGACTCATCACACTAAACGTGTTTTGAAAAAAAAATACTTTTATTTTTTAATTTTTAATTTTTTTTTATAGTATCGTAAGTATAGTTGAAAGCTCTGTTTTGTTTAAAAAATTTAAGTCGATTTCTTAAATAGAAACCTCATACGAGCGTTAACTGTATGCAGAGTCGCATAAAAGCTCGTTCGAGGTCTCGGTCAATATATGGTAAGACTCGGTTTTTATTAAAAAAAAAATAATTAAAAATTGCTTTTATATGCAAATTAAAATTTCAAACACTTTTTGCATTAGACATTTTTCAGTAGGATTTCATTTAGCAAAGTTATGACACTTTGAATTTTTACATTAGCCGCCATTTTGAAAAAAAATTTTATATATTTTTTTTAAACATAACGTATAGGGGCTGCACGTTAGTTCTATGCGATACTCAAAATTTAAATTTTTATCTTCGAAACCAAACAGTTAAGAGCGTTAACTCTTCCGAAAGTCTCAAAATGGCTAGTATGGGGGTACGATCGAACTGATACATCGCTTGTTTTCAAGCAAAAATATATATTTTTTATATTTTATTCTGATGAACTTTAGGCTTCTGAACATTTCATGTATAGAGACTTTTTTGACGAAATTCAACACTACTGAGTTATAAGTGATTGAATTTTAATACTTGTCGCAATTTTGCAAAAAATTGACAAAATGGATTTTGCTAACAAACATACACAGGATGCTTAAGAATTCTATACTGTCACAAAAATTAAAATTCAAATATGTATAAATAAGCTCACACTGACCTTAACTATATTGAAAATCTTATGAGCGTATGTATGGTGGGTCGATCGACTCATCACACTAAACGTGTTTTGAAAAAAAAATACTTTTATTTTTTAATTTTTAATTTTTTTTTATAGTATCGTAAGTATAGTTGAAAGCTCTGTTTTGTTTAAAAAATTCAAGTCGATTTCTTAAATAGAAACCTCATACGAGCGTTAACTGTATGCAGAGTCGCATAAAAGCTCGTTCGAGGTCTCGGTCAATATATGGTAAGACTCGGTTTTTATTAAAAAAAAAATAATTAAAAATTGCTTTTATATGCAAATTAAAATTCCAAACACTTTTTGCATTAGACATTTTTCAGTAGGATTTCATTTAGCAAAGTTATGACACTTTGAATTTTTACATTAGCCGCCATTTTGAAAAAAAATTTTATATATTTTTTTTAAACATAACGTATAGGGGCTGCACGTTAGTTCTATGCGATACTCAAAATTTAAATTTTTATCTTCGAAACCAAACAGTTAAGAGCGTTAACTCTTCCGAAAGTCTCAAAATGGCTAGTATGGGGGTACGATCGAACTGATACATCGCTTGTTTTCAAGCAAAAATATATATTTTTTATATTTTATTCTGATGAACTTTAGGCTTCTGAACATTTCATGTATAGAGACTTTTTTGACGAAATTCAACACTACTGAGTTATAAGTGATTGAATTTTAATACTTGTCGCAATTTTGCAAAAAATTGACAAAATGGATTTTGCTAACAAACATACACAGGATGCTTAAGAATTCTATACTGTCACAAAAATTAAAATTCAAATATGTATAAATAAGCTCACACTGACCTTAACTATATTGAAAATCTTATGAGCGTATGTATGGTAAGTCGATCGACTCATCACACTAAACGTGTTTTGAAAAAAAAATACTTTTATATTTTAATTTTTAATTTTTTTTTATAGTATCGTAAGTATAGTTGAAAGCTCTGTTTTGTTTAAAAAATTCAAGTCGATTTCTTAAATAGAAACCTCATACGAGCGTTAACTGTATGCAGAGTCGCATAAAAGCTCGTTCGAGGTCTCGGTCAATATATGGTAAGACTCGGTTTTTATTAAAAAAAAAATAATTAAAAATTGCTTTTATATGCAAATTAAAATTCCAAACACTTTTTGCATTAGACATTTTTCAGTAGGATTTCATTTAGCAAAGTTATGACACTTTGAATTTTTACATTAGCCGCCATTTTGAAAAAAAATTTTATATATTTTTTTTAAACATAACGTATAGGGGCTGCACGTTAGTTCTATGCGATACTCAAAATTTAAATTTTTATCTTCGAAACCAAACAGTTAAGAGCGTTAACTCTTCCGAAAGTCTCAAAATGGCTAGTATGGGGGTACGATCGAACTGATACATCGCTTGTTTTCAAGCAAAAATATATATTTTTTATATTTTATTCTGATGAACTTTAGGCTTCTGAACATTTCATGTATAGAGACTTTTTTGACGAAATTCAACACTACTGAGTTATAAGTGATTGAATTTTAATACTTGTCGCAATTTTGCAAAAAATTGACAAAATGGATTTTGCTAACAAACATACACAGGATGCTTAAGAATTCTATACTGTCACAAAAATTAAAATTCAAATATGTATAAATAAGCTCACACTGACCTTAACTAT
This sequence comes from Plectrocnemia conspersa, assembly GCF_051122295.1. Classification (NCBI taxonomy): domain Eukaryota; kingdom Metazoa; phylum Arthropoda; class Insecta; order Trichoptera; family Polycentropodidae; genus Plectrocnemia; species Plectrocnemia conspersa. The sequence continues at coordinate 31,835,337 of NW_028277166.1, forward strand.
ATTGAAAATCTTATGAGCGTATGTATGGTGGGTCGATCGACTCATCACACTAAACGTGTTTTGAAAAAAAAATACTTTTATTTTTTAATTTTTAATTTTTTTTTATAGTATCGTAAGTATAGTTGAAAGCTCTGTTTTGTTTAAAAAATTCAAGTCGATTTCTTAAATAGAAACCTCATACGAGCGTTAACTGTATGCAGAGTCGCATAAAAGCTCGTTCGAGGTCTCGGTCAATATATGGTAAGACTCGGTTTTTATTAAAAAAAAAATAATTAAAAATTGCTTTTATATGCAAATTGAAATTCCAAACACTTTTTGCATTAGACATTTTTCAGTAGGATTTCATTTAGCAAAGTTATGACACTTTGAATTTTTACATTAGCCGCCATTTTGAAAAAAAATTTTATATATTTTTTTTAAACATAACGTATAGGGGCTGCACGTTAGTTCTATGCGATACTCAAAATTTAAATTTTTATCTTCAAAACCAAACAGTTAAGAGCGTTAACTCTTCCGAAAGTCTCAAAATGGCTAGTATGGGGGTACGATCGAACTGATACATCGCTTGTTTTCAAGCAAAAATATATATTTTTTATATTTTATTCTGATGAACTTTAGGCTTCTGAACATTTCATGTATAGAGACTTTTTTGACGAAATTCAACACTACTGAGTTATAAGTGATTGAGTTTTAATACTTGTCGCAATTTTGCAAAAAATTGACAAAATGGATTTTGCTAACAAACATACACAGGATGCTTAAGAATTCTATACTGTCACAAAAATTAAAATTCAAATATGTATAAATAAGCTCACACTGCCCTTAACTATATTGAAAATCTTATGAGCGTATGTATGGTGGGTCGATCGACTCATCACACTAAACGTGTTTTGAAAAAAAAATACTTTTATATTTTAATTTTTAATTTTTTTTTATAGTATCGTAAGTATAGTTGAAAGCTCTGTTTTGTTTAAAAAATTCAAGTCGATTTCTTAAATAGAAACCTCATACGAGCGTTAACTGTATGCAGAGTCGCATAAAAGCTCGTTCGAGGTCTCGGTCAATATATGGTAAGACTCGGTTTTTATTAAAAAAAAAATAATTAAAAATTGCTTTTATATGCAAATTAAAATTCCTAACACTTTTTGCATTAGACATTTTTCAGTAGGATTTCATTTAGCAAAGTTATGACACTTTGAATTTTTACATTAGCCGCCATTTTGAAAAAAAATTTTATATATTTTTTTTAAACATAACGTATAGGGGCTGCACGTTAGTTCTATGCGATACTCAAAATTTAAATTTTTATCTTCGAAACCAAACAGTTAAGAGCGTTAACTCTTCCGAAAGTCTCAAAATGGCTAGTATGGGGGTACGATCGAACTGATACATCGCTTGTTTTCAAGCAAAAATATATATTTTTTATATTTTATTCTGATGAACTTTAGGCTTCTGAACATTTCATGTATAGAGACTTTTTTGACGAAATTCAACACTACTGAGTTATAAGTGATTGAATTTTAATACTTGTCGCAATTTTGCAAAAAATTGACAAAATGGATTTTGCTAACAAACATACACAGGATGCTTAAGAATTCTATACTGTCACAAAAATTAAAATTCAAATATGTATAAATAAGCTCACACTGACTTTAACAATATTGAAAATCTTATGAGCGTATGTATGGTGGGTCGATCGACTCATCACACTAAACGTGTTTTGAAAAAAAAATACTTTTATTTTTTAATTTTTAATTTTTTTTTATAGTATCGTAAGTATAGTTGAAAGCTCTGTTTTGTTTAAAAAATTCAAGTCGATTTCTTAAATAGAAACCTCATACGAGCGTTAACTGTATGCAGAGTCGCATAAAAGCTCGTTCGAGGTCTCGGTCAATATATGGTAAGACTCGGTTTTTATTAAAAAAAAAATAATTAAAAATTGCTTTTATATGCAAATTAAAATTCCAAACACTTTTTGCATTAGACATTTTTCAGTAGGATTTCATTTAGCAAAGTTATGACACTTTGAATTTTTACATTAGCCGCCATTTTGAAAAAAAATTTTATATATTTTTTTTAAACATAACGTATAGGGGCTGCACGTTAGTTCTATGCGATACTCAAAATTTAAATTTTTATCTTCGAAACCAAACAGTTAAGAGCGTTAACTCTTCCGAAAGTCTCAAAATGGCTAGTATGGGGGTACGATCGAACTGATACATCGCTTGTTTTCAAGCAAAAATATATATTTTTTATATTTTATTCTGATGAACTTTAGGCTTCTGAACATTTCATGTATAGAGACTTTTTTGACGAAATTCAACACTACTGAGTTATAAGTGATTGAATTTTAATACTTGTCGCAATTTTGCAAAAAATTGACAAAATGGATTTTGCTAACAAACATACACAGGATGCTTAAGAATTCTATACTGTCACAAAAATTAAAATTCAAATATGTATAAATAAGCTCACACTGACCTTAACTATATTGAAAATCTTATGAGCGTATGTATGGTGGGTCGATCGACTCATCACACTAAACGTGTTTTGAAAAAAAAATACTTTTATTTTTTAATTTTTAATTTTTTTTTATAGTATCGTAAGTATAGTTGAAAGCTCTGTTTTGTTTAAAAAATTCAAGTCGATTTCTTAAATAGAAACCTCATACGAGCGTTAACTGTATGCAGAGTCGCATAAAAGCTCGTTCGAGGTCTCGGTCAATATATGGTAAGACTCGGTTTTTATTAAAAAAAAAATAATTAAAAATTGCTTTTATATGCAAATTAAAATTCCAAACACTTTTTGCATTAGACATTTTTTAGTAGGATTTCATTTAGCAAAGTTATGACACTTTGAATTTTTACATTAGCCGCCATTTTGAAAAAAAAATTTATATATTTTTTTTAAACATAACGTATAGGGGCTGCACGTTAGTTCTATGCGATACTCAAAATTAAAATTTTTATCTTCGAAACCAAACAGTTAAGAGCGTTAACTCTTCCGAAAGTCTCAAAATGGCTAGTATGGGGGTACGATCGAACTGATACATCGCTTGTTTTCAAGCAAAAATATATATTTTTTATATTTTATTCTGATGAACTTTAGGCTTCTGAACATTTCATGTATAGAGACTTTTTTGACGAAATTCAACACTACTGAGTTATAAGTGATTGAATTTTAATACTTGTCGCAATTTTGCAAAAAATTGACAAAATGGATTTTGCTAACAAACATACACAGGATGCTTAAGAATTCTATACTGTCACAAAAATTAAAATTCAAATATGTATAAATAAGCTCACACTGACCTTAACTATATTGAAAATCTTATGAGCGTATGTATGGTGGGTCGATCGACTCATCACACTAAACGTGTTTTGAAAAAAAAATACTTTTATTTTTTAAATTTTAATTTTTTTTTATAGTATCGTAAGTATAGTTGAAAGCTCTGTTTTGTTTAAAAAATTCAAGTCGATTTCTTAAATAGAAACCTCATACGAGCGTTAACTGTATGCAGAGTCGCATAAAAGCTCGTTCGAGGTCTCGGTCAATATATGGTAAGACTCGGTTTTTATTAAAAAAAAAATAATAAAAAATTGCTTTTATATGCAAATTAAAATTCCAAACACTTTTTGCATTAGACATTTTTCAGTAGGATTTTATTTAGCAAAGTTATGACACTTTGAATTTTTACATTAGCCGCCATTTTGAAAAAAAATTTTATATATTTTTTTTAAACATAACGTATAGGGGCTGCACGTTAGTTCTATGCGATACTTAAAATTTAAATTTTTATCTTCGAAACCAAACAGTTAAGAGCGTTAACTCTTCCGAAAGTCTCAAAATGGCTAGTATGGGGGTACGATCGAACTGATACATCGCTTGTTTTCAAGCAAAAATATATATTTTTTATATTTTATTCTGATGAACTTTAGGCTTCTGAACATTTCATGTATAGAGACTTTTTTGACGAAATTCAACACTACTGAGTTATAAGTGATTGAATTTTAATACTTGTCGCAATTTTGCAAAAAATTGACAAAATGGATTTTGCTAACAAACATACACAGGATGCTTAAGAATTCTATACTGTCACAAAAATTAAAATTCAAATATGTATAAATAAGCTCACACTGACCTTAACTATATTGAAAATCTTATGAGCGTATGTATGGTGGGTCGATCGACTCATCACACTAAACGTGTTTTGAAAAAAAAATACTTTTATTTTTTAATTTTTAATTTTTTTTTATAGTATCGTAAGTATAGTTGAAAGCTCTGTTTTGTTTAAAAATTCAAGTCGATTTCTTAAATAGAAACCTTATACGAGCGTTAACTGTATGCAGAGTCGCATAAAAGCTCGTTCGAGGTCTCGGTCAATATATGGTAAGACTCGGTTTTTATTAAAAAAAAAATAATTAAAAATTGCTTTTATATGCAAATTAAAATTCCAAACACTTTTTGCATTAGACATTTTTCAGTAGGATTTCATTTAGCAAAGTTATGACACTTTGAATTTTTACATTAGCCGCCATTTTGAAAAAAAATTTTATATATTTTTTTTAAACATAACGTATAGGGGCTGCACGTTAGTTCTATGCGATACTCAAAATTTAAATTTTTATCTTCGAAACCAAACAGTTAAGAGCGTTAACTCTTCCGAAAGTCTCAAAATGGCTAGTATGGGGGTACGATCGAACTGATACATCGCTTGTTTTCAAGCAAAAATATATATTTTTTATATTTTATTCTGATGAACTTTAGGCTTCTGAACATTTCATGTATAGAGACTTTTTTGACTAAATTCAACACTACTGAGTTATAAGTGATTGAATTTTAATACTTGTCGCAATTTTGCAAAAAATTAACAAAATGGATTTTGCTAACAAACATACACAGGATGCTTAAGAATTCTATACTGTCACAAAAATTAAAATTCAAATATGTATAAATAAGCTCACACTGACCTTAACTATATTGAAAATCTTATGAGCGTATGTATGGTGGGTCGATCGACTCATCACACTAAACGTGTTTTGAAAAAAAAATACTTTTATTTTTTAATTTTTAATTTTTTTTTATAGTATCGTAAGTATAGTTGAAAGCTCTGTTTTGTTTAAAAAATTCAAGTCGATTTCTTAAATAGAAACCTCATACGAGCGTTAACTGTATGCAGAGTCGCATAACAGCTCGTTCGAGGTCTCGGTCAATATATGGTAAGACTCGGTTTTTATTAAAAAAAAAATAATTAAAAATTGCTTTTATATGCAAATTAAAATTCCAAACACTTTTTGCATTAGACATTTTTCAGTAGGATTTCATTTAGCAAAGTTATGACACTTTGAATTTTTACATTAGCCGCCATTTTGAAAATAAAATTTATATATTTTTTTTAAACATAACGTATAGGGGCTGCACGTTAGTTCTATGCGATACTCAAAATTTAAATTTTTATCTTCGAAACCAAACAGTTAAGAGCGTTAACTCTTCCGAAAGTCTCAAAATGGCTAGTATGGGGGTACGATCGAACTGATACATCGCTTGTTTTCAAGCAAAAATATATATTTTTTATATTTTATTCTGATGAACTTTAGGCTTCTGAACATTTCATGTATAGAGACTTTTTTGACGAAATTCAACACTACTGAGTTATAAGTGATTGAATTTTAATACTTGTCGCAATTTTGCAAAAAATTGACAAAATGGATTTTGCTAACAAACATACACAGGATGCTTAAGAATTCTATACTGTCACAAAAATTAAAATTCAAATATGTATAAATAAGCTCACACTGACCTTAACTATATTGAAAATCTTATGAGCGTATGTATGGTGGGTCGATCGACTCATCACACTAAACGTGTTTTGAAAAAAAAATACTTTTATTTTTTAATTTTTAATTTTTTTTTATAGTATCGTAAGTATAGTTGAAAGCTCTGTTTTGTTTAAAAAATTCAAGTCGATTTCTTAAATAGAAACCTCATACGAGCGTTAACTGTATGCAGAGTCGCATAAAAGCTCGTTCGAGGTCTCGGTCAATATATGGTAAGACTCGGTTTTTATTAAAAAAAAAATAATTAAAAATTGCTTTTATATGCAAATTAAAATTCCAAACATTTTTTGCATTAGACATTTTTCAGTAGGATTTCATTTAGCAAAGTTATGACACTTTGAATTTTTACATTAGCCGCCATTTTGAAAATAAAATTTATATATTTTTTTTAAACATAACGTATAGGGGCTGCACGTTAGTTCTATGCGATACTCAAAATTTAAATTTTTATCTTCGAAACCAAACAGTTAAGAGCGTTAACTCTTCCGAAAGTCTCAAAATAGCTAGTATGGGGGTACGATCGAACTGATACATCGCTTGTTTTCAAGCAAAAATATATATTTTTTATATTTTATTCTGATGAACTTTAGGCTTCTGAACATTTCATGTATAGAGACTTTTTTGACGAAATTCAACACTACCGAGTTATAAGTGATTGAATTTTAATACTTGTCGCAATTTTGCAAAAAATTGACAAAATGGATTTTGCTAACAAACATACACAGGATGCTTAAGAATTCTATACTGTCACAAAAATTAAAATTCAAATATGTATAAATAAGCTCACACTGACCTTAACTATATTGAAAATCTTATGAGCGTATGTATGGTGGGTCGATCGACTCATCACACTAAACGTGTTTTGAAAAAAAAATACTTTTATTTTTTAATTTTTAATTTTTTTTTATAGTATCGTAAGTATAGTTGAAAGCTCTGTTTTGTTTAAAAAATTCAAGTCGATTTCTTAAATAGAAACCTCATACGAGCGTTAACTGTATGCAGAGTCGCATAAAAGCTCGTTCGAGGTCTCGGTCAATATATGGTAAGACTCGGTTTTTTTAAAAAAAAAAATAATAAAAAATTGCTTTTATATGCAAATTAAAATTCCAAACTTTTTTTGCATTAGACATTTTTCAGTAGGATTTTATTTAGCAAAGTTATGACACTTTGAATTTTTACATTAGCCGCCATTTTGAAAAAAAATTTTATATATTTTTTTTAAACATAACGTATAGGGGCTGCACGTTAGTTCTATGCGATACTCAAAATTTAAATTTTTATCTTCGAAACCAAACAGTTAAGAGCGTTAACTCTTCCGAAAGTCTCAAAATGGCTAGTATGGGGGTACGATCGAACTGATACATCGCTTGTTTTCAAGCAAAAATATATATTTTTTATATTTTATTCTGATGAACTTTAGGCTTCTGAACATTTCATGTATAGAGACTTTTTTGACGAAATTCAACACTACTGAGTTATAAGTGATTGAATTTTAATACTTGTCGCAATTTTGCAAAAAATTGACAAAATGGATTTTGCTAACAAACATACACAGGATGCTTAAGAATTCTATACTGTCACAAAAATTAAAATTCAAATATGTATAAATAAGCTCACACTGACCTTAACTATATTGAAAATCTTATGAGCGTATGTATGGTGGGTCGATCGACTCATCACACTAAACGTGTTTTGAAAAAAAAATTCTTTTATTTTTTAATTTTTAATTTTTTTTTATAGTATCGTAAGTATAGTTGAAAGCTCTGTTTTGTTTAAAAAATTCAAGTCGATTTCTTAAATAGAAACCTCATACGAGCGTTAACTGTATGCAGAGTCGCATAAAAGCTCGTTCGAGGTCTCGGTCAATATATGGTAAGACTCGGTTTTTTTAAAAAAAAAAATAATAAAAAATTGCTTTTATATGCAAATTAAAATTCCAAACTTTTTTTGCATTAGACATTTTTCAGTAGGATTTTATTTAGCAAAGTTATGACACTTTGAATTTTTACATTAGCCGCCATTTTGAAAAAAAATTTTATATATTTTTTTTAAACATAACGTATAGGGGCTGCACGTTAGTTCTATGCGATACTCAAAATTTAAATTTTTATCTTCGAAACCAAACAGTTAAGAGCGTTAACTCTTCCGAAAGTCTCAAAATGGCTAGTATGGGGGTACGATCGAACTGATACATCGCTTGTTTTCAAGCAAAAATATATATTTTTTATATTTTATTCTGATGAACTTTAGGCTTCTGAACATTTCATGTATAGAGACTTTTTTGACGAAATTCAACACTACTGAGTTATAAGTGATTGAATTTTAATACTTGTCGCAATTTTGCAAAAAATTGACAAAATGGATTTTGCTAACAAACATACACAGGATGCTTAAGAATTCTATACTGTCACAAAAATTAAAATTCAAATATGTATAAATAAGCTCACACTGACCTTAACTATATTGAAAATCTTATGAGCGTATGTATGGTGGGTCGATCGACTCATCACACTAAACGTGTTTTGAAAAAAAAATACTTTTATTTTTTAATTTTTAATTTTTTTTTATAGTATCGTAAGTATAGTTGAAAGCTCTGTTTTGTTTAAAAAATTCAAGTCGATTTCTTAAATAGAAACCTCATACGAGCGTTAACTGTATGCAGAGTCGCATAAAAGCTCGTTCGAGGTCTCGGTCAATATATGGTAAGACTCGGTTTTTATTAAAAAAAAAATAATTAAAAATTGCTTTTATATGCAAATTAAAATTCCAAACATTTTTTGCATTAGACATTTTTCAGTAGGATTTCATTTAGCAAAGTTATGACACTTTGAATTTTTACATTAGCCGCCATTTTGAAAATAAAATTTATATATTTTTTTTAAACATAACGTATAGGGGCTGCACGTTAGTTCTATGCGATACTCAAAATTTAAATTTTTATCTTCGAAACCAAACAGTTAAGAGCGTTAACTCTTCCGAAAGTCTCAAAATAGCTAGTATGGGGGTACGATCGAACTGATACATCGCTTGTTTTCAAGCAAAAATATATATTTTTTATATTTTATTCTGATGAACTTTAGGCTTCTGAACATTTCATGTATAGAGACTTTTTTGACGAAATTCAACACTACCGAGTTATAAGTGATTGAATTTTAATACTTGTCGCAATTTTGCAAAAAATTGACAAAATGGATTTTGCTAACAAACATACACAGGATGCTTAAGAATTCTATACTGTCACAAAAATTAAAATTCAAATATGTATAAATAAGCTCACACTGACCTTAACTATATTGAAAATCTTATGAGCGTATGTATGGTGGGTCGATCGACTCATCACACTAAACGTGTTTTGAAAAAAAAATACTTTTATTTTTTAATTTTTAATTTTTTTTTATAGTATCGTAAGTATAGTTGAAAGCTCTGTTTTGTTTAAAAAATTCAAGTCGATTTCTTAAATAGAAACCTCATACGAGCGTTAACTGTATGCAGAGTCGCATAAAAGCTCGTTCGAGGTCTCGGTCAATATATGGTAAGACTCGGTTTTTTTAAAAAAAAAAATAATAAAAAATTGCTTTTATATGCAAATTAAAATTCCAAACTTTTTTTGCATTAGACATTTTTCAGTAGGATTTTATTTAGCAAAGTTATGACACTTTGAATTTTTACATTAGCCGCCATTTTGAAAAAAAATTTTATATATTTTTTTTAAACATAACGTATAGGGGCTGCACGTTAGTTCTATGCGATACTCAAAATTTAAATTTTTATCTTCGAAACCAAACAGTTAAGAGCGTTAACTCTTCCGAAAGTCTCAAAATGGCTAGTATGGGGGTACGATCGAACTGATACATCGCTTGTTTTCAAGCAAAAATATATATTTTTTATATTTTATTCTGATGAACTTTAGGCTTCTGAACATTTCATGTATAGAGACTTTTTTGACGAAATTCAACACTACTGAGTTATAAGTGATTGAATTTTAATACTTGTCGCAATTTTGCAAAAAATTGACAAAATGGATTTTGCTAACAAACATACACAGGATGCTTAAGAATTCTATACTGTCACAAAAATTAAAATTCAAATATGTATAAATAAGCTCACACTGACCTTAACTATATTGAAAATCTTATGAGCGTATGTATGGTGGGTCGATCGACTCATCACACTAAACGTGTTTTGAAAAAAAAATTCTTTTATTTTTTAATTTTTAATTTTTTTTTATAGTATCGTAAGTATAGTTGAAAGCTCTGTTTTGTTTAAAAAATTCAAGTCGATTTCTTAAATAGAAACCTCATACGAGCGTTAACTGTATGCAGAGTCGCATAAAAGCTCGTTCGAGGTCTCGGTCAATATATGGTAAGACTCGGTTTTTTTAAAAAAAAAAATAATAAAAAATTGCTTTTATATGCAAATTAAAATTCCAAACTTTTTTTGCATTAGACATTTTTCAGTAGGATTTTATTTAGCAAAGTTATGACACTTTGAATTTTTACATTAGCCGCCATTTTGAAAAAAAATTTTATATATTTTTTTTAAACATAACGTATAGGGGCTGCACGTTAGTTCTATGCGATACTCAAAATTTAAATTTTTATCTTCGAAACCAAACAGTTAAGAGCGTTAACTCTTCCGAAAGTCTCAAAATGGCTAGTATGGGGGTACGATCGAACTGATACATCGCTTGTTTTCAAGCAAAAATATATATTTTTTATATTTTATTCTGATGAACTTTAGGCTTCTGAACATTTCATGTATAGAGACTTTTTTGACGAAATTCAACACTACTGAGTTATAAGTGATTGAATTTTAATACTTGTCGCAATTTTGCAAAAAATTGACAAAATGGATTTTGCTAACAAACATACACAGGATGCTTAAGAATTCTATACTGTCACAAAAATTAAAATTCAAATATGTATAAATAAGCTCACACTGACCTTAACTATATTGAAAATCTTATGAGCGTATGTATGGTGGGTCGATCGACTCATCACACTAAACGTGTTTTGAAAAAAAAATACTTTTATTTTTTAATTTTTAATTTTTTTTATAGTATCGTAAGTATAGTTGAAAGCTCTGTTTTGTTTAAAAAATTCAAGTAGATTTCTTAAATAGAAACCTCATACGAGCGTTAACTGTATGCAGAGTCGCATAAAAGCTCGTTCGAGGTCTCGGTCAATATATGGTAAGACTCGGTTTTTATTAAAAAAAAAATAATTAAAAATTGCTTTTATATGCAAATTAAAATTCCAAACACTTTTTGCATTAGACATTTTTCAGTAGGATTTCATTTAGCAAAGTTATGACACTTTGAATTTTTACATTAGCCGCCATTTTGAAAATAAAATTTATATATTTTTTTTAAACATAACGTATAGGGGCTGCACGTTAGTTCTATGCGATACTTAAAATTTAAATTTTTATCTTAGAAACCAAACAGTTAAGAGCGTTAACTCTTCCGAAAGTCTCAAAATGGCTAGTATGGGGGTACGATCGAACTGATACATCGCTTGTTTTCAAGCAAAAATATATATTTTTTATATTTTATTCTGATGAACTTTAGGCTTCTGAACATTTCATGTATAGAGACTTTTTTGACGAAATTCAACACTACTGAGTTATAAGTGATTGAATTTTAATACTTGTCGCAATTTTGCAAAAAATTGACAAAATGGATTTTGCTAACAAACATACACAGGATGCTTAAGAATTCTATACTGTCACAAAAATTAAAATTCAAATATGTATAAATAAGCTTACACTGACCTTAACTATATTGAAAATCTTATGAGCGTATGTATGGTGGGTCGATCGACTCATCACACTAAACGTGTTTTGAAAAAAAAATACTTTTATTTTTTAATTTTTAATTATTTTTTATAGTATCGTAAGTATAGTTGAAAGCTCTGTTTTGTTTAAAAAATTCAAGTCGATTTCTTAAATAAAAACCTCATACGAGCGTTAACTGTATGCAGAGTCGCATAAAAGCTCGTTCGAGGTCTCGGTCAATATATGGTAAGACTCGGTTTTTATTAAAAAAAAAATAATTAAAAATTGCTTTTATATGCAAATTAAAATTCCAAACACTTTTTGCATTAGACATTTTTCAGTAGGATTTCATTTAGCAAAGTTATGACACTTTGAATTTTTACATTAGCCGCCATTTTAAAAAAAAATTTTATATATTTTTTTTAAACATAACGTATAGGGGCTGCACGTTAGTTCTATGCGATACTCAAAATTTAAATTTTTATCTTCGAAACCAAACAGTTAAGAGCGTTAACTCTTCCGAAAGTCTCAAAATGGCTAGTATGGGGGTACGATCGAACTGATACATCGCTTGTTTTCAAGCAAAAATATATATTTTTTATATTTTATTCTGATGAACTTTAGGCTTCTGAACATTTCATGTATAGAGACTTTTTTGACGAAATTCAACACTACCGAGTTATAAGTGATTGAATTTTAATACTTGTCGCAATTTTGCAAAAAATTGACAAAATGGATTTTGCTAACAAACATACACAGGATGCTTAAGAATTCTATACTGTCACAAAAATTAAAATTCAAATATGTATAAATAAGCTCACACTGACCTTAACTATATTGAAAATCTTATGAGCGTATGTATGGTGGGTCGATCGACTCATCACACTAAACGTGTTTTGAAGAAAAAATACTTTTATTTTTTAATTTTTAATTTTTTTTTATAGTATCGTAAGTATAGTTGAAAGCTCTGTTTTGTTTAAAAAATTCAAGTCGATTTCTTAAATAGAAACCTCATACGAGCGTTAACTGTATGCAGAGTCGCATAAAAGCTCGTTCGAGGTCTCGGTCAATATATGGTAAGACTCGGTTTTTATTAAAAAAAAAATAATTAAAAATTGCTTTTATATGCAAATTAAAATTCCAAACACTTTTTGCATTAGACATTTTTTAGTAGGATTTCATTTAGCAAAGTTATGACACTTTGAATTTTTACATTAGCCGCTATTTTGAAAAAAAATTTATATATTTTTTTTAAACATAACGTATAGGGGCTGCACGTTAGTTCTATGCGATACTCAAAATTTAAATTTTTATCTTCGAAACCAAACAGTTAAGAGCGTTAACTCTTCCGAAAGTCTCAAAATGGCTAGTATGGGGGTACGATCGAACTGATACATCGCTTGTTTTCAAGCAAAAATATATATTTTTTATATTTTATTCTGATGAACTTTAGGCTTCTGAACATTTCATGTATAGAGACTTTTTTGACGAAATTCAACACTACTGAGTTATAAGTGATTGAATTTTAATACTTGTCGCAATTTTGCAAAAAATTGACAAAATGGATTTTGCTAACAAACATACACAGGATGCTTAAGAATTCTATACTGTCACAAAAATTAAAATTCAAATATGTATAAATAAGCTCACACTGACCTTAACTATATTGAAAATCTTATGAGCGTATGTATGGTGGGTCGATCGACTCATCACACTAAACGTGTTTTGAAAAAAAAATACTTTTATTTTTTAATTTTTAATTTTTTTTTATAGTATCGTAAGTATAGTTGAAAGCTCTGTTTTGTTTAAAAAATTTAAGTCGATTTCTTAAATAGAAACCTCATACGAGCGTTAACTGTATGCAGAGTCGCATAAAAGCTCGTTCGAGGTCTCGGTCAATATATGGTAAGACTCGGTTTTTATTAAAAAAAAAATAATTAAAAATTGCTTTTATATGCAAATTAAAATTCCAAACACTTTTTGCATTAGACATTTTTCAGTGGGATTTCATTTAGCAAAGTTATGACACTTTGAATTTTTACATAAGCCGCCATTTTGAAAATAAAATTTATATATTTTTTTTAAACATAACGTATAGGGGCTGCACGTTAGTTCTATGCGATACTCAAAATTTAAATTTTTATCTTCGAAACCAAACAGTTAAGAGCGTTAACTCTTCCGAAAGTCTCAAAATGGCTAGTATGGGGGTACGATCGAACTGATACATCGCTTGTTTTCAAGCAAAAATATATATTTTTTATATTTTATTCTGATGAACTTTAGGCTTCTGAACATTTCATGTATAGAGACTTTTTTGACGAAATTCAACACTACTGAGTTATAAGTGATTGAATTTTAATACTTGTCGCAATTTTGCAAAAAATTGACAAAATGGATTTTGCTAACAAACATACACAGGATGCTTAAGAATTCTATACTGTCACAAAAATTAAAATTCAAATATGTATAAATAAGCTCACACTGACCTTAACTATATTGAAAATCTTATGAGCGTATGTATGGTGGGTCGATCGACTCATCACACTAAACGTGTTTTGAAAAAAAAATACTTTTATTTTTTAATTTTTAATTTTTTTTTATAGTATCGTAAGTATAGTTGAAAGCTCTGTTTTGTTTAAAAAATTCAAGTCGATTTCTTAAATAGAAACCTCATACGAGCGGTAACTGTATGCAGAGTCGCATAAAAGCTCGTTCGAGGTCTCGGTCAATATATGGTAAGACTCGGTTTTTATTAAAAAAAAAATAATTAAAAATTGCTTTTATATGCAAATTAAAATTCCAAACACTTTTTGCATTAGACATTTTTCAGTAGGATTACATTTAGCAAAGTTATGACACTTTGAATTTTTACATTAGCCGCCATTTTGAAAAAAAATTTTATATATTTTTTTTAAACATAACGTATAGGGGCTGCACGTTAGTTCTATGCGATACTCAAAATTTAAATTTTTATCTTCGAAACCAAACAGTTAAGAGCGTTAACTCTTCCGAAAGTCTCAAAATGGCTAGTATGGGGGTACGATCGAACTGATACATCGCTTGTTTTCAAGCAAAAATATATATTTTTTATATTTTATTCTGATGAACTTTAGGCTTCTGAACATTTCATGTATAGAGACTTTTTTGACGAAATTCAACACTACTGAGTTATAAGTGATTGAATTTTAATACTTGTCGCAATTTTGCAAAAAATTGACAAAATGGATTTTGCTAACAAACATACACAGGATGCTTAAGAATTCTATACTGTCACAAAAATTAAAATTCAAATATGTATAAATAAGCTCACACTGACCTTAACTATATTGAAAATCTTATGAGCGTATGTATGGTGGGTCGATCGACTCATCACACTAAACGTGTTTTGAAAAAAAAATACTTTTATTTTTTAATTTTTAATTTTTTTTTATAGTATCGTAAGTATAGTTGAAAGCTCTGTTTTGTTTAAAAAATTCAAGTCGATTTCTTAAATAGAAACCTCATACGAGCGTTAACTGTATGCAGAGTCGCATAAAAGCTCGTTCGAGGTCTCGGTCAATATATGGTAAGACTCGGTTTTTATTAAAAAAAAAATAATTAAAAATTGCTTTTATATGCAAATTAAAATTCCAAACACTTTTTGCATTAGACATTTTTCAGTAGGATTTCATTTAGCAAAGTTATGACACTTTGAATTTTTACATTAGCCGCCATTTTGAAAAAAAATTTTATATATTTTTTTTAAACATAACGTATAGGGGCTGCACGTTAGTTCTATGCGATACTCAAAATTTAAATTTTTATCTTCGAAACCAAACAGTTAAGAGCGTTAACTCTTCCGAAAGTCTCAAAATGGCTAGTATGGGGGTACGATCGAACTGATACATCGCTTGTTTTCAAGCAAAAATATATATTTTTTATATTTTATTCTGATGAACTTTAGGCTTCTGAACATTTCATGTATAGAGACTTTTTTGACGAAATTCAACACTACCGAGTTATAAGTGATTGAATTTTAATACTTGTCGCAATTTTGCAAAAAATTGACAAAATGGATTTTGCTAACAAACATACACAGGATGCTTAAGAATTCTATACTGTCACAAAAATTAAAATTCAAATATGTATAAATAAGCTCACACTGACCTTAACTATATTGAAAATCTTATGAGCGTATGTATGGTGGGTCGATCGACTCATCACACTAAACGTGTTTTGAAAAAAAAATACTTTTATTTTTTAATTTTTAATTTTTTTTTTATAGTATCGTAAGTATAGTTGAAAGCTCTGTTTTGTTTAAAAAATTCAAGTCGATTTCTTAAATAGAAACCTCATACGAGCGTTAACTGTATGCAGAGTCGCATAAAAGCTCGTTCGAGGTCTCGGTCAATATATGGTAAGACTCGGTTTTTATTAAAAAAAAAATAATTAAAAATTGCTTTTATATGCAAATTAAAATTCCAAACACTTTTTGCATTAGACATTTTTCAGTAGGATTTCATTTAGCAAAGTTATGACACTTTGAATTTTTACATTAGCCGCCATTTTGAAAAAAAATTTTATATATTTTTTTTAAACATAACGTATAGGGGCTGCACGTTAGTTCTATGCGATACTCAAAATTTAAATTTTTATCTTCGAAACCAAACAGTTAAGAGCGTTAACTCTTCCGAAAGTCTCAAAATGGCTAGTATGGGGGTACGATCGAACTGATACATCGCTTGTTTTCAAGCAAAAATATATATTTTTTATATTTTATTCTGATGAACTTTAGGCTTCTGAACATTTCATGTATAGAGACTTTTTTGACGAAATTCAACACTACCGAGTTATAAGTGATTGAATTTTAATACTTGTCGCAATTTTGCAAAAAATTGACAAAATGGATTTTGCTAACAAACATACACAGGATGCTTAAGAATTCTATACTGTCACAAAAATTAAAATTCAAATATGTATAAATAAGCTCACACTGACCTTAACTATATTGAAAATCTTATGAGCGTATGTATGGTGGGTCGATCGACTCATCACACTAAACGTGTTTTGAAAAAAAAATACTTTTATTTTTTAATTTTTAATTTTTTTTTATAGTATCGTAAGTATAGTTGAAAGCTCTGTTTTGTTTAAAAAATTCAAGTCGATTTCTTAAATAGAAACCTCATACGAGCGTTAACTGTATGCAGAGTCGCATAAAAGCTCGTTCGAGGTCTCGGTCAATATATGGTAAGACTCGGTTTTTATTAAAAAAAAAATAATTAAAAATTGCTTTTATATGCAAATTAAAATTCCAAACACTTTTTGCATTAGACATTTTTCAGTAGGATTTTATTTAGCAAAGTTATGACACTTTGAATTTTTACATTAGCCGCCATTTTGAAAAAAAATTTTATATATTTTTTTTAAACATAACGTATAGGGGCTGCACGTTAGTTCTATGCGATACTCCAAATTTAAATTTTTATCTTCGAAACCAAACAGTTAAGAGCGTTAACTCTTCCGAAAGTCTCAAAATGGCTAGTATGGGGGTACGATCGAACTGATACATCGCTTGTTTTCAAGCAAAAATATATATTTTTTATATTTTATTCTGATGAACTTTAGGCTTCTGAACATTTCATGTATAGAGACTTTTTTGACGAAATTCAACACTACCGAGTTATAAGTGATTGAATTTTAATACTTGTCGCAATTTTGCAAAAAATTGACAAAATGGATTTTGCTAACAAACATACACAGGATGCTTAAGAATTCTATACTGTCACAAAAATTAAAATTCAAATATGTATAAATAAGCTCACACTGACCTTAACTATATTGAAAATCTTATGAGCGTATGTATGGTGGGTCGATCGACTCATCACACTAAACGTGTTTTGAAAAAAAAATACTTTTATTTTTTAATTTTTAATTTTTTTTTATAGTATCGTAAGTATAGTTGAAAGCTCTGTTTTGTTTAAAAAATTCAAGTCGATTTCTTAAATAGAAACCTCATACGAGCGTTAACTGTATGCAGAGTCGCATAAAAGCTCGTTCGAGGTCTCGGTCAATATATGGTAAGACTCGGTTTTTATTAAAAAAAAAATAATTAAAAATTGCTTTTATATGCAAATTAAAATTCCAAACACTTTTTGCATTAGACATTTTTCAGTAGGATTTCATTTAGCAAAGTTATGACACTTTGAATTTTTACATTAGCCGCCATTTTAAAAAAAAAATTTATATATTTTTTTTAAACATAACGTATAGGGGCTGCACGTTAGTTCTATGTGATACTCAAAATTTAAATTTTTATCTTCGAAACCAAACAGTTAAGAGCGTTAACTCTTCCGAAAGTCTCAAAATGGCTAGTATGGGGGTACGATCGAACTGATACATCGCTTGTTTTCAAGCAAAATTATATATTTTTTATATTTTATTCTGATGAACTTTAGGCTTCTGAACATTTCATGTATAGAGACTTTTTTGACGAAATTCAACAACACTGAGTTATAAGTGATTGAATTTTAATACTTGTCGCAATTTTGCAAAAAATTGACAAAATGGATTTTGCTAACAAACATACACAGGATGCTTAAGAATTCTATACTGTCACAAAAATTAAAATTCAAATATGTATAAATAAGCTCACACTGACCTTAACTATATTGAAAATCTTATGAGCGTATGTATGGTGGGTCGATCGACTCATCACACTAAACGTGTTTTGAAAAAAAAATACTTTTATTTTTTAATTTTTAATTTTTTTTTATAGTATCGTAAGTATAGTTGAAAGCTCTGTTTTGTTTAAAAAATTCAAGTCGATTTCTTAAATAGAAACCTCATACGAGCGTTAACTGTATGCAGAGTCGCATAAAAGCTCGTTCGAGGTCTCGGTCAATATATGGTAAGACTCGGTTTTTATTAAAAAAAAAAAAATTAAAAATTGCTTTTATATGCAAATTAAAATTCCAAACACTTTTTGCATTAGACATTTTTCAGTAGGATTTTATTTAGCAAAGTTATGACACTTTGAATTTTTACATTAGCCGCCATTTTGAAAAAAAAATTTATATATTTTTTTTAAACATAACGTATAGGGGCTGCACGTTAGTTCTATGCGATACTCCAAATTTAAATTTTTATCTTCGAAACCAAACAGTTAAGAGCGTTAACTCTTCCGAAAGTCTCAAAATGGCTAGTATGGGGGTACGATCGAACTGATACATCGCTTGTTTTCAAGCAAAAATATATATTTTTTATATTTTATTCTGATGAACTTTAGGCTTCTGAACATTTCATGTATAGAGACTTTTTTGACGAAATTCAACACTACCGAGTTATAAGTGATTGAATTTTAATACTTGTCGCAATTTTGCAAAAAATTGACAAAATGGATTTTGCTAACAAACATACACAGGATGCTTAAGAATTCTATACTGTCACAAAAATTAAAATTCAAATATGTATAAATAAGCTCACACTGACCTTAACTATATTGAAAATCTTATGAGCGTATGTATGGTGGGTCGATCGACTCATCACACTAAACGTGTTTTGAAAAAAAAATACTTTTATTTTTTAATTTTTAATTTTTTTTTATAGTATCGTAAGTATAGTTGAAAGCTCTGTTTTGTTTAAAAAATTCAAGTCGATTTCTTAAATAGAAACCTCATACGAGCGTTAACTGTATGCAGAGTCGCATAAAAGCTCGTTCGAGGTCTCGGTCAATATATGGTAAGACTCGGTTTTTATTAAAAAAAAAATAATTAAAAATTGCTTTTATATGCAAATTAAAATTCCAAACACTTTTTGCATTAGACATTTTTCAGTAGGATTTCATTTAGCAAAGTTATGACACTTTGAATTTTTACATTAGCCGCCATTTTAAAAAAAAAATTTATATATTTTTTTTAAACATAACGTATAGGGGCTGCACGTTAGTTCTATGCGATACTCAAAATTTAAATTTTTATCTTCGAAACCAAACAGTTAAGAGCGTTAACTCTTCCGAAAGTCTCAAAATGGCTAGTATGGGGGTACGATCGAACTGATACATCGCTTGTTTTCAAGCAAAAATATATATTTTTTATATTTTATTCTGATGAACTTTAGGCTTTTAAACATTTCATGTATAGAGACTTTTTTGACGAAATTCAACACTACTGAGTTATAAGTGATTGAATTTTAATACTTGTCGCAATTTTGCAAAAAATTGACAAAATGGATTTTGCTAACAAACATACACAGGATGCTTAAGAATTCTATACTGTCACAAAAATTAAAATTCAAATATGTATAAATAAGCTCACACTGACCTTAACTATATTGAAAATCTTATGAGCGTATGTATGGTGGGTCGATCGACTCATCACACTAAACGTGTTTTGAAAAAAAAATACTTTTATTTTTTAATTTTTAATTTTTTTTTATAGTATCGTAAGTATAGTTGAAAGCTCTGTTTTGTTTAAAAAATTCAAGTCGATTTCTTAAATAGAAACCTCATACGAGCGTTAACTGTATGCAGAGTCGCATAAAAGCTCGTTCGAGGTCTCGGTCAATATATGGTAAGACTCGGTTTTTATTAAAAAAAAAATAATTAAAAATTGCTTTTATATGCAAATTAAAATTCCAAACACTTTTTGCATTAGACATTTTTCAGTAGGATTTCATTTAGCAAAGTTATGACACTTTGAATTTTTACATTAGCCGCCATTTTGAAAAAAAATTTTATATATTTTTTTTAAACATAACGTATAGGGGCTGCACGTTAGTTCTATGCGATACTCAAAATTTAAATTTTTATCTTCGAAACCAAACAGTTAAGAGCGTTAACTCTTCCGAAAGTCTCAAAATGGCTAGTATGGGGGTACGATCGAACTGATACATCGCTTGTTTTCAAGCAAAAATATATATTTTTTATATTTTATTCTGATGAACTTTAGGCTTCTGAACATTTCATGTATAGAGACTTTTTTGACGAAATTCAACACTACTGAGTTATAAGTGATTGAATTTTAATACTTGTCGCAATTTTGCAAAAAATTGACAAAATGGATTTTGCTAACAAACATACACAGGATGCTTAAGAATTCTATACTGTCACAAAAATTAAAATTCAAATATGTATAAATAAGCTCACACTGACCTTAACTATATTGAAAATCTTATGAGCGTATGTATGGTGGGTCGATCGACTCATCACACTAAACGTGTTTTGAAAAAAAAATACTTTTATTTTTTAATTTTTAATTTTTTTTATAGTATCGTAAGTATAGTTGAAAGCTCTGTTTTGTTTAAAAAATTCAAGTCGATTTCTTAAATAGAAACCTCATACGAGCGTTAACTGTATGCAGAGTCGCATAAAAGCTCGTTCGAGGTCTCGGTCAATATATGGTAAGACTCGGTTTTTATTAAAAAAAAAATAATTAAAAATTATTTTTATATGCAAATTAAAATTCCAAACACTTTTTGCATTAGACATTTTTCAGTAGGATTTTATTTAGCAAAGTTATGACACTTTGAATTTTTACATTAGCCGCCATTTTGAAAAAAAATTTTATATATTTTTTTTAAACATAACGTATAGGGGCTGCACGTTAGTTCTATGCGATACTCAAAATTTAAATTTTTATCTTCGAAACCAAACAGTTAAGAGCGTTAACTCTTCCGAAAGTCTCAAAATGGCTAGTATGGGGGTACGATCGAACTGATACATCGCTTGTTTTCAAGCAAAAATATATATTTTTTATATTTTATTCTGATGAACTTTAGGCTTCTGAACATTTCATGTATAGAGACTTTTTTGACGAAATACAACACTACTGAGTTATAAGTGATTGAATTTTAATACTTGTCGTAATTTTGCAAAAAATTGACAAAATGGATTTTGCTAACAAACATACACAGGACGCTTAAGAATTCTATACTGTCACAAAAATTAAAATTCAAATATGTATAAATAAGCTCACACTGACCTTAACTATATTGAAAATCTTATGAGCGTATGTATGGTGGGTCGATCGACTCATCACACTAAACGTGTTTTGAAAAAAAAATACTTTTATTTTTTAATTTTTAATTTTTTTTTATAGTATCGTAAGTATAGTTGAAAGCTCTGTTTTGTTTAAAAAATTCAAGTCGATTTCTTAAATAGAAACCTCATACGAGCGTTAACTGTATGCAGAGTCGCATAAAAGCTCGTTCGAGGTCTCGGTCAATATATGGTAAGACTCGGTTTTTATTAAAAAAAAAAAAATTAAAAATTGCTTTTATATGCAAATTAAAATTCCAAACACTTTTTGCATTAGACATTTTTCAGTAGGATTTCATTTAGCAAAGTTATGACACTTTGAATTTTTACATTAGCCGCCATTTTGAAAAAAAATTTTATATATTTTTTTTAAACATAACGTATAGGGGCTGCACGTTAGTTCTATGCGATACTCAAAATTTAAATTTTTATCTTCGAAACCAAACAGTTAAGAGCGTTAACTCTTCCGAAAGTCTCAAAATGGCTAGTATGGGGGTACGATCGAACTGATACATCGCTTGTTTTCAAGCAAAAATATATATTTTTTATATTTTATTCTGATGAACTTTAGGCTTCTGAACATTTCATGTATAGAGACTTTTTTGACGAAATTCAACACTACTGAGTTATAAGTGATTGAATTTTAATACTTGTCGCAATTTTGCAAAAAATTGACAAAATGGATTTTGCTAACAAACATACACAGGATGCTTAAGAATTCTATACTGTCACAAAAATTAAAATTCAAATATGTATAAATAAGCTCACACTGACCTTAACTATATTGAAAATCTTATGAGCGTATGTATGGTGGGTCGATCGACTCATCACACTAAACGTGTTTTGAAAAAAAAAATACTTTTATTTTTTAATTTTTAATTTTTTTTTATAGTATCGTAAGTATAGTTGAAAGCTCTGTTTTGTTTAAAAAATTCAAGTCGATTTCTTAAATAGAAACCTCATACGAGCGTTAACTGTATGCAGAGTCGCATAAAAGCTCGTTCGAGGTCTCGGTCAATATATGGTAAGACTCGGTTTTTATTAAAAAAAAAATAATTAAAAATTGCTTTTATATGCAAATTAAAATTCCAAACACTTTTTGCATTAGACATTTTTCAGTAGGATTTCATTTAGCAAAGTTATGACACTTTGAATTTTTACATTAGCCGCCATTTTGAAAAAAAGATTTATATATTTTTTTTAAACATAACGTATAGGGGCTGCACGTTAGTTCTATGCGATACTCAAAATTTAAATTTTTATCTTCGAAACCAAACAGTTAAGAGCGTTAACTCTTCCGAAAGTCTCAAAATGGCTAGTATGGGGGTACGATCGAACTGATACATCGCTTGTTTTCAAGCAAAAATATATATTTTTTATATTTTATTCTGATGAACTTTAGGCTTCTGAACATTTCATGTATAGAGACTTTTTTGACGAATTTCAACACTACTGAGTTATAAGTGATTGAATTTTAATACTTGTCGCAATTTTGCAAAAAATTGACAAAATGGATTTTGCTAACAAACATACACAGGATGCTTAAGAATTCTATACTGTCACAAAAATTAAAATTCAAATATGTATAAATAAGCTCACACTGACCTTAACTATATTGAAAATCTTATGAGCGTATGTATGGTGGGTCGATCGACTCATCACACTAAACGTGTTTTGAAAAAAAAATACTTTTATTTTTTAATTTTTAATTTTTTTTTATAGTATCGTAAGTATAGTTGAAAGCTCTGTTTTGTTTAAAAAATTCAAGTCGATTTCTTAAATAGAAACCTCATACGAGCGTTAACTGTATGCAGAGTCGCATAAAAGCTCGTTCGAGGTCTCGGTCAATATATGGTAAGACTCGGTTTTTATTAAAAAAAAAATAATTAAAAATTGCTTTTATATGCAAATTAAAATTCCAAACACTTTTTGCATTAGACATTTTTCAGTAGGATTTCATTTAGCAAAGTTATGACACTTTGAATTTTTACATTAGCCGCCATTTTGAAAAAAAATTTTATATATTTTTTTTAAACATAACGTATAGGGGCTGCACGTTAGTTCTATGCGATACTCAAAATTTAAATTTTTATCTTCGAAACCAAACAGTTAAGAGCGTTAACTCTTCCGAAAGTCTCAAAATGGCTAGTATGGGGGTACGATCGAACTGATACATCGCTTGTTTTCAAGCAAAAATATATATTTTTTATATTTTATTCTGATGAACTTTAGGCTTCTGAACATTTCATGTATAGAGACTTTTTTGACGAAATTCAACACTACTGAGTTATAAGTGATTGAATTTTAATACTTGTCGCAATTTTGCAAAAAATTGACAAAATGGATTTTGCTAACAAACATACACAGGATGCTTAAGAATTCTATACTGTCACAAAAATTAAAATTCAAATATGTATAAATAAGCTCACACTGACCTTAACTATATTGAAAATCTTATGAGCGTATGTATGGTGGGTCGATCGACTCATCACACTAAACGTGTTTTGAAAAAAAAATACTTTTATTTTTTAATTTTTAATTTTTTTTATAGTATCGTAAGTATAGTTGAAAGCTCTGTTTTGTTTAAAAAATTCAAGTCGATTTCTTAAATAGAAACCTCATACGAGCGTTAACTGTATGCAGAGTCGCATAAAAGCTCGTTCGAGGTCTCGGTCAATATATGGTAAGACTCGGTTTTTATTAAAAAAAAAATAATTAAAAATTATTTTTATATGCAAATTAAAATTCCAAACACTTTTTGCATTTGACATTTTTCAGTAGGATTTTATTAAGCAAAGTTATGACACTTTGAATTTTTACATTAGCCGCCATTTTGAAAAAAAATTTTATATATTTTTTTTAAACATAACGTATAGGGGCTGCACGTTAGTTCTATGCGATACTCAAAATTTAAATTTTTATCTTCGAAACCAAACAGTTAAGAGCGTTAACTCTTCCGAAAGTCTCAAAATGGCTAGTATGGGGGTACGATCGAACTGATACATCGCTTGTTTTCAAGCAAAAATATATATTTTTTATATTTTATTCTGATGAACTTTAGGCTTCTGAACATTTCATGTATAGAGACTTTTTTGACGAAATTCAACACTACTGAGTTATAAGTGATTGAATTTTAATACTTGTCGCAATTTTGCAAAAAATTGACAAAATGGATTTTGCTAACAAACATACACAGGATGCTTAAGAATTCTATACTGTCACAAAAATTAAAATTCAAATATGTATAAATAAGCTCACACTGACCTTAACTATATTGAAAATCTTATGAGCGTATGTATGGTGGGTCGATCGACTCATCACACTAAACGTGTTTTGAAAAAAAAATACTTTTATTTTTTAATTTTTAATTTTTTTTTATAGTATCGTAAGTATAGTTGAAAGCTCTGTTTTGTTTAAAAAATTCAAGTCGATTTCTTAAATAGAAACCTCATACGAGCGTTAACTGTATGCAGAGTCGCATAAAAGCTCGTTCGAGGTCTCGGTCAATATATGGTAAGACTCGGTTTTTATTAAAAAAAAAATAATTAAAAATTGCTTTTATATGCAAATTAAAATTCCAAACACTTTTTGCATTAGACATTTTTCAGTAGGATTTCATTTAGCAAAGTTATGACACTTTGAATTTTTACATTAGCCGCCATTTTGAAAAAAAATTTTATATATTTTTTTTAAACATAACGTATAGGGGCTGCACGTTAGTTCTATGCGATACTCAAAATTTAACTTTTTATCTTCGAAACCAAACAGTTAAGAGCGTTAACTCTTCCGAAAGTCTCAAAATGGCTAGTATGGGGGTACGATCGAACTGATACATCGCTTGTTTTCAAGCAAAAATATATATTTTTTATATTTTATTCTGATGAACTTTAGGCTTCTGAACATTTCATGTATAGAGACGTTTTTGACGAAATTCAACACTACTGAGTTATAAGTGATTGAATTTTAATACTTGTCGCAATTTTGCAAAAAATTGACAAAATGGATTTTGCTAACAAACATACACAGGATGCTGAAGAATTCTATACTGTCA
The DNA here is from genome assembly GCF_051122295.1 of Plectrocnemia conspersa. Taxonomy (NCBI): domain Eukaryota; kingdom Metazoa; phylum Arthropoda; class Insecta; order Trichoptera; family Polycentropodidae; genus Plectrocnemia; species Plectrocnemia conspersa. The sequence continues at coordinate 31,861,012 of NW_028277166.1, forward strand.
CAAAAATTAAAATTCAAATATGTATAAATAAGCTCACACTGACCTTAACTATATTGAAAATCTTATGAGCGTATGTATGGTGGGTCGATCGACTCATCACACTAAACGTGTTTTGAAAAAAAAATACTTTTATTTTTTAATTTTTAATTTTTTTTTATAGTATCGTAAGTATAGTTGAAAGCTCTGTTTTGTTTAAAAAATTCAAGTCGATTTCTTAAATAGAAACCTCATACGAGCGTTAACTGTATGCAGAGTCGCATAAAAGCTCGTTCGAGGTCTCGGTCAATATATGGTAAGACTCGGTTTTTATTAAAAAAAAAATAATTAAAAATTGCTTTTATATGCAAATTAAAATTCCAAACACTTTTTGCATTAGACATTTTTCAGTAGGATTTCATTTAGCAAAGTTATGACACTTTGAATTTTTACATTAGCCGCCATTTTGAAAAAAAATTTTATATATTTTTTTTAAACATAACGTATAGGGGCTGCACGTTAGTTCTATGCGATACTCAAAATTTAAATTTTTATCTTCGAAACCAAACAGTTAAGAGCGTTAACTCTTCCGAAAGTCTCAAAATGGCTAGTATGGGGGTACGATCGAACTGATACATCGCTTGTTTTCAAGCAAAAATATATATTTTTTATATTTTATTCTGATGAACTTTAGGCTTCTAAACATTTCATGTATAGAGACTTTTTTGACGAAATTTAACACTACTGAGTTATAAGTGATTGAATTTTAATACTTGTCGCAATTTTGCAAAAATTGACAAAATGGATTTTGCTAACAAACATACACAGGATGCTTAAGAATTCTATACTGTCACAAAAATTAAAATTCAAATATGTATAAATAAGCTCACACTGACCTTAACTATATTGAAAATCTTATGAGCGTATGTATGGTGGGTCGATCGACTCATCACACTAAACGTGTTTTGAAAACAAAATACTTTTATTTTTTAATTTTTAATTTTTTTTTATAGTATCGTAAGTATAGTTGAAAGCTCTGTTTTGTTTAAAAAATTGAAGTCGATTTCTTAAATAGAAACCTCATACGAGCGTTAACTGTATGCAGAGTCGCATAAAAGCTCGTTCGAGGTCTCGGTCAATATATGGTAAGACTCGGTTTTTATTAAAAAAAAAATAATTAAAAATTGCTTTTATATGCAAATTAAAATTCCAAACACTTTTTGCATTAGACATTTTTCAGTTGGATTTCATTTAGCAAAGTTATGACACTTTGAATTTTTACATTAGCCGCCATTTTGAAAAAAAATTTTATATATTTTTTTTAAACATAACGTATAGGGGCTGCACGTTAGTTCTATGTGATACTCAAAATTTCAATTTTTATCTTCGAAACCAAACAGTTAAGAGCGTTAACTCTTCCGAAAGTCTCAAAATGGCTAGTATGGGGGTACGATCGAACTGATACATCGCTTGTTTTCAAGCAAAAATATATATTTTTTATATTTTATTCTGATGAACTTTAGGCTTCTGAACATTTCATGTATAGAAACTTTTTTGACGAAATTCAACACTACTGAGTTATAAGTGATTGAATTTTAATACTTGTCGCAATTTTGCAAAAAATTGACAAAATGGATTTTGCTAACAAACATACACAGGATGCTTAAGAATTCTATACTGTCACAAAAATTAAAATTCAAATATGTATAAATAAGCTCACACTGACCTTAACTATATTGAAAATCTTATGAGCGTATGTATGGTGGGTCGATCGACTCATCACACTAAACGTGTTTTGAAAAAAAAATACTTTTATTTTTTAATTTTTAATTTTTTTTTATAGTATCGTAAGTATAGTTGAAAGCTCTGTTTTGTTTAAAAAATTCAAGTCGATTTCTTAAATAGAAACCTCATACGAGCGTTAACTGTATGCAGAGTCGCATAAAAGCTCGTTCGAGGTCTCGGTCAATATATGGTAAGACTCGGTTTTTATTAAAAAAAAAATAATTAAAAATTGCTTTTATATGCAAATTAAAATTCCAAACACTTTTTGCATTAGACATTTTTCAGTAGGATTTCATTTAGCAAAGTTATAACACTTTGAATTTTTACATTAGCCGCCATTTTGAAAAAAAAATTTATATATTTTTTTTAAACATAACGTATAGGGGCTGCACGTTAGTTCTATGCGATACTCAAAATTTAAATTTTTATCTTCGAAACCAAACAGTTAAGAGCGTTAACTCTTCCGAAAGTCTCAAAATGGCTAGTATGGGGGTACGATCGAACTGATACATCGCTTGTTTTCAAGCAAAAATATATATTTTTTATATTTTATTCTGATGAACTTTAGGCTTCTGAACATTTCATGTATAGAGACTTATTTAACGAAATTCAACACTACCGAGTTATAAGTGATTGAATTTTAATACTTGTCGCAATTTTGCAAAAAATTGACAAAATGGATTTTGCTAACAAACATACACAGGATGCTTAAGAATTCTATACTGTCACAAAAATTAAAATTCAAATATGTATAAATAAGCTCACACTGACCTTAACTATATTGAAAATCTTATGAGCGTATGTATGGTGGGTCGATCGACTCATCACACTAAACGTGTTTTGAAAACAAAATACTTTTATTTTTTAATTTTTAATTTTTTTTTATAGTATCGTAAGTATAGTTGAAAGCTCTGTTTTGTTTAAAAAATTCAAGTCGATTTCTTAAATAGAAACCTCATACGAGCGTTAACTGTATGCAGAGTCGCATAAAATCTCGTTCGAGGTCTCGGTCAATATATGGTAAGACTCGGTTTTTATTAAAAAAAAAATAATTAAAAATTGCTTTTATATGCAAATTAAAATTCCAAACACTTTTTGCATTAGACATTTTTCAGTAGGATTTCATTTAGCAAAGTTATAACACTTTGAATTTTTACATTAGCCGCCATTTTGAAAAAAAATTTTATATATTTTTTTTAAACATAACGTATAGGGGCTGCACGTTAGTTCTATGCGATACTCAAAATTTAAATTTTTATCTTCGAAACCAAACAGTTAAGAGCGTTAACTCTTCCGAAAGTCTCAAAATGGCTAGTATGGGGGTACGATCGAACTGATACATCGCTTGTTTTCAAGCAAAAATATATATTTTTTATATTTTATTCTGATGAACTTTAGGCTTCTAAACATTTCATGTATAGAGACTTTTTTGACGAAATTCAACACTACTGAGTTATAAGTGATTGAATTTTAATACTTGTCGCAATTTTGCAAAAAATTGACAAAATGGATTTTGCTAACAAACATACACAGGATGCTTAAGAATTCTATACTGTCACAAAAATTAAAATTCAAATATGTATAAATAAGCTCACACTGACCTTAACTATATTGAAAATCTTATGAGCGTATGTATGGTGGGTCGATCGACTCATCACACTAAACGTGTTTTGAAAAAAAAATACTTTTATTTTTTAATTTTTAATTTTGTTTTATAGTATCGTAAGTATAGTTGAAAGCTCTGTTTTGTTTAAAAAATTCAAGTCGATTTCTTAAATAGAAACCTCATACGAGCGTTAACTGTATGCAGAGTCGCATAAAAGCTCGTTCGAGGTCTCGGTCAATATATATTAAGACTCGGTTTTTATTAAAAAAAAAATAATTAAAAATTGCTTTTATATGCAAATTAAAATTCCAAACACTTTTTGCATTAGACATTTTTCAGTAGGATTGCATTTAGCAAAGTTATGACACTTTGAATTTTTACATTAGCCGCCATTTTGAAAAAAAATTTTATATATTTTTTTTAAACATAACGTATAGGGGCTGCACGTTAGTTCTATGCGATACTCAAAATTTAAATTTTTATCTTCGAAACCAAACAGTTAAGAGCGTTAACTCTTCCGAAAGTCTCAAAATGGCTAGTATGGGGGTACGATCGAACTGATACATCGCTTGTTTTCAAGCAAAAATATATATTTTTTATATTTTATTCTGATGAACTTTAGGCTTCTAAACATTTCATGTATAGAGACTTTTTTGACAAAATTTAACACTACTGAGTTATAAGTGATTGAATTTTAATACTTGTCGCAATTTTGCAAAAAATTGACAAAATGGATTTTGCTAACAAACATACACAGGATGCTTAAGAATTCTATACTGTCACAAAAATTAAAATTCAAATATGTATAAATAAGCTCACACTGACCTTAACTATATTGAAAATTTTATGAGCGTATGTATGGTGGGTCGATCGACTCATCACACTAAACGTGTTTTGAAAAAAAAATACTTTTATTTTTTAATTTTTAATTTTTTTTTATAGTATTGTAAGTATAGTTGAAAGCTCTGTTTTGTTTAAAAAATTCAAGTCGATTTCTTAAATAGAAACCTCATACGAGCGTTAACTGTATGCAGAGTCGCATAAAAGCTCGTTCGAGGTCTCGGTCAATATATGGTAAGACTCGGTTTTTATTAAAAAAAAAATAATTAAAAATTGCTTTTATATGCAAATTAAAATTCCAAACACTTTTTGCATTAGACATTTTTCAGTAGGATTTCATTTAGCAAAGTTATAACACTTTGAATTTTTACATTAGCCGCCATTTTGAAAAAAAATTTTATATATTTTTTTTAAACATAACGTATAGGGGCTGCACGTTAGTTCTATGCGATACTCAAAATTTAAATTTTTATCTTCGAAACCAAACAGTTAAGAGCGTTAACTCTTCCGAAAGTCTCAAAATGGCTAGTATGGGGGTACGATCGAACTGATACATCGCTTGTTTTCAAGCAAAAATATATATTTTTTATATTTTATTCTGATGAACTTTAGGCTTCTGAACATTTCATGTATAGAGACTTTTTTGACGAAATTCAACACTACTGAGTTATAAGTGATTGAATTTTATTACTTGTCGCAATTTTGCAAAAAATTGACAAAATGGATTTTGCTAACAAACATACACAGGATGCTTAAGAATTCTATACTGTCACAAAAATTAAAATTCAAATATGTATAAATAAGCTCACACTGACCTTAACTATATTGAAAATCTTATGAGCGTATGTATGGTGGGTCGATCGACTCATCACACTAAACGTGTTTTGAAAAAAAAATACTTTTATTTTTTAATTTTTAATTTTTTTTTATAGTATCGTAAGTATAGTTGAAAGCTCTGTTTTGTTAAAAAAATTCAAGTCGATTTCTTAAATAGAAACCTCATACGAGCGTTAACTGTATGCAGAGTCGCATAAAAGCTCGTTCGAGGTCTCGGTCAATATATGGTAAGACTCGGTTTTTATTAAAAAAAAAATAATTAAAAATTGCTTTTATATGCAAATTAAAATTCCAAACACTATTTGCATTAGACATTTTTCAGTAGGATTTCATTTAGCAAAGTTATGACACTTTGAATTTTTACATTAGCCGCCATTTTGAAAAAAAATTTTATATATTTTTTTTAAACATAACGTATAGGGGCTGCACGTTAGTTCTATGCGATACTCAAAATTTAAATTTTTATCTTCGAAACCAAACAGTTAAGAGCGTTAACTCTTCCGAAAGTCTCAAAATGGCTAGTATGGGGGTACGATCGAACTGATACATCGCTTGTTTTCAAGCAAAAATATATATTTTTTATATTTTATTCTGATGAACTTTAGGCTTCTGAACATTTCATGTATAGAGACTTTTTTGACGAAATTCAACACTACTGAGTTATAAGTGATTGAATTTTAATACTTGTCGCAATTTTGCAAAAAATTGACAAAATGGATTTTGCTAACAAACATACACAGGATGCTTAAGAATTCTATACTGTCACAAAAATTAAAATTCAAATATGTATAAATAAGCTCACACTGACCTTAACTATATTGAAAATCTTATGAGCGTATGTATGGTGGGTCGATCGACTCATCACACTAAACGTGTTTTGAAAAAAAAATACTTTTATTTTTTAATTTTTAATTTTTTTTTATAGTATCGTAAGTATAGTTGAAAGCTCTGTTTTGTTTAAAAAATTCAAGTCGATTTCTTAAATAGAAACCTCATACGAGCGTTAACTGTATGCAGAGTCGCATAAAAGCTCGTTCGAGGTCTCGGTCAATATATGGTAAGACTCGGTTTTTATTAAAAAAAAAATAATTAAAAATTGCTTTTATATGCAAATTAAAATTCCAAACACTTTTTGCATTAGACATTTTTCAGTAGGATTTCATTTAGCAAAGTTATGACACTTTGAATTTTTACATTAGCCGCCATTTTGAAAAAAAATTTTATATATTTTTTTTAAACATAACGTATAGGGGCTGCACGTTAGTTCTATGCGATACTCAAAATTTAAATTTTTATCTTCGAAACCAAACAGTTAAGAGCGTTAACTCTTCCGAAAGTCTCAAAATGGCTAGTATGGGGGTACGATCGAACTGATACATCGCTTGTTTTCAAGCAAAAATATATATTTTTTATATTTTATTCTGATGAACTTTAGGCTTCTAAACATTTCATGTATAGAGACTTTTTTGACGAAATTTAACACTACTGAGTTATAAGTGATTGAATTTTAATACTTGTCGCAATTTTGCAAAAATTGACAAAATGGATTTTGCTAACAAACATACACAGGATGCTTAAGAATTCTATACTGTCACAAAAATTAAAATTCAAATATGTATAAATAAGCTCACACTGACCTTAACTATATTGAAAATCTTATGAGCGTATGTATGGTGGGTCGATCGACTCATCACACTAAACGTGTTTTGAAAACAAAATACTTTTATTTTTTAATTTTTAATTTTTTTTTATAGTATCGTAAGTATAGTTGAAAGCTCTGTTTTGTTTAAAAAATTCAAGTCGATTTCTTAAATAGAAACCTCATACGAGCGTTAAATGTATGCAGAGTCGCATAAAAGCTCGTTCGAGGTCTCGGTCAATATATGGTAAGACTCGGTTTTTATTAAAAAAAAAATAATTAAAAATTGCTTTTATATGCAAATTAAAATTCCAAACACTTTTTGCATTAGACATTTTTCAGTTGGATTTTATTTAGCAAAGTTATGACACTTTGAATTTTTACATTAGCCGCCATTTTGAAAAAAAATTTTATATATTTTTTTTAAACATAACGTATAGGGGCTGCACGTTAGTTCTATGTGATACTCAAAATTTCAATTTTTATCTTCGAAACCAAACAGTTAAGAGCGTTAACTCTTCCGAAAGTCTCAAAATGGCTAGTATGGGGGTACGATCGAACTGATACATCGCTTGTTTTCAAGCAAAAATATATATTTTTTATATTTTATTCTGATGAACTTTAGGCTTCTGAACATTTCATGTATAGAGACTTTTTTGACGAAATTCAACACTACTGAGTTATAAGTGATTGAATTTTAATACTTGTCGCAATTTTGCAAAAAATTGACAAAATGGATTTTGCTAACAAACATACACAGGATGCTTAAGAATTCTATACTGTCACAAAAATTAAAATTCAAATATGTATAAATAAGCTCACACTGACCTTAACTATATTGAAAATCTTATGAGCGTATGTATGGTGGGTCGATCGACTCATCACACTAAACGTGTTTTGAAAAAAAAATACTTTTATTTTTTAATTTTTAATTTTTTTTTATAGTATCGTAAGTATAGTTGAAAGCTCTGTTTTGTTTAAAAAATTCAAGTCGATTTCTTAAATAGAAACCTCATACGAGCGTTAACTGTATGCAGAGTCGCATAAAAGCTCGTTCGAGGTCTCGGTCAATATATGGTAAGACTCGGTTTTTATTAAAAAAAAAATAATTAAAAATTGCTTTTATATGCAAATTAAAATTCCAAACACTTTTTGCATTAGACATTTTTCAGTAGGATTTCATTTAGCAAAGTTATGACACTTTGAATTTTTACATTAGCCGCCATTTTCTAAAAAAAATTTATATATTTTTTTTAAACATAACTTATAGGGGCTGCACGTTAGTTCTATGCGATACTCAAAATTTAAATTTTTATCTTCGAAACCAAACAGTTAAGAGCGTTAACTCTTCCGAAAGTCTCAAAATGGCTAGTATGGGGGTACGATCGAACTGATACATCGCTTGTTTTCAAGCAAAAATATATATTTTTTATATTTTATTCTGATGAACTTTAGGCTTCTGAACATTTTATGTATAGAGACTTTTTAGACGAAATTCAACACTACTGAGTTATAAGTGATTGAATTTTAATACTTGTCGCAATTTTGCAAAAAATTGACAAAATGGATTTTGCTAACAAACATACACAGGATGCTTAAGAATTCTATACTGTCACAAAAATTAAAATTCAAATATGTATAAATAAGCTCACACTGACCTTAACTATATTGAAAATCTTATGAGCGTATGTATGGTGGGTCGATCGACTCATCACACTAAACGTGTTTTGAAAAAAAAATACTTTTATTTTTTAATTTTTAATTTTTTTTTATAGTATCGTAAGTATAGTTGAAAGCTCTGTTTTGTTTAAAAAATTCAAGTCGATTTCTTAAATAGAAACCTCATACGAGCGTTAACTGTATGCAGAGTCGCATAAAAGCTCGTTCGAGGTCTCGGTCAATATATGGTAAGACTCGGTTTTTATTAAAAAAAAAATAATTAAAAATTGCTTTTATATGCAAATTAAAATTCCAAACACTTTTTGCATTAGACATTTTTCAGCAGGATTTCATTTAGCAAAGTTATAACACTTTGAATTTTTACATTAGCCGCCATTTTATAAAAAAAATTTATATATTTTTTTTAAACATAACGTATAGGGGCTGCACGTTAGTTCTATGCGATACTCAAAATTTAAATTTTTATCTTCGAAACCAAACAGTTAAGAGCGTTAACTCTTCCGAAAGTCTCAAAATGGCTAGTATGGGGGTACGATCGAACTGATACATCGCTTGTTTTCAAGCAAAAATATATATTTTTTATATTTTATTCTGATGAACTTTAGGCTTCTGAACATTTCATGTATAGAGACTTATTTAACGAAATTCAACACTACCGAGTTATAAGTGATTGAATTTTAATACTTGTCGCAATTTTGCAAAAAATTGACAAAATGGATTTTGCTAACAAACATACACAGGATGCTTAAGAATTCTATACTGTCACAAAAATTAAAATTCAAATATGTATAAATAAGCTCACACTGACCTTAACTATATTGAAAATCTTATGAGCGTATGTATGGTGGGTCGATCGACTCATCACACTAAACGTGTTTTGAAAAAAAAATACTTTTATTTTTTAATTTTTAATTTTTTTTTATAGTATCGTAAGTATAGTTGAAAGCTCTGTTTTGTTTAAAAAATTCAAGTCGATTTCTTAAATAGAAACCTTATACGAGCGTTAACTGTATGCAGAGTCGCATAAAAGCTCGTTCGAGGTCTCGGTCAATATATGGTAAGACTCGGTTTTTATTAAAAAAAAATAATTAAAAATTGCTTTTATATGCAAATTAAAATTCCAAACACTTTTTGCATTAGACATTTTTCAGTAGGATTTCATTTAGCAAAGTTATGACACTTTGAATTTTTACATTAGCCGCCATTTTGAAAAAAAATTTTATATATTTTTTTTAAACATAACGTATAGGGGCTGCACGTTAGTTCTATGCGATACTCAAAATTTAAATTTTTGTCTTCGAAACCAAACAGTTAAGAGCGTTAACTCTTCCGAAAGTCTCAAAATGGCTAGTATGGGGGTACGATCGAACTGATACATCGCTTGTTTTCAAGCAAAAATATATATTTTTTATATTTTATTCTGATGAACTTTAGGCTTCTAAACATTTCATGTATAGAGACTTTTTTGACGAAATTTAACACTACTGAGTTATAAGTGATTGAATTTTAATACTTGTCGCAATTTTGCAAAAAATTGACAAAATGGATTTTGCTAACAAACATACACAGGATGCTTAAGAATTCTATACTGTCACAAAAATTAAAATTCAAATATGTATAAATAAGCTCACACTGACCTTAACTATATTGAAAATCTTATGAGCGTATGTATGGTGGGTCGATCGACTCATCACACTAAACGTGTTTTGAAAACAAAATACTTTTATTTTTTAATTTTTAATTTTTTTTTATAGTATCGTAAGTATAGTTGAAAGCTCTGTTTTGTTTAAAAAATTCAAGTCGATTTCTTAAATAGAAACCTCATACGAGCGTTAACTGTATGCAGAGTCGCATAAAATCTCGTTCGAGGTCTCGGTCAATATATGGTAAGACTCGGTTTTTATTAAAAAAAAAATAATTAAAAATTGCTTTTATATGCAAATTAAAATTCCAAACACTTTTTGCATTAGACATTTTTCAGTAGGATTTCATTTAGCAAAGTTATAACACTTTGAATTTTTACATTAGCCGCCATTTTGAAAAAAAATTTTATATATTTTTTTTAAACATAACGTATAGGGGCTGCACGTTAGTTCTATGCGATACTCAAAATTTAAATTTTTATCTTCGAAACCAAACAGTTAAGAGCGTTAACTCTTCCGAAAGTCTCAAAATGGCTAGTATGGGGGTACGATCGAACTGATACATCGCTTGTTTTCAAGCAAAAATATATATTTTTTATATTTTATTCTGATGAACTTTAGGCTTCTAAACATTTCATGTATAGAGACTTTTTTGACGAAATTCAACACTACTGAGTTATAAGTGATTGAATTTTAATACTTGTCGCAATTTTGCAAAAAATTGACAAAATGGATTTTGCTAACAAACATACACAGGATGCTTAAGAATTCTATACTGTCACAAAAATTAAAATTCAAATATGTATAAATAAGCTCACACTGACCTTAACTATATTGAAAATCTTATGAGCGTATGTATGGTGGGTCGATCGACTCATCACACTAAACGTGTTTTGAAAAAAAAATACTTTTATTTTTTAATTTTTAATTTTGTTTTATAGTATCGTAAGTATAGTTGAAAGCTCTGTTTTGTTTAAAAAATTCAAGTCGATTTCTTAAATAGAAACCTCATACGAGCGTTAACTGTATGCAGAGTCGCATAAAAGCTCGTTCGAGGTCTCGGTCAATATATATTAAGACTCGGTTTTTATTAAAAAAAAAATAATTAAAAATTGCTTTTATATGCAAATTAAAATTCCAAACACTTTTTGCATTAGACATTTTTCAGTAGGATTTCATTTAGCAAAGTTATGACACTTTGAATTTTTACATTAGCCGCCATTTTGAAAAAAAATTTTATATATTTTTTTTAAACATAACGTATAGGGGCTGCACGTTAGTTCTATGCGATACTCAAAATTTAAATTTTTATCTTCGAAACCAAACAGTTAAGAGCGTTAACTCTTCCGAAAGTCTCAAAATGGCTAGTATGGGGGTACGATCGAACTGATACATCGCTTGTTTTCAAGCAAAAATATATATTTTTTATATTTTATTCTGATGAACTTTAGGCTTCTAAACATTTCATGTATAGAGACTTTTTTGACAAAATTTAACACTACTGAGTTATAAGTGATTGAATTTTAATACTTGTCGCAATTTTGCAAAAAATTGACAAAATGGATTTTGCTAACAAACATACACAGGATGCTTAAGAATTCTATACTGTCACAAAAATTAAAATTCAAATATGTATAAATAAGCTCACACTGACCTTAACTATATTGAAAATTTTATGAGCGTATGTATGGTGGGTCGATCGACTCATCACACTAAACGTGTTTTGAAAAAAAAATACTTTTATTTTTTAATTTTTAATTTTTTTTTATAGTATTGTAAGTATAGTTGAAAGCTCTGTTTTGTTTAAAAAATTCAAGTCGATTTCTTAAATAGAAACCTCATACGAGCGTTAACTGTATGCAGAGTCGCATAAAAGCTCGTTCGAGGTCTCGGTCAATATATGGTAAGACTCGGTTTTTATTAAAAAAAAAATAATTAAAAATTGCTTTTATATGCAAATTAAAATTCAAAACACTTTTTGCATTAGACATTTTTCAGTAGGATTTCATTTAGCAAAGTTATAACACTTTGAATTTTTACATTAGCCGCCATTTTGAAAAAAAATTTTATATATTTTTTTTAAACATAACGTATAGGGGCTGCACGTTAGTTCTATGCGATACTCAAAATTTAAATTTTTATCTTCGAAACCAAACAGTTAAGAGCGTTAACTCTTCCGAAAGTCTCAAAATGGCTAGTATGGGGGTACGATCGAACTGATACATCGCTTGTTTTCAAGCAAAAATATATATTTTTTATATTTTATTCTGATGAACTTTAGGCTTCTGAACATTTCATGTATAGAGACTTTTTTGACGAAATTCAACACTACTGAGTTATAAGTGATTGAATTTTATTACTTGTCGCAATTTTGCAAAAAATTGACAAAATGGATTTTGCTAACAAACATACACAGGATGCTTAAGAATTCTATACTGTCACAAAAATTAAAATTCAAATATGTATAAATAAGCTCACACTGACCTTAACTATATTGAAAATCTTATGAGCGTATGTATGGTGGGTCGATCGACTCATCACACTAAACGTGTTTTGAAAAAAAAATACTTTTATTTTTTAATTTTTAATTTTTTTTTATAGTATCGTAAGTATAGTTGAAAGCTCTGTTTTGTTAAAAAAATTCAAGTCGATTTCTTAAATAGAAACCTCATACGAGCGTTAACTGTATGCAGAGTCGCATAAAAGCTCGTTCGAGGTCTCGGTCAATATATGGTAAGACTCGGTTTTTATTAAAAAAAAAATAATTAAAAATTGCTTTTATATGCAAATTAAAATTCCAAACACTATTTGCATTAGACATTTTTCAGTAGGATTTCATTTAGCAAAGTTATGACACTTTGAATTTTTACATTAGCCGCCATTTTGAAAAAAAATTTTATATATTTTTTTTAAACATAACGTATAGGGGCTGCACGTTAGTTCTATGCGATACTCAAAATTTAAATTTTTATCTTCGAAACCAAACAGTTAAGAGCGTTAACTCTTCCGAAAGTCTCAAAATGGCTAGTATGGGGGTACGATCGAACTGATACATCGCTTGTTTTCAAGCAAAAATATATATTTTTTATATTTTATTCTGATGAACTTTAGGCTTCTGAACATTTCATGTATAGAGACTTTTTTGACGAAATTCAACACTACTGAGTTATAAGTGATTGAATTTTAATACTTGTCGCAATTTTGCAAAAAATTGACAAAATGGATTTTGCTAACAAACATACACAGGATGCTTAAGAATTCTATACTGTCACAAAAATTAAAATTCAAATATGTATAAATAAGCTCACACTGACCTTAACTATATTGAAAATCTTATGAGCGTATGTATGGTGGGTCGATCGACTCATCACACTAAACGTGTTTTGAAAAAAAAATACTTTTATTTTTTAATTTTTAATTTTTTTTTATAGTATCGTAAGTATAGTTGAAAGCTCTGTTTTGTTTAAAAAATTCAAGTCGATTTCTTAAATAGAAACCTCATACGAGCGTTAACTGTATGCAGAGTCGCATAAAAGCTCGTTCGAGGTCTCGGTCAATATATGGTAAGACTCGGTTTTTATTAAAAAAAAAATAATTAAAAATTGCTTTTATATGCAAATTAAAATTCCAAACACTTTTTGCATTAGACATTTTTCAGTAGGATTTCATTTAGCAAAGTTATAACACTTTGAATTTTTACATTAGCCGCCATTTTGAAAAAAAATTTTATATATTTTTTTTAAACATAACGTATAGGGGCTGCACGTTAGTTCTATGCGATACTCAAAATTTAAATTTTTATCTTCGAAACCAAACAGTTAAGAGCGTTAACTCTTCCGAAAGTCTCAAAATGGCTAGTATGGGGGTACGATCGAACTGATACATCGCTTGTTTTCAAGCAAAAATATATATTTTTTATATTTTATTCTGATGAACTTTAGGCTTCTGAACATTTCATGTATAGAGACTTTTTTGACGAAATTCAACACTACTGAGTTATAAGTGATTGAATTTTATTACTTGTCGCAATTTTGCAAAAAATTGACAAAATGGATTTTGCTAACAAACAAACACAGGATGCTTAAGAATTCTATACTGTCACAAAAATTAAAATTCAAATATGTATAAATAAGCTCACACTGACCTTAACTATATTGAAAATCTTATGAGCGTATGTATGGTGGGTCGATCGACTCATCACACTAAACGTGTTTTGAAAAAAAAATACTTTTATTTTTTAATTTTTAATTTTTTTTTATAGTATCGTAAGTATAGTTGAAAGCTCTGTTTTGTTTAAAAAATTAAAGTCGATTTCTTAAATAGAAACCTCATACGAGCGTTAACTGTATGCAGAGTCGCATAAAAGCTCGTTCGAGGTCTCGGTCAATATATGGTAAGACTCGGTTTTTATTAAAAAAAAAAAATTAAAAATTGCTTTTATATGCAAATTAAAATTCCAAACACTTTTTGCATTAGACATTTTTCAGTAGGATTTCATTTAGCAAAGTTATAACACTTTGAATTTTTACATTAGCCGCCATTTTGAAAAAAAATTTTATATATTTTTTTTAAACATAACGTATAGGGGCTGCACGTTAGTTCTATGCGATACTCAAAATTTAAATTTTTATCTTCGAAACCAAACAGTTAAGAGCGTTAACTCTTCCGAAAGTCTCAAAATGGCTAGTATGGGGGTACGATCGAACTGATACATCGCTTGTTTTCAAGCAAAAATATATATTTTTTATATTTTATTCTGATGAACTTTAGGCTTCTGAACATTTCATGTATAGAGACTTATTTGACGAAATTCAACACTACTGAGTTATAAGTGATTGAATTTTATTACTTGTCGCAATTTTGCAAAAAATTGACAAAATGGATTTTGCTAACAAACATACACAGGATGCTTAAGAATTCTATACTGTCACAAAAATTAAAATTCAAATATGTATAAATAAGCTCACACTGACCTTAACTATATTGAAAATCTTATGAGCGTATGTATGGTGGGTCGATCGACTCATCACACTAAACGTGTTTTGAAAAAAAAATACTTTTATTTTTTAATTTTTAATTTTTTTTTATAGTATCGTAAGTATAGTTGAAAGCTCTGTTTTGTTTAAAAAATTCAAGTCGATTTCTTAAATAGAAACCTCATACGAGCGTTAACTGTATGCAGAGTCGCATAAAAGCTCGTTCGAGGTCTCGGTCAATATATGGTAAGACTCGGTTTTTATTAAAAAAAAAATAATTAAAAATTGCTTTTATATGCAAATTAAAATTCCAAACACTTTTTGCATTAGACATTTTTCAGTAGGATTTTATTTAGCAAAGTTATGACACTTTGAATTTTTACATTAGCCGCCATTTTAAAAAAAAATTTTATATATTTTTTTTAAACATAACGTATAGGGGCTGCACGTTAGTTCTATGCGATACTCAAAATTTAACTTTTTATCTTCGAAACCAAACAGTTAAGAGCGTTAACTCTTCCGAAAGTCTCAAAATGGCTAGTATGGGGGTACGATCGAACTGATACATCGCTTGTTTTCAAGCAAAAATATATATTTTTTATATTTTATTCTGATGAACTTTAGGCTTCTGAACATTTCATGTATAGAGACTTTTTTGACGAAATTCAACACTACTGAGTTATAAGTGATTGAATTTTAATACTTGTCGCAATTTTGCAAAAAATTGACAAAATGGATTTTGCTAACAAACATACACAGGATGCTTAAGAATTCTATACTGTCACAAAAATTAAAATTCAAATATGTATAAATAAGCTCACACTGACCTTAACTATATTGAAAATCTTATGAGCGTATGTATGGTGGGTCGATCGACTCATCACACTAAACGTGTTTTGAAAAAAAAATACTTTTATTTTTTAATTTTTAATTTTTTTTTATAGTATCGTAAGTATAGTTGAAAGCTCTGTTTTGTTAAAAAAATTCAAGTCGATTTCTTTAATAGAAACCTCATACGAGCGTTAACTGTATGCAGAGTCGCATAAAAGCTCGTTCGAGGTCTCGGTCAATATATGGTAAGACTCGGTTTTTATTAAAAAAAAAATAATTAAAAATTGCTTTTATATGCAAATTAAAATTCCAAACACTTTTTGCATTAGACATTTTTCAGTAGGATTTCATTTAGCAAAGTTATGACACTTTGAATTTTTACATTAGCCGCCATTTTGAAAAAAAATTTTATATATTTTTTTTAAACATAACGTATAGGGGCTGCACGTTAGTTATATGCGATACTCAAAATTTAAATTTTTATCTTCGAAACCAAACAGTTAAGAGCGTTAACTCTTCCGAAAGTCTCAAAATGGCTAGTATGGGGGTACGATCGAACTGATACATCGCTTGTTTTCAAGCAAAAATATATATTTTTTATATTTTATTCTGATGAACTTTAGGCTTTTAAACATTTCATGTATAGAGACTTTTTTGACGAAATTCAACACTACTGAGTTATAAGTGATTGAATTTTAATACTTGTCGCAATTTTGCAAAAAATTGACAAAATGGATTTTGCTAACAAACATACACAGGATGCTTAAGAATTCTATACTGTCACAAAAATTAAAATTCAAATATGTATAAATAAGCTCACACTGACCTTAACTATATTGAAAATCTTATGAGCGTATGTATGGTGGGTCGATCGACTCATCACACTAAACGTGTTTTGAAAAAAAAATACTTTTATTTTTTAATTTTTAATTTTGTTTTATAGTATCGTAAGTATAGTTGAAAGCTCTGTTTTGTTTAAAAAATTCAAGTCGATTTCTTAAATAGAAACCTCATACGAGCGTTAACTGTATGCAGAGTCGCATAAAAGCTCGTTCGAGGTCTCGGTCAATATATGGTAAGACTCGGTTTTTATTAAAAGAAAAAAAATTAAAAATTGCTTTTATATGCAAATTAAAATTCCAAACACTTTTTGCATTAGACATTTTTCAGTAGGATTTCATTTAGCAAAGTTATGACACTTTGAATTTTTACATTAGCCGCCATTTTGAAAAACAATTTTATATATTTTTTTTAAACATAAAGTATAGGGGCTGCACGTTAGTTCTATGCGATACTCAAAATTTAAATTTTTATCTTCGAAACCAAACAGTTAAGAGCGTTAACTCTTCCGAAAGTCTCAAAATGGCTAGTATGGGGGTACGATCGAACTGATACATCGCTTGTTTTCAAGCAAAAATATATATTTTTTATATTTTATTCTGATGAACTTTAGGCTTCTGAACATTTCATGTATAGAGACTTTTTTGACGAAATTCAACACTACTGAGTTATAAGTGATTGAATTTTAATACTTGTCGCAATTTTGCAAAAAATTGACAAAATGGATTTTGCTAACAAACATACACAGGATGCTTAAGAATTCTATACTGTCACAAAAATTAAAATTCAAATATGTATAAATAAGCTCACACTGACCTTAACTATATTGAAAATCTTATGAGCGTATGTATGGTGGGTCGATCGACTCATCACACTAAACGTGTTTTGAAAAAAAAATACTTTTATTTTTTAATTTTTAATTTTTTTTTATAGTATCGTAAGTATAGTTGAAAGCTCTGTTTTGTTTAAAAAATTCAAGTCGATTTCTTAAATAGAAACCTCATACGAGCGTTAACTGTATGCAGAGTCGCATAAAAGCTCGTTCGAGGTCTCGGTCAATATATGGTAAGACTCGGTTTTTATTAAAAAAAAAATAATTAAAAATTGCTTTTATATGCAAATTAAAATTCCAAACACTTTTTGCATTAGACATTTTTCAGTAGGATTTCATTTAGCAAAGTTATGACACTTTGAATTTTTACATTAGCCGCCATTTTGAAAAAAAATTTTATATATTTTTTTTAAACATAACGTATAGGGGCTGCACGTTAGTTCTATGCGATACTCAAAATTTAAATTTTTATCTTTGAAACCAAACAGTTAAGAGCGTTAACTCTTCCGAAAGTCTCAAAATGGCTAGTATGGGGGTACGATCGAACTGATACATCGCTTGTTTTCAAGCAAAAATATATATTTTTTATATTTTATTCTGATGAACTTTAGGCTTCTGAACATTTCATGTATAGAGACTTTTTTGACGAAATTCAACACTACTGAGTTATAAGTGATTGAATTTTAATACTTGTCGCAATTTTGCAAAAAATTGACAAAATGGATTTTGCTAACAAACATACACAGGATGCTTAAGAATTCTATACTGTCACAAAAATTAAAATTCAAATATGTATAAATAAGCTCACACTGACCTTAACTATATTGAAAATCTTATGAGCGTATGTATGGTGGGTCGATCGACTCATCACACTAAACGTGTTTTGAAAAAAAAATACTTTTATTTTTTAATTTTTAATTTTTTTTTATAGTATCGTAAGTATAGTTGAAAGCTCTGTTTTGTTTAAAAAATTCAAGTCGATTTCTTAAATAGAAACCTCATACGAGCGTTAACTGTATGCAGAGTCGCATAAAAGCTCGTTCGAGGTCTCGGTCAATATATGGTAAGACTCGGTTTTTATTAAAAAAAAAATAATTAAAAATTGCTTTTATATGCAAATTAAAATTCCAAACACTTTTTGCATTAGACATTTTTCAGTAGGATTTCATTTAGCAAAGTTATGACACTTTGAATTTTTACATTAGCCGCCATTTTGAAAAAAAATTTTATATATTTTTTTTAAACATAACGTATAGGGGCTGCACGTTAGTTCTATGCGATACTCAAAATTTAAATTTTTATCTTCGAAACCAAACAGTTAAGAGCGTTAACTCTTCTGAAAGTCTCAAAATGGCTAGTATGGGGGTACGATCGAACTGATACATCGCTTGTTTTCAAGCAAAAATATATATTTTTTATATTTTATTCTGATGAACTTTAGGCTTCTGAACATTTCATGTATAGAGACTTTTTTGACGAAATTCAACACTACTGAGTTATAAGTGATTGAATTTTAATACTTGTCGCAATTTTGCAAAAAATTGACAAAATGGATTTTGCTAACAAACATACACAGGATGCTTAAGAATTCTATACTGTCACAAAAATTAAAATTCAAATATGTATAAATAAGCTCACACTGACCTTAACTATATTGAAAATCTTATGAGCGTATGTATGGTGGGTCGATCGACTCATCACACTAAACGTGTTTTGAAAAAAAAATACTTTTATTTTTTAATTTTTAATTTTTTTTTATAGTATCGTAAGTATAGTTGAAAGCTCTGTTTTGTTTAAAAAATTCAAGTCGATTTCTTAAATAGAAACCTCATACGAGCGTTAACTGTATGCAGAGTCGCATAAAAGCTCGTTCGAGGTCTCGGTCAATATATGGTAAGACTCGGTTTTTATTAAAAAAAAAAAAATTAAAAATTGCTTTTATATGCAAATTAAAATTCCAAACACTTTTTGCATTAGACATTTTTCAGTAGGATTTCATTTAGCAAAGTTATGACACTTTGAATTTTTACATTAGCCGCCATTTTGAAAAACAATTTTATATATTTTTTTTAAACATAACGTATAGGGGCTGCACGTTAGTTCTATGCGATACTCAAAATTTAAATTTTTATCTTCGAAACCAAACAGTTAAGAGCGTTAACTCTTCCGAAAGTCTCAAAATGGCTAGTATGGGGGTACGATCGAACTGATACATCGCTTGTTTTCAAGCAAAAATATATATTTTTTATATTTTATTCTGATGAACTTTAGGCTTCTGAACATTTCATGTATAGAGACTTTTTTGACGAAATTCAACACTACTGAGTTATAAGTGATTGAATTTTAATACTTGTCGCAATTTTGCAAAAAATTGACAAAATGGATTTTGCTAACAAACATACACAGGATGCTTAAGAATTCTATACTGTCACAAAAATTAAAATTCAAATATGTATAAATAAGCTCACACTGACCTTAACTATATTGAAAATCTTATGAGCGTATGTATGGTGGGTCGATCGACTCATCACACTAAACGTGTTTTGAAAAAAAAATACTTTTATTTTTTAATTTTTAATTTTTTTTTATAGTATCGTAAGTATAGTTGAAAGCTCTGTTTTGTTTAAAAAATTCAAGTCGATTTCTTAAATAGAAACCTCATACGAGCGTTAACTGTATGCAGAGTCGCATAAAAGCTCGTTCGAGGTCTCGGTCAATATATGGTAAGACTCGGTTTTTATTAAAAAAAAAAAAATTAAAAATTGCTTTTATATGCAAATTAAAATTCCAAACACTTTTTGCATTAGACATTTTTCAGTAATATTATATTTAGCAAAGTTATGACACTTTGAATTTTTACATTAGCCGCCATTTTGAAAAAAATTTTTATATATTTTTTTTAAACATAACGTATAGGGGCTGCACGTTAGTTCTATGCGATACTCAAAATTTAAATTTTTATCTTCGAAACCAAACAGTTAAGAGCGTTAACTCTTCCGAAAGTCTCAAAATGGCTAGTATGGGGGTACGATCGAACTGATACATCGCTTGTTTTCAAGCAAAAATATATATTTTTTATATTTTATTCTGATGAACTTTAGGCTTCTGAACATTTCATGTATAGAGACTTTTTTGACGAAATTCAACACTACTGAGTTATAAGTGATTGAATTTTAATACTTGTCGCAATTTTGCAAAAAATTGACAAAATGGATTTTGCTAACAAACATACACAGGATGCTTAAGAATTCTATACTGTCACAAAAATTAAAATTCAAATATGTATAAATAAGCTCACACTGACCTTAACTATATTGAAAATCTTATGAGCGTATGTATGGTGGGTCGATCGACTCATCACACTAAACGTGTTTTGAAAAAAAAATACTTTTATTTTTTAATTTTTAATTTTTTTTTATAGTATCGTAAGTATAGTTGAAAGCTCTGTTTTGTTAAAAAAATTCAAGTCGATTTCTTAAATAGAAACCTCATACGAGCGTTAACTGTATGCAGAGTCGCATAAAAGCTCGTTCGAGGTCTCGGTCAATATATGGTAAGACTCAGTTTTTATTAAAAAAAAAATAATTAAAAATTGCTTTTATATGCAAATTAAAATTCCAAACACTTTTTGCATTAGACATTTTTCAGTAGGATTTCATTTAGCAAAGTTATGACACTTTGAATTTTTACATTAGATGCCATTTTGAAAAAAAAATTTATATATTTTTTTTAAACATAACGTATAGGGGCTGCACGTTAGTTCTATGCGATACTCAAAATTTAAATTTTTATCTTCGAAACCAAACAGTTAAGAGCGTTAACTCTTCCGAAAGTCTCAAAATGGCTAGTATGGGGGTACGATCGAACTGATACATCGCTTGTTTTCAAGCAAAAATATATATTTTTTATATTTTATTCTGATGAACTTTAGGCTTCTGAACATTTCATGTATAGAGACTTTTTTGACGAAATTCAACACTACTGAGTTATAAGTGATTGAATTTTAATACTTGTCGCAATTTTGCAAAAAATTGACAAAATGGATTTTGCTAACAAACATACACAGGATGCTTAAGAATTCTATACTGTCACAAAAATTAAAATTCAAATATGTATAAATAAGCTCACACTGACCTTAACAATATTGAAAATCTTATAAGCGTATGTATGGTGGGTCGATCGACTCATCACACTAAACGTGTTTTGAAAAAAAAATACTTTTATTTTTTAATTTTTAATTTTTTTTTATAGTATCGTAAGTATAGTTGAAAGCTCTGTTTTGTTTAAAAAATTCAAGTCGATTTCTTAAATAGAAACCTCATACGAGCGTTAACTGTATGCAGAGTCGCATAAAAGCTCGTTCGAGGTCTCGGTCAATATATGGTAAGACTCGGTTTTTATTAAAGAAAAAATAATTAAAAATTGCTTTTATATGCAAATTAAAATTCCAAACACTTTTTGCATTAGACATTTTTCAGTAGGATTTCATTTAGCAAAGTTATGACACTTTGAATTTTTACATTAGCCGCCATTTTGAAAAAAAATTTTATATATTTTTTTTAAACATAACGTATAGGGGCTGCACGTTAGTTCTATGCGATACTCAAAATTTAAATTTTTATCTTCGAAACCAAACAGTTAAGAGCGTTAACTCTTCCGAAAGTCTCAAAATGGCTAGTATGGGGGTACGATCGAACTGATACATCGCTTGTTTTCAAGCAAAAATATATATTTTTTATATTTTATTCTGATGAACTTTAGGCTTCTGAACATTTCATGTATAGAGACTTTTTTGACGAAATTCAACACTACCGAGTTATAAGTGATTAAATTTTAATACTTGTCGCAATTTTGCAAAAAATTGACAAAATGGATTTTGCTAACAAACATACACAGGATGCTTAAGAATTCTATACTGTCACAAAAATTAAAATTCAAATATGTATAAATAAGCTCACACTGACCTTAACTATATTGAAAATCTTATGAGCGTATGTATGGTGGGTCGATCGACTCATCACACTAAACGTGTTTTGAAAAAAAAATACTTTTATTTTTTAATTTTTAATTTTTTTTTATAGTATCGTAAGTATAGTTGAAAGCTCTGTTTTGTTTAAAAATTCAAGTCGATTTCCTAAATAGAAACCTCATACGAGCGTTAACTGTATGCAGAGTCGCATAAAAGCTCGTTCGAGGTCTCGGTCAATATATGGTGAGACTCGGTTTTTATTAAAAAAAAAATAATTAAAAATTGCTTTTATATGCAAATTAAAATTCCAAACACTTTTTGCATTAGACATTTTTCAGTAGGATTTTATTTAGCAAAGTTATGACACTTTGAATTTTTACATTAGCCGCCATTTTGAAAAAAAATTTTATATATTTTTTTTAAACATAACGTATAGGGGCTGCACGTTAGTTCTATGCGATACTCAAAATTTAAATTTTTATCTTCGAAACCAAACAGTTAAGAGCGTTAACTCTTCCGAAAGTCTCAAAATGGCTAGTATGGGGGTACGATCGAACTGATACATCGCTTGTTTTCAAGCAAAAATATATATTTTTTATATTTTATTCTGATGAACTTTAGGCTTCTGAACATTTCATGTATAGAGACTTTTTTGACGAAATTCAACACTACCGAGTTATAAGTGATTAAATTTTAATACTTGTCGCAATTTTGCAAAAAATTGACAAAATGGATTTTGCTAACAAACATACACAGGATGCTTAAGAATTCTATACTGTCACAAAAATTAAAATTCAAATATGTATAAATAAGCTCACACTGACCTTAACTATATTGAAAATCTTATGAGCGTATGTATGGTGGGTCGATCGACTCATCACACTAAACGTGTTTTGAAAAAAATAATACTTTTATTTTTTAATTTTTAATTTTTTTTTATAGTATCGTAAGTATAGTTGAAAGCTCTGTTTTGTTTAAAAATTCAAGTCGATTTCTTAAATAGAAACCTCATACGAGCGTTAACTGTATGCAGAGTCGCATAAAAGCTCGTTCGAGGTCTCGGTCAATATATGGTAAGACTCGGTTTTTATTAAAAAAAAATAATTAAAAATTGCTTTTATATGCAAATTAAAATTCCAAACACTTTTTGCATTAGACATTTTTCAGTAGGATTTCATTTAGCAAAGTTATGACACTTTGAATTTTTACATTAGCCGCCATTTTGAAAAAAAATTTTATATATTTTTTTTAAACATAACGTATAGGGGCTGCACGTTAGTTCTATGCGATACTCAAAATTTAAATTTTTATCTTCGAAACCAAACAGTTAAGAGCGTTAACTCTTCCGAAAGTCTCAAAATGGCTAGTATGGGGGTACGATCGAACTGATACATCGCTTGTTTTCAAGCAAAAATATATATTTTTTATATTTTATTCTGATGAACTTTAGGCTTCTGAACATTTCATGTATAGAGACTTTTTTGACGAAATTCAACACTACTGAGTTATAAGTGATTGAATTTTAATACTTGTCGCAATTTTGCAAAAAATTGACAAAATGGATTTTGCTAACAAACATACACAGGATGCTTAAGAATTCTATACTGTCACAAAAATTAAAATTCAAATATGTATAAATAAGCTCACACTGACCTTAACTATATTGAAAATCTTATGAGCGTATGTATGGTGGGTCGATCGACTCATCACACTAAACGTGTTTTGAAAAAAAAATACTTTTATTTTTTAATTTTTAATTTTTTTTTATAGTATCGTAAGTATAGTTGAAAGCTCTGTTTTGTTTAAAAAATTCAAGTCGATTTCTTAAATAGAAACCTCATACGAGCGTTAACTGTATGCAGAGTCGCATAAAAGCTCGTTCGAGGTCTCGGTCAATATATGGTAAGACTCGGTTTTTTTAAAAAAAAAATAATTAAAAATTGCTTTTATATGCAAATTAAAATTCCAAACACTTTTTGCATTAGACATTTTTCAGTAGGATTATATTTAGCAAAGTTATGACACTTTGAATTTTTACATTAGCCGCCATTTTGAAAAAAAATTTTATATATTTTTTTTAAACATAACGTATAGGGGCTGCACGTTAGTTCTATGCGATACTCAAAATTTAAATTTTTATCTTTGAAACCAAACAGTTAAGAGCGTTAACTCTTCCGAAAGTCTCAAAATGGCTAGTATGGGGGTACGATCGAACTGATACATCGCTTGTTTTCAAGCAAAAATATATATTTTTTATATTTTATTCTGATGAACTTTAGGCTTCTGAACATTTCATGTATAGAGACTTTTTTGACGAAATTTAACACTACTGAGTTATAAGTGATTGAATTTTAATACTTGTCGCAATTTTGCAAAAAATTGACAAAATGGATTTTGCTAACAAACATACACAGGATGCTTAAGAATTCTATACTGTCACAAAAATTAAAATTCAAATATGTATAAATAAGCTCACACTGACCTTAACTATATTGAAAATCTTATGAGCGTATGTATGGTGGGTCGATCGACTCATCACACTAAACGTGTTTTGAAAAAAAAATACTTTTATTTTTTAATTTTTAATTTTTTTTTATAGTATCGTAAGTATAGTTGAAAGCTCTGTTTTGTTTAAAAAATTCAAGTCGATTTCTTAAATAGAAACCTCATACGAGCGTTAACTGTATGCAGAGTCGCATAAAAGCTCGTTCGAGGTCTCGGTCAATATATGGTAAGACTCAGTTTTTATTAAAAAAAAAATAATTAAAAATTGCTTTTATATGCAAATTAAAATTCCAAACACTTTTTGCATTAGACATTTTTCAGTAGGATTTCATTTAGCAAAGTTATGACACTTTGAATTTTTACATTAGCCGCCATTTTGAAAAAAAATTTTATATATTTTTTTTAAACATAACGTATAGGGGCTGCACGTTAGTTCTATGCGATACTCAAAATTTAAATTTTTATCTTCGAAACCAAACAGTTAAGAGCGTTAACTCTTCCGAAAGTCTCAAAATGGCTAGTATGGGGGTACGATCGAACTGATACATCGCTTGTTTTCAAGCAAAAATATATATTTTTTATATTTTATTCTGATGAACTTTAGGCTTCTGAACATTTCATGTATAGAGACTTTTTTGACGAAATTCAACACTACTGAGTTATAAGTGATTGAATTTTAATACTTGTCGCAATTTTGCAAAAAATTGACAAAATGGATTTTGCTAACAAACATACACAGGATGCTTAAGAATTCTATACTGTCACAAAAATTAAAATTCAAATATGTATAAATAAGCTCACACTGACCTTAACAATATTGAAAATCTTATAAGCGTATGTATGGTGGGTCGATCGACTCATCACACTAAACGTGTTTTGAAAAAAAAATACTTTTATTTTTTAATTTTTAATTTTTTTTTATAGTATCGTAAGTATAGTTGAAAGCTCTGTTTTGTTTAAAAAATTCAAGTCGATTTCTTAAATAGAAACCTCATACGAGCGTTAACTGTATGCAGAGTCGCATAAAAGCTCGTTCGAGGTCTCGGTCAATATATGGTAAGACTCGGTTTTTATTAAAAAAAAAATAATTAAAAATTGCTTTTATATGCAAATTAAAATTCCAAACACTTTTTGCATTAGACATTTTTCAGTAGGATTTCATTTAGCAAAGTTATGACACTTTGAATTTTTACATTAGCCGCCATTTTGAAAAAAAATTTTATATATTTTTTTTAAACATAACGTATAGGGGCTGCACGTTAGTTCTATGCGATACTCAAAATTTAAATTTTTATCTTCGAAACCAAACAGTTAAGAGCGTTAACTCTTCCGAAAGTCTCAAAATGGCTAGTATGGGGGTACGATCGAACTGATACATCGCTTGTTTTCAAGCAAAAATATATATTTTTTATATTTTATTCTGATGAACTTTAGGCTTCTGAACATTTCATGTATAGAGACTTTTTTGACGAAATTCAACACTACCGAGTTATAAGTGATTAAATTTTAATACTTGTCGCAATTTTGCAAAAAATTGACAAAATGGATTTTGCTAACAAACATACACAGGATGCTTAAGAATTCTATACTGTCACAAAAATTAAAATTCAAATATGTATAAATAAGCTCACACTGACCTTAACTATATTGAAAATCTTATGAGCGTATGTATGGTGGGTCGATCGACTCATCACACTAAACGTGTTTTGAAAAAAAAATACTTTTATTTTTTAATTTTTAATTTTTTTTTATAGTATCGTAAGTATAGTTGAAAGCTCTGTTTTGTTTAAAAATTCAAGTCGATTTCTTAAATAGAAACCTCATACGAGCGTTAACTGTATGCAGAGTCGCATAAAAGCTCGTTCGAGGTCTCGGTCAATATATGGTAAGACTCGGTTTTTATTAAAAAAAAAATAATTAAAAATTGCTTTTATATGCAAATTAAAACTCCAAACACTTTTTGCATTAGACATTTTTCAGTAGGATTTTATTTAGCAAAGTTATGACACTTTGAATTTTTACATTAGCCGCCATTTTGAAAAAAAATTTTATATATTTTTTTTAAACATAACGTATAGGGGCTGCACGTTAGTTCTATGCGATACTCAAAATTTAAATTTTTATCTTCGAAACCAAACAGTTAAGAGCGTT
This sequence comes from Plectrocnemia conspersa, assembly GCF_051122295.1. NCBI lineage: Eukaryota > Metazoa > Arthropoda > Insecta > Trichoptera > Polycentropodidae > Plectrocnemia > Plectrocnemia conspersa. Next base: position 31,888,122 of record NW_028277166.1, read on the forward strand.
AACTCTTCCGAAAGTCTCAAAATGGCTAGTATGGGGGTACGATCGAACTGATACATCGCTTGTTTTCAAGCAAAAATATATATTTTTTATATTTTATTCTGATGAACTTTAGGCTTCTGAACATTTCATGTATAGAGACTTTTTTGACGAAATTCAACACTACCGAGTTATAAGTGATTAAATTTTAATACTTGTCGCAATTTTGCAAAAAATTGACAAAATGGATTTTGCTAACAAACATACACAGGATGCTTAAGAATTCTATACTGTCACAAAAATTAAAATTCAAATATGTATAAATAAGCTCACACTGACCTTAACTATATTGAAAATCTTATGAGCGTATGTATGGTGGGTCGATCGACTCATCACACTAAACGTGTTTTGAAAAAAATAATACTTTTATTTTTTAATTTTTAATTTTTTTTTATAGTATCGTAAGTATAGTTGAAAGCTCTGTTTTGTTTAAAAATTCAAGTCGATTTCTTAAATAGAAACCTCATACGAGCGTTAACTGTATGCAGAGTCGCATAAAAGCTCGTTCGAGGTCTCGGTCAATATATGGTAAGACTCGGTTTTTATTAAAAAAAAAATAATTAAAAATTGCTTTTATATGCAAATTAAAATTCCAAACACTTTTTGCATTAGACATTTTTCAGTAGGATTTCATTTAGCAAAGTTATGACACTTTGAATTTTTACATTAGCCGCCATTTTGAAAAAAAATTTTATATATTTTTTTTAAACATAACGTATAGGGGCTGCACGTTAGTTCTATGCGATACTCAAAATTTAAATTTTTATCTTCGAAACCAAACAGTTAAGAGCGTTAACTCTTCCGAAAGTCTCAAAATGGCTAGTATGGGGGTACGATCGAACTGATACATCGCTTGTTTTCAAGCAAAAATATATATTTTTTATATTTTATTCTGATGAACTTTAGGCTTCTGAACATTTCATGTATAGAGACTTTTTTGACGAAATTAAACACTACTGAGTTATAAGTGATTGAATTTTAATACTTGTCGCAATTTTGCAAAAAATTGACAAAATGGATTTTGCTAACAAACATACACAGGATGCTTAAGAATTCTATACTGTCACAAAAATTAAAATTCAAATATGTATAAATAAGCTCACACTGACCTTAACTATATTGAAAATCTTATGAGCGTATGTATGGTGGGTCGATCGACTCATCACACTAAACGTGTTTTGAAAAAAAAATACTTTTATTTTTTAATTTTTAATTTTTTTTTATAGTATCGTAAGTATAGTTGAAAGCTCTGTTTTGTTTAAAAAATTCAAGTCGATTTCTTAAATAGAAACCTCATACGAGCGTTAACTGTATGCAGAGTCGCATAAAAGCTCGTTCGAGGTCTCGGTCAATATATGGTAAGACTCGGTTTTTATTAAAAAAAAATAATTAAAAATTGCTTTTATATGCAAATTAAAATTCCAAACACTTTTTGCATTAGACATTTTTCAGTAGGATTATATTTAGCAAAGTTATGACACTTTGAATTTTTACATTAGCCGCCATTTTGAAAAAAAATTTTATATATTTTTTTTAAACATAACGTATAGGGGCTGCACGTTAGTTCTATGCGATACTCAAAATTTAAATTTTTATCTTTAAAACCAAACAGTTAAGAGCGTTAACTCTTCCGAAAGTCTCAAAATGGCTAGTATGGGGGTACGATCGAACTGATACATCGCTTGTTTTCAAGCAAAAATATATATTTTTTATATTTTATTCTGATGAACTTTAGGCTTCTGAACATTTCATGTATAGAGACTTTTTTGACGAAATTCAACACTACTGAGTTATAAGTGATTGAATTTTAATACTTGTCGCAATTTTGCAAAAAATTGACAAAATGGATTTTGCTAACAAACATACACAGGATGCTTAAGAATTCTATACTGTCACAAAAATTAAAATTCAAATATGTATAAATAAGCTCACACTGACCTTAACTATATTGAAAATCTTATGAGCGTATGTATGGTGGGTCGATCGACTCATCACACTAAACGTGTTTTGAAAAAAAAATACTTTTATTTTTTAATTTTTAATTTTTTTTTATAGTATCGTAAGTATAGTTGAAAGCTCTGTTTTGTTTAAAAAATTCAAGTCGATTTCTTAAATAGAAACCTCATACGAGCGTTAACTGTATGCAGAGTCGCATAAAAGCTCGTTCGAGGTCTCGGTCAATATATGGTAAGACTCAGTTTTTATTAAAAAAAAAATAATTAAAAATTGCTTTTATATGCAAATTAAAATTCCAAACACTTTTTGCATTAGACATTTTTCAGTAGGATTTCATTTAGCAAAGTTATGACACTTTGAATTTTTACATTAGCCGCCATTTTGAAAAAAAATTTTATATATTTTTTTTAAACATAACGTATAGGGGCTGCACGTTAGTTCTATGCGATACTCAAAATTTAAATTTTTATCTTCGAAACCAAACAGTTAAGAGCGTTAACTCTTCCGAAAGTCTCAAAATGGCTAGTATGGGGGTACGATCGAACTGATACATCGCTTGTTTTCAAGCAAAAATATATATTTTTTATATTTTATTCTGATGAACTTTAGGCTTCTGAACATTTCATGTATAGAGACTTTTTTGACGAAATTCAACACTACTGAGTTATAAGTGATTGAATTTTAATACTTGTCGCAATTTTGCAAAAAATTGACAAAATGGATTTTGCTAACAAACATACACAGGATGCTTAAGAATTCTATACTGTCACAAAAATTAAAATTCAAATATGTATAAATAAGCTCACACTGACCTTAACAATATTGAAAATCTTATAAGCGTATGTATGGTGGGTCGATCGACTCATCACACTAAACGTGTTTTGAAAAAAAAATACTTTTATTTTTTAATTTTTAATTTTTTTTTATAGTATCGTAAGTATAGTTGAAAGCTCTGTTTTGTTTAAAAAATTCAAGTCGATTTCTTAAATAGAAACCTCATACGAGCGTTAACTGTATGCAGAGTCGCATAAAAGCTCGTTCGAGGTCTCGGTCAATATATGGTAAGACTCGGTTTTTATTAAAAAAAAAAAAATTAAAAATTGCTTTTATATGCAAATTAAAATTCCAAACACTTTTTGCATTAGACATTTTTCAGTAGGATTTCATTTAGCAAAGTTATGACACTTTGAATTTTTACATTAGCCGCCATTTTGAAAAAAAATTTTATATATTTTTTTTAAACATAACGTATAGGGGCTGCACGTTAGTTCTATGCGATACTCAAAATTTAAATTTTTATCTTCGAAACCAAACAGTTAAGAGCGTTAACTCTTCCGAAAGTCTCAAAATGGCTAGTATGGGGGTACGATCGAACTGATACATCGCTTGTTTTCAAGCAAAAATATATATTTTTTATATTTTATTCTGATGAACTTTAGGCTTCTGAACATTTCATGTATAGAGACTTTTTTGACGAAATTCAACACTACTGAGTTATAAGTGATTGAATTTTAATACTTGTCGCAATTTTGCAAAAAATTGACAAAATGGATTTTGCTAACAAACATACACAGGATGCTTAAGAATTCTATACTGTCACAAAAATTAAAATTCAAATATGTATAAATAAGCTCACACTGACCTTAACTATACTGAAAATCTTATGAGCGTATGTATGGTGGGTCGATCGACTCATCACACTAAACGTGTTTTGAAAAAAAAATACTTTTATTTTTTAATTTTTAATTTTTTTTTATAGTATCGTAAGTATAGTTGAAAGCTCTGTTTTGTTTAAAAAATTCAAGTCGATTTCTTAAATAGAAACCTCATACGAGCGTTAACTGTATGCAGAGTCGCATAAAAGCTCGTTCGAGGTCTCGGTCAATATATGGTAAGACTCGGTTTTTATTAAAAAAAAAATAATTAAAAATTGCTTTTATATGCAAATTAAAATTCCAAACACTTTTTGCATTAGACATTTTTCAGTAGGATTTCATTTAGCAAAGTTATGACACTTTAAATTTTTACATTAGCCGCCATTTTGAAAAAAATTTTTATATATTTTTTTTAAACATAACGTATAGGGGCTGCACGTTAGTTCTATGCGATACTTAAAATTTAAATTTTTATCTTCGAAACCAAACAGTTAAGAGCGTTAACTCTTCCGAAAGTCTCAAAATGGCTAGTATGGGGGTACGATCGAACTGATACATCGCTTGTTTTCAAGCAAAAATATATATTTTTTATATTTTATTCTGATGAACTTTAGGCTTCTGAACATTTCATGTATAGAGACTTTTTTGACGAAATTCAACACTACTGAGTTATAAGTGATTGAATTTTAATACTTGTCGCAATTTTGCAAAAAATTGACAAAATATATTTTGCTAACAAACATACACAGGATGCTTAAGAATTCTATACTGTCACAAAAATTAAAATTCAAATATATATAAATAAGCTCACACTGACCTTAACAATATTGGAAATCTTATAAGCGTATGTATGGTGGGTCGATCGACTCATCACACTAAACGTGTTTTGAAAAAAAAATACTTTTATTTTTTAATTTTTAATTTTTTTTTATAGTATCGTAAGTATAGTTGAAAGCTCTGTTTTGTTTAAAAAATTCAAGTCGATTTCTTAAATAGAAACCTCATACGAGCGTTAACTGTATGCAGAGTCGCATAAAAGCTCGTTCGAGGTCTCGGTCAATATATGGTAAGACTCGGTTTTTATTAAAAAAAAAAAAATTAAAAATTGCTTTTATATGCAAATTAAAATTCCAAACACTTTTTGCATTAGACATTTTTCAGTAGGATTTTATTTAGCAAAGTTATGACACTTTGAATTTTTACATTAGCCGCCATTTTGAAAATAAAATTTATATATTTTTTTTAAACATAACGTATAGGGGCTGCACGTTAGTTCTATGCGATACTCAAAATTTAAATTTTTATCTTCGAAACCAAACAGTTAAGAGCGTTAACTCTTCCGAAAGTCTCAAAATGGCTAGTATGGGGGTACGATCGAACTGATACATCGCTTGTTTTCAAGCAAAAATATATATTTTTTATATTTTATTCTGATGAACTTTAGGCTTCTGAACATTTCATGTATAGAGACTTTTTTGACGAAATTCAACACTACTGAGTTATAAGTGATTGAATTTTAATACTTGTCGCAATTTTGCAAAAAATTGACAAAATGGATTTTGCTAACAAACATACACAGGATGCTTAAGAATTCTATACTGTCACAAAAATTAAAATTCAAATATGTATAAATAAGCTCACACTGACCTTAACTATATTGAAAATCTTATGAGCGTATGTATGGTGGGTCGATCGACTCATCACACTAAACGTGTTTTGAAAAAAAAATACTTTTATTTTTTAATTTTTAATTTTTTTTTATAGTATCGTAAGTATAGTAGAAAGCTCTGTTTTGTTTAAAAAATTCAAGTCGATTTCTTAAATAGAAACCTCATACGAGCGTTAACTGTATGCAGAGTCGCATAAAAGCTCGTTCGAGGTCTCGGTCAATATATGGTAAGACTCGGTTTTTATTAAAAAAAAAATAATTAAAAATTGCTTTTATATGCAAATTAAAATTCCAAACACTTTTTGCATTAGACATTTTTCAGTAGGATTTCATTTAGCAAAGTTATGACACTTTGAATTTTTACATTAGCCGCCATTTTGAAAAAAAATTTTATATATTTTTTTTAAACATAACGTATAGGGGCTGCACGTTAGTTCTATGCGATACTCAAAATTTAAATTTTTATCTTCGAAACCAAACAGTTAAGAGCGTTAACTCTTCCGAAAGTCTCAAAATGGCTAGTATGGGGGTACGATCGAACTGATACATCGCTTGTTTTCAAGCAAAAATATATATTTTTTATATTTTATTCTGATGAACTTTAGGCTTCTGAACATTTCATGTATAGAGACTTTTTTGACGAAATTCAACACTACTGAGTTATAAGTGATTGAATTTTAATACTTGTCGCAATTTTGCAAAAAATTGACAAAATGGATTTTGCTAACAAACATACACAGGATGCTTAAGAATTCTATACTGTCACAAAAATTAAAATTCAAATATGTATAAATAAGCTCACACTGACCTTAACAATATTGAAAATCTTATAAGCGTATGTATGGTGGGTCGATCGACTCATCACACTAAACGTGTTTTGAAAAAAAAATACTTTTATTTTTTAATTTTTAATTTTTTTTTATAGTATCGTAAGTATAGTTGAAAGCTCTGTTTTGTTTAAAAAATTCAAGTCGATTTCTTAAATAGAAACCTCATACGAGCGTTAACTGTATGCAGAGTCGCATAAAAGCTCGTTCGAGGTCTCGGTCAATATATGGTAAGACTCGGTTTTTATTAAAAAAAAAATAATTAAAAATTGCTTTTATATGCAAATTAAAATTCCAAACACTTTTTGCATTAGACATTTTTCAGTAGGATTTCATTTAGCAAAGTTATGACACTTTGAATTTTTACATTAGCCGCCATTTTGAAAAAAAATTTTATATATTTTTTTTAAACATAACGTATAGGGGCTGCACGTTAGTTCTATGCGATACTCAAAATTTAAATTTTTATCTTCGAAACCAAACAGTTAAGAGCGTTAACTCTTCCGAAAGTCTCAAAATGGCTAGTATGGGGGTACGATCGAACTGATACATCGCTTGTTTTCAAGCAAAAATATATATTTTTTATATTTTATTCTGATGAACTTTAGGCTTCTGAACATTTCATGTATAGAGACTTTTTTGACGAAATTCAACACTACCGAGTTATAAGTGATTGAATTTTAATACTTGTCGCAATTTTGCAAAAAATTGACAAAATGGATTTTGCTAACAAACATACACAGGATGCTTAAGAATTCTATACTGTCACAAAAATTAAAATTCAAATATGTATAAATAAGCTCACACTGACCTTAACTATATTGAAAATCTTATGAGCGTATGTATGGTGGGTCGATCGACTCATCACACTAAACGTGTTTTGAAAAAAAAATACTTTTATTTTTTAATTTTTAATTTTTTTTTATAGTATCGTAAGTATAGTTGAAAGCTCTGTTTTGTTTAAAAATTCAAGTCGATTTCTTAAATAGAAACCTCATACGAGCGTTAACTGTATGCAGAGTCGCATAAAAGCTCGTTCGAGGTCTCGGTCAATATATGGTAAGACTCGGTTTTTATTAAAAAAAAAATAATTAAAAATTGCTTTTATATGCAAATTAAAATTCCAAACACTTTTTGCATTAGACATTTTTCAGTAGGATTTCATTTAGCAAAGTTATGACACTTTGAATTTTTACATTAGCCGCCATTTTGAAAAAAAATTTTATATATTTTTTTTAAACATAACGTATAGGGGCTGCACGTTAGTTCTATGCGATACTCAAAATTTAAATTTTTATCTTCGAAACCAAACAGTTAAGAGCGTTAACTCTTCCGAAAGTCTCAAAATGGCTAGTATGGGGGTACGATCGAACTGATACATCGCTTGTTTTCAAGCAAAAATATATATTTTTTATATTTTATTCTGATGAACTTTAGGCTTCTGAACATTTCATGTATAGTGACTTTTTTGACGAAATTCAACACTACTGAGTTATAAGTGATTGAATTTTAATACTTGTCGCAATTTTGCAAAAAATTGACAAAATGGATTTTGCTAACAAACATACACAGGATGCTTAAGAATTCTATACTGTCACAAAAATTAAAATTCAAATATGTATAAATAAGCTCACACTGACCTTAACTATATTGAAAATCTTATGAGCGTATGTATGGTGGGTCGATCGACTCATCACACTAAACGTGTTTTGAAAAAAAAATACTTTTATTTTTTAATTTTTAATTTTTTTTTATAGTATCGTAAGTATAGTTGAAAGCTCTGTTTTGTTTAAAAAATTCAAGTCGATTTCTTAAATAGAAACCTCATACGAGCGTTAACTGTATGCAGAGTCGCATAAAAGCTCGTTCGAGGTCTCGGTCAATATATGGTAAGACTCGGTTTTTATTAAAAAAAAAATAATTAAAAATTGCTTTTATATGCAAATTAAAATTCCAAACACTTTTTGCATTAGACATTTTTCAGTAGGATTTCATTTAGCAAAGTTATGACACTTTGAATTTTTACATTAGCCGCCATTTTGAAAAAAAATTTTATATATTTTTTTTAAACATAACGTATAGGGGCTGCACGTTAGTTCTATGCGATACTTAAAATTTAAATTTTTATCTTCGAAACCAAACAGTTAAGAGCGTTAACTCTTCCGAAAGTCTCAAAATGGCTAGTATGGGGGTACGATCGAACTGATACATCGCTTGTTTTCAAGCAAAAATATATATTTTTTATATTTTATTCTGATGAACTTTAGGCTTCTGAACATTTCATGTATAGAGACTTTTTTGACGAAATTCAACACTACTGAGTTATAAGTGATTGAATTTTAATACTTGTCGCAATTTTGCAAAAAATTGACAAAATATATTTTGCTAACAAACATACACAGGATGCTTAAGAATTCTATACTGTCACAAAAATTAAAATTCAAATATGTATAAATAAGCTCACACTGACCTTAACAATATTGGAAATCTTATAAGCGTATGTATGGTGGGTCGATCGACTCATCACACTAAACGTGTTTTGAAAAAAAAATACTTTTATTTTTTAATTTTTAATTTTTTTTTATAGTATCGTAAGTATAGTTGAAAGCTCTGTTTTGTTTAAAAAATTCAAGTCGATTTCTTAAATAGAAACCTCATACGAGCGTTAACTGTATGCAGAGTCGCATAAAAGCTCGTTCGAGGTCTCGGTCAATATATGGTAAGACTCGGTTTTTATTAAAAAAAAAAAAATTAAAAATTGCTTTTATATGCAAATTAAAATTCCAAACACTTTTTGCATTAGACATTTTTCAGTAGGATTTCATTTAGCAAAGTTATGACACTTTGAATTTTTACATTAGCCGCCATTTTGAAAATAAAATTTATATATTTTTTTTAAACATAACGTATAGGGGCTGCACGTTAGTTCTATGCGATACTCAAAATTTAAATTTTTATCTTCGAAACCAAACAGTTAAGAGCGTTAACTCTTCCGAAAGTCTCAAAATGGCTAGTATGGGGGTACGATCGAACTGATACATCGCTTGTTTTCAAGCAAAAATATATATTTTTTATATTTTATTCTGATGAACTTTAGGCTTCTGAACATTTCATGTATAGAGACTTTTTTGACGAAATTCAACACTACTGAGTTATAAGTGATTGAATTTTAATACTTGTCGCAATTTTGCAAAAAATTGACAAAATGGATTTTGCTAACAAACATACACAGGATGCTTAAGAATTCTATACTGTCACAAAAATTAAAATTCAAATATGTATAAATAAGCTCACACTGACCTTAACTATATTGAAAATCTTATGAGCGTATGTATGGTGGGTCGATCGACTCATCACACTAAACGTGTTTTGAAAAAAAAATACTTTTATTTTTTAATTTTTAATTTTTTTTTATAGTATCGTAAGTATAGTTGAAAGCTCTGTTTTGTTTAAAAAAATCAAGTCGATTTCTTAAATAGAAACCTCATACGAGCGTTAACTGTATGCAGAGTCGCATAAAAGCTCGTTCGAGGTCTCGGTCAATATATGGTAAAACTCGGTTTTTATTAAAAAAAAAATAATTAAAAATTGTTTTTATATGCAAATTAAAATTCCAAACACTTTTTGCATTAGACATTTTTCAGTAGGATTTAATTTAGCAAAGTTATGACACTTTGAATTTTTACATTAGCCGCCATTTTGAAAAAAAATTTTATATATTTTTTTTAAACATAACGTATAGGGGCTGCACGTTAGTTCTATGCGATACTCAAAATTTAAATTTTTATCTTCGAAACCAAACAGTTAAGAGCGTTAACTCTTCCGAAAGTCTCAAAATGGCTAGTATGGGGGTACGATCGAACTGATACATCGCTTGTTTTCAAGCAAAAATATATATTTTTTATATTTTATTCTGATGAACTTTAGGCTTCTGAACATTTCATGTATAGAGACTTTTTTGACGAAATTCAACACTACTGAGTTATAAGTGATTGAATTTTAATACTTGTCGCAATTTTGCAAAAAATTGACAAAATGGATTTTGCTAACAAACATACACAGGATGCTTAAGAATTCTATACTGTCACAAAAATTAAAATTCAAATATGTATAAATAAGCTCACACTGACCTTAACTATATTGAAAATCTTATGAGCGTATGTATGGTGGGTCGATCGACTCATCACACTAAACGTGTTTTGAAAAAAAAATACTTTTATTTTTTAATTTTTAATTTTTTTTTATAGTATCGTAAGTATAGTTGAAAGCTCTGTTTTGTTTAAAAAATTCAAGTCGATTTCTTAAATAGAAACCTCATACGAGCGTTAACTGTATGCAGAGTCGCATAAAAGCTCGTTCGAGGTCTCGGTCAATATATGGTAAGACTCGGTTTTTATTAAAAAAAAAATAATTAAAAATTGCTTTTATATGCAAATTAAAATTCCAAACACTTTTTGCATTAGACATTTTTTAGTAGGATTTTATTTAGCAAAGTTATGACACTTTGAATTTTTACATTAGCCGCCATTTTGAAAAAAAATTTTATATATTTTTTTTAAACATAACGTATAGGGGCTGCACGTTAGTTCTATGCGATACTCAAAATTTAAATTTTTATCTTCGAAACCAAACAGTTAAGAGCGTTAACTCTTCCGAAAGTCTCAAAATGGCTAGTATGGGGGTACGATCGAACTGATACATCGCTTGTTTTCAAGCAAAAATATATATTTTTTATATTTTATTCTGATGAACTTTAGGCTTCTGAACATTTCATGTATAGAGACTTTTTTGACGAAATTCAACACTACTGAGTTATAAGTGATTGAATTTTAATACTTGTCGCAATTTTGCAAAAAATTGACAAAATGGATTTTGCTAACAAACATACACAGGATGCTTAAGAATTCTATACTGTCACAAAAATTAAAATTCAAATATGTATAAATAAGCTCACACTGACCTTAACTATATTGAAAATCTTATGAGCGTATGTATGGTGGGTCGATCGACTCATCACACTAAACGTGTTTTGAAAAAAAAATACTTTTATTTTTTAATTTTTAATTTTTTTTTATAGTATCGTAAGTATAGTTGAAAGCTCTGTTTTGTTTAAAAAATTCAAGTCGATTTCTTAAATAGAAACCTCATACGAGCGTTAACTGTATGCAGAGTCGCATAAAAGCTCGTTCGAGGTCTCGGTCAATATATGGTAAGACTCGGTTTTTATTAAAAAAAAAATAATTAAAAATTGCTTTTATATGCAAATTAAAATTCCAAACACTTTTTGCATTAGACATTTTTCAGTAGGATTTCATTTAGCAAAGTTATGACACTTTGAATTTTTACATTAGCCGCCATTTTGAAAAAAAATTTTATATATTTTTTTTAAACATAACGTATAGGGGCTGCACGTTAGTTCTATGCGATACTCAAAATTTAAATTTTTATCTTCGAAACCAAACAGTTAAGAGCGTTAACTCTTCCGAAAGTCTCAAAATGGCTAGTATGGGGGTACGATCGAACTGATACATCGCTTGTTTTCAAGCAAAAATATATATTTTTTATATTTTATTCTGATGAACTTTAGGCTTCTGAACATTTCATGTATAGAGACTTTTTTGACGAAATTCAACACTACTGAGTTATAAGTGATTGAATTTTAATACTTGTCGCAATTTTGCAAAAAATTGACAAAATGGATTTTGCTAACAAACATACACAGGATGCTTAAGAATTCTATACTGTCACAAAAATTAAAATTCAAATATGTATAAATAAGCTCACACTGACCTTAACAATATTGAAAATCTTATAAGCGTATGTATGGTGGGTCGATCGACTCATCACACTAAACGTGTTTTGAAAAAAAAATACTTTTATTTTTTAATTTTTAATTTTTTTTTATAGTATCGTAAGTATAGTTGAAAGCTCTGTTTTGTTTAAAAAATTCAAGTCGATTTCTTAAATAGAAACCTCATACGAGCGTTAACTGTATGCAGAGTCGCATAAAAGCTCGTTCGAGGTCTCGGTCAATATATGGTAAGACTCGGTTTTTATTAAAAAAAAAAAAATTTAAAATTGCTTTTATATGCAAATTAAAATTCCAAACACTTTTTGCATTAGACATTTTTCAGTAGGATTTCATTTAGCAAAGTTATGACACTTTGAATTTTTACATTAGCCGCCATTTTGAAAAAAAATTTTATATATTTTTTTTAAACATAACGTATAGGGGCTGCACGTTAGTTCTATGCGATACTCAAAATTTAAATTTTTATCTTCGAAACCAAACAGTTAAGAGCGTTAACTCTTCCGAAAGTCTCAAAATGGCTAGTATGGGGGTACGATCGAACTGATACATCGCTTGTTTTCAAGCAAAAATATATATTTTTTATATTTTATTCTGATGAACTTTAGGCTTCTGAACATTTCATGTATAGAGACTTTTTTGACGAAATTCAACACTACCGAGTTATAAGTGATTGAATTTTAATACTTGTCGCAATTTTGCAAAAAATTGACAAAATGGATTTTGCTAACAAACATACACAGGATGCTTAAGAATTCTATACTGTCACAAAAATTAAAATTCAAATATGTATAAATAAGCTCACACTGACCTTAACTATATTGAAAATCTTATGAGCGTATGTATGGTGGGTCGATCGACTCATCACACTAAACGTGTTTTGAAAAAAAAATACTTTTATTTTTTAATTTTTAATTTTTTTTTATAGTATCGTAAGTATAGTTGAAAGCTCTGTTTTGTTTAAAAATTCAAGTCGATTTCTTAAATAGAAACCTCATACGAGCGTTAACTGTATGCAGAGTCGCATAAAAGCTCGTTCGAGGTCTCGGTCAATATATGGTAAGACTCGGTTTTTATTAAAAAAAAAATAATTAAAAATTGCTTTTATATGCAAATTAAAATTCCAAACACTTTTTGCATTAGACATTATTCAGTAGGATTTCATTTAGCAAAGTTATGACACTTTGAATTTTTACATTAGCCGCCATTTTGAAAAAAAATTTTATATATTTTTTTTAAACATAACGTATAGGGGCTGCACGTTAGTTCTATGCGATACTTAAAATTTAAATTTTTATCTTCGAAACCAAACAGTTAAGAGCGTTAACTCTTCCGAAAGTCTCAAAATGGCTAGTATGGGGGTACGATCGAACTGATACATCGCTTGTTTTCAAGCAAAAATATATATTTTTTATATTTTATTCTGATGAACTTTAGGCTTCTGAACATTTCATGTATAGAGACTTTTTTGACGAAATTCAACACTACTGAGTTATAAGTGATTGAATTTTAATACTTGTCGCAATTTTGCAAAAAATTGACAAAATGGATTTTGCTAACAAACATACACAGGATGCTTAAGAATTCTATACTGTCACAAAAATTAAAATTCAAATATGTATAAATAAGCTCACACTGACCTTAACTATACTGAAAATCTTATGAGCGTATGTATGGTGGGTCGATCGACTCATCACACTAAACGTGTTTTGAAAAAAAAATACTTTTATTTTTTAATTTTTAATTTTTTTTTATAGTATCGTAAGTATAGTTGAAAGCTCTGTTTTGTTTAAAAAATTCAAGTCGATTTCTTAAATAGAAACCTCATACGAGCGTTAACTGTATGCAGAGTCGCATAAAAGCTCGTTCGAGGTCTCGGTCAATATATGGTAAGACTCGGTTTTTATTAAAAAAAAAATAATTAAAAATTGCTTTTATATGCAAATTAAAATTCCAAACACTTTTTGCATTAGACATTTTTCAGTAGGATTTCATTTAGCAAAGTTATGACACTTTGAATTTTTACATTAGCCGCCATTTTGAAAAAAATTTTTATATATTTTTTTTAAACATAACGTATAGGGGCTGCACGTTAGTTCTATGCGATACTTAAAATTTAAATTTTTATCTTCGAAACCAAACAGTTAAGAGCGTTAACTCTTCCGAAAGTCTCAAAATGGCTAGTATGGGGGTACGATCGAACTGATACATCGCTTGTTTTCAAGCAAAAATATATATTTTTTATATTTTATTCTGATGAACTTTAGGCTTCTGAACATTTCATGTATAGAGACTTTTTTGACGAAATTCAACACTACTGAGTTATAAGTGATTGAATTTTAATACTTGTCGCAATTTTGCAAAAAATTGACAAAATGGATTTTGCTAACAAACATACACAGGATGCTTAAGAATTCTATACTGTCACAAAAATTAAAATTCAAATATGTATAAATAAGCTCACACTGACCTTAACAATATTGAAAATCTTATAAGCGTATGTATGGTGGGTCGATCGACTCATCACACTAAACGTGTTTTGAAAAAAAAATACTTTTATTTTTTAATTTTTAATTTTTTTTTATAGTATCGTAAGTATAGTTGAAAGCTCTGTTTTGTTTAAAAAATTCAAGTCGATTTCTTAAATAGAAACCTCATACGAGCGTTAACTGTATGCAGAGTCGCATAAAAGCTCGTTCGAGGTCTCGGTCAATATATGGTAAGACTCGGTTTTTATTAAAAAAAAAAAAATTTAAAATTGCTTTTATATGCAAATTAAAATTCCAAACACTTTTTGCATTAGACATTTTTCAGTAGGATTTCATTTAGCAAAGTTATGACACTTTGAATTTTTACATTAGCCGCCATTTTGAAAAAAAATTTTATATATTTTTTTTAAACATAACGTATAGGGGCTGCACGTTAGTTCTATGCGATACTCAAAATTTAAATTTTTATCTTCGAAACCAAACAGTTAAGAGCGTTAACTCTTCCGAAAGTCTCAAAATGGCTAGTATGGGGGTACGATCGAACTGATACATCGCTTGTTTTCAAGCAAAAATATATATTTTTTATATTTTATTCTGATGAACTTTAGGCTTCTGAACATTTCATGTATAGAGACTTTTTTGACGAAATTCAACACTACCGAGTTATAAGTGATTGAATTTTAATACTTGTCGCAATTTTGCAAAAAATTGACAAAATGGATTTTGCTAACAAACATACACAGGATGCTTAAGAATTCTATACTGTCACAAAAATTAAAATTCAAATATGTATAAATAAGCTCACACTGACCTTAACTATATTGAAAATCTTATGAGCGTATGTATGGTGGGTCGATCGACTCATCACACTAAACGTGTTTTGAAAAAAAAATACTTTTATTTTTTAATTTTTAATTTTTTTTTATAGTATCGTAAGTATAGTTGAAAGCTCTGTTTTGTTTAAAAATTCAAGTCGATTTCTTAAATAGAAACCTCATACGAGCGTTAACTGTATGCAGAGTCGCATAAAAGCTCGTTCGAGGTCTCGGTCAATATATGGTAAGACTCGGTTTTTATTAAAAAAAAAATAATTAAAAATTGCTTTTATATGCAAATTAAAATTCCAAACACTTTTTGCATTAGACATTATTCAGTAGGATTTCATTTAGCAAAGTTATGACACTTTGAATTTTTACATTAGCCGCCATTTTGAAAAAAAATTTTATATATTTTTTTTAAACATAACGTATAGGGGCTGCACGTTAGTTCTATGCGATACTTAAAATTTAAATTTTTATCTTCGAAACCAAACAGTTAAGAGCGTTAACTCTTCCGAAAGTCTCAAAATGGCTAGTATGGGGGTACGATCGAACTGATACATCGCTTGTTTTCAAGCAAAAATATATATTTTTTATATTTTATTCTGATGAACTTTAGGCTTCTGAACATTTCATGTATAGAGACTTTTTTGACGAAATTCAACACTACTGAGTTATAAGTGATTGAATTTTAATACTTGTCGCAATTTTGCAAAAAATTGACAAAATGGATTTTGCTAACAAACATACACAGGATGCTTAAGAATTCTATACTGTCACAAAAATTAAAATTCAAATATGTATAAATAAGCTCACACTGACCTTAACTATACTGAAAATCTTATGAGCGTATGTATGGTGGGTCGATCGACTCATCACACTAAACGTGTTTTGAAAAAAAAATACTTTTATTTTTTAATTTTTAATTTTTTTTTATAGTATCGTAAGTATAGTTGAAAGCTCTGTTTTGTTTAAAAAATTCAAGTCGATTTCTTAAATAGAAACCTCATACGAGCGTTAACTGTATGCAGAGTCGCATAAAAGCTCGTTCGAGGTCTCGGTCAATATATGGTAAGACTCGGTTTTTATTAAAAAAAAAATAATTAAAAATTGCTTTTATATGCAAATTAAAATTCCAAACACTTTTTGCATTAGACATTTTTCAGTAGGATTTCATTTAGCAAAGTTATGACACTTTGAATTTTTACATTAGCCGCCATTTTGAAAAAAATTTTTATATATTTTTTTTAAACATAACGTATAGCGGCTGCACGTTAGTTCTATGCGATACTTAAAATTTAAATTTTTATCTTCGAAACCAAACAGTTAAGAGCGTTAACTCTTCCGAAAGTCTCAAAATGGCTAGTATGGGGGTACGATCGAACTGATACATCGCTTGTTTTCAAGCAAAAATATATATTTTTTATATTTTATTCTGATGAACTTTAGGCTTCTGAACATTTCATGTATAGAGACTTTTTTGACGAAATTCAACACTACTGAGTTATAAGTGATTGAATTTTAATACTTGTCGCAATTTTGCAAAAAATTGACAAAATATATTTTGCTAACAAACATACACAGGATGCTTAAGAATTCTATACTGTCACAAAAATTAAAATTTAAATATGTATAAATAAGCTCACACTGACCTTAACAATATTGGAAATCTTATAAGCGTATGTATGGTGGGTCGATCGACTCATCACACTAAACGTGTTTTGAAAAAAAAATACTTTTATTTTTTAATTTTTAATTTTTTTTTATAGTATCGTAAGTATAGTTGAAAGCTCTGTTTTGTTTAAAAAATTCAAGTCGATTTCTTAAATAGAAACCTCATACGAGCGTTAACTGTATGCAGAGTCGCATAAAAGCTCGTTCGAGGTCTCGGTCAATATATGGTAAGACTCGGTTTTTATTAAAAAAAAAAAAATTAAAAATTGCTTTTATATGCAAATTAAAATTCCAAACACTTTTTGCATTAGACATTTTTCAGTAGGATTTCATTTAGCAAAGTTATGACACTTTGAATTTTTACATTAGCCGCCATTTTGAAAAAAAATTTTATATATTTTTTTTAAACATAACGTATAGGGGCTGCACGTTAGTTCTATGCGATACTCAAAATTTAAATTTTTATCTTCGAAACCAAACAGTTAAGAGCGTTAACTCTTCCGAAAGTCTCAAAATGGCTAGTATGGGGGTACGATCGAACTGATACATCGCTTGTTTTCAAGCAAAAATATATATTTTTTATATTTTATTCTGATGAACTTTAGGCTTCTGAACATTTCATGTATAGAGACTTTTTTGACGAAATTCAACACTACCGAGTTATAAGTGATTGAATTTTAATACTTGTCGCAATTTTGCAAAAAATTGACAAAATGGATTTTGCTAACAAACATACACAGGATGCTTAAGAATTCTATACTGTCACAAAAATTAAAATTCAAATATGTATAAATAAGCTCACACTGACCTTAACTATATTGAAAATCTTATGAGCGTATGTATGGTGGGTCGATCGACTCATCACACTAAACGTGTTTTGAAAAAAAAATACTTTTATTTTTTAATTTTTAATTTTTTTTTATAGTATCGTAAGTATAGTTGAAAGCTCTGTTTTGTTTAAAAATTCAAGTCGATTTCTTAAATAGAAACCTCATACGAGCGTTAACTGTATGCAGAGTCGCATAAAAGCTCGTTCGAGGTCTCGGTCAATATATGGTAAGACTCGGTTTTTATTAAAAAAAAAATAATTAAAAATTGCTTTTATATGCAAATTAAAATTCCAAACACTTTTTGCATTAGACATTATTCAGTAGGATTTCATTTAGCAAAGTTATGACACTTTGAATTTTTACATTAGCCGCCATTTTGAAAAAAAATTTTATATATTTTTTTTAAACATAACGTATAGGGGCTGCACGTTAGTTCTATGCGATACTTAAAATTTAAATTTTTATCTTCGAAACCAAACAGTTAAGAGCGTTAACTCTTCCGAAAGTCTCAAAATGGCTAGTATGGGGGTACGATCGAACTGATACATCGCTTGTTTTCAAGCAAAAATATATATTTTTTATATTTTATTCTGATGAACTTTAGGCTTCTGAACATTTCATGTATAGAGACTTTTTTGACGAAATTCAACACTACTGAGTTATAAGTGATTGAATTTTAATACTTGTCGCAATTTTGCAAAAAATTGACAAAATGGATTTTGCTAACAAACATACACAGGATGCTTAAGAATTCTATACTGTCACAAAAATTAAAATTCAAATATGTATAAATAAGCTCACACTGACCTTAACTATACTGAAAATCTTATGAGCGTATGTATGGTGGGTCGATCGACTCATCACACTAAACGTGTTTTGAAAAAAAAATACTTTTATTTTTTAATTTTTAATTTTTTTTTATAGTATCGTAAGTATAGTTGAAAGCTCTGTTTTGTTTAAAAAATTCAAGTCGATTTCTTAAATAGAAACCTCATACGAGCGTTAACTGTATGCAGAGTCGCATAAAAGCTCGTTCGAGGTCTCGGTCAATATATGGTAAGACTCGGTTTTTATTAAAAAAAAAATAATTAAAAATTGCTTTTATATGCAAATTAAAATTCCAAACACTTTTTGCATTAGACATTTTTCAGTAGGATTTCATTTAGCAAAGTTATGACACTTTGAATTTTTACATTAGCCGCCATTTTGAAAAAAATTTTTATATATTTTTTTTAAACATAACGTATAGCGGCTGCACGTTAGTTCTATGCGATACTTAAAATTTAAATTTTTATCTTCGAAACCAAACAGTTAAGAGCGTTAACTCTTCCGAAAGTCTCAAAATGGCTAGTATGGGGGTACGATCGAACTGATACATCGCTTGTTTTCAAGCAAAAATATATATTTTTTATATTTTATTCTGATGAACTTTAGGCTTCTGAACATTTCATGTATAGAGACTTTTTTGACGAAATTCAACACTACTGAGTTATAAGTGATTGAATTTTAATACTTGTCGCAATTTTGCAAAAAATTGACAAAATATATTTTGCTAACAAACATACACAGGATGCTTAAGAATTCTATACTGTCACAAAAATTAAAATTTAAATATGTATAAATAAGCTCACACTGACCTTAACAATATTGGAAATCTTATAAGCGTATGTATGGTGGGTCGATCGACTCATCACACTAAACGTGTTTTGAAAAAAAAATACTTTTATTTTTTAATTTTTAATTTTTTTTTATAGTATCGTAAGTATAGTTGAAAGCTCTGTTTTGTTTAAAAAATTCAAGTCGATTTCTTAAATAGAAACCTCATACGAGCGTTAACTGTATGCAGAGTCGCATAAAAGCTCGTTCGAGGTCTCGGTCAATATATGGTAAGACTCGGTTTTTATTAAAAAAAAAAAAATTAAAAATTGCTTTTATATGCAAATTAAAATTCCAAACACTTTTTGCATTAGACATTTTTCAGTAGGATTTCATTTAGCAAAGTTATGACACTTTGAATTTTTACATTAGCCGCCATTTTGAAAATAAAATTTATATATTTTTTTTAAACATAACGTATAGGGGCTGCACGTTAGTTCTATGCGATACTCAAAATTTAAATTTTTATCTTCGAAACCAAACAGTTAAGAGCGTTAACTCTTCCGAAAGTCTCAAAATGGCTAGTATGGGGGTACGATCGAACTGATACATCGCTTGTTTTCAAGCAAAAATATATATTTTTTATATTTTATTCTGATGAACTTTAGGCTTCTGAACATTTCATGTATAGAGACTTTTTTGACGAAATTCAACACTACTGAGTTATAAGTGATTGAATTTTAATACTTGTCGCAATTTTGCAAAAAATTGACAAAATGGATTTTGCTAACAAACATACACAGGATGCTTAAGAATTCTATACTGTCACAAAAATTAAAATTCAAATATGTATAAATAAGCTCACACTGACCTTAACTATATTGAAAATCTTATGAGCGTATGTATGGTGGGTCGATCGACTCATCACACTAAACGTGTTTTGAAAAAAAAATACTTTTATTTTTTAATTTTTAATTTTTTTTTATAGTATCGTAAGTATAGTTGAAAGCTCTGTTTTGTTTAAAAAATTCAAGTCGATTTCTTAAATAGAAACCTCATACGAGCGTTAACTGTATGCAGAGTCGCATAAAAGCTCGTTCGAGGTCTCGGTCAATATATGGTAAGACTCGGTTTTTATTAAAAAAAAAATAATTAAAAATTGCTTTTATATGCAAATTAAAATTCCAAACACTTTTTGCATTAGACATTTTTCAGTAGGATTTCATTTAGCAAAGTTATGACACTTTGAATTTTTACATTAGCCGCCATTTTGAAAAAAAATTTTATATATTTTTTTTAAACATAACGTATAGGGGCTGCACGTTAGTTCTATGCGATACTCAAAATTTAAATTTTTATCTTCGAAACCAAACAGTTAAGAGCGTTAACTCTTCCGAAAGTCTCAAAATGGCTAGTATGGGGGTACGATCGAACTGATACATCGCTTGTTTTCAAGCAAAAATATATATTTTTTATATTTTATTCTGATGAACTTTAGGCTTCTGAACATTTCATGTATAGAGACTTTTTTGACGAAATTCAACACTACTGAGTTATAAGTGATTGAATTTTAATACTTGTCGCAATTTTGCAAAAAATTGACAAAATGGATTTTGCTAACAAACATACACAGGATGCTTAAGAATTCTATACTGTCACAAAAATTAAAATTCAAATATGTATAAATAAGCTCACACTGACCTTAACAATATTGAAAATCTTATAAGCGTATGTATGGTGGGTCGATCGACTCATCACACTAAACGTGTTTTGAAAAAAAAATACTTTTATTTTTTAATTTTTAATTTTTTTTTATAGTATCGTAAGTATAGTTGAAAGCTCTGTTTTGTTTAAAAAATTCAAGTCGATTTCTTAAATAGAAACCTCATACGAGCGTTAACTGTATGCAGAGTCGCATAAAAGCTCGTTCGAGGTCTCGGTCAATATATGGTAAGACTCGGTTTTTATTAAAAAAAAAATAATTAAAAATTGCTTTTATATGCAAATTAAAATTCCAAACACTTTTTGCATTAGACATTTTTCAGTAGGATTTCATTTAGCAAAGTTATGACACTTTGAATTTTTACATTAGCCGCCATTTTGAAAAAAATTTTTATATATTTTTTTTAAACATAACGTATAGGGGCTGCACGTTAGTTCTATGCGATACTTAAAATTTAAATTTTTATCTTCGAAACCAAACAGTTAAGAGCGTTAACTCTTCCGAAAGTCTCAAAATGGCTAGTATGGGGGTACGATCGAACTGATACATCGCTTGTTTTCAAGCAAAAATATATATTTTTTATATTTTATTCTGATGAACTTTAGGCTTCTGAACATTTCATGTATAGAGACTTTTTTGACGAAATTCAACACTACTGAGTTATAAGTGATTGAATTTTAATACTTGTCGCAATTTTGCAAAAAATTGACAAAATATATTTTGCTAACAAACATACACAGGATGCTTAAGAATTCTATACTGTCACAAAAATTAAAATTCAAATATGTATAAATAAGCTCACACTGACCTTAACAATATTGGAAATCTTATAAGCGTATGTATGGTGGGTCGATCGACTCATCACACTAAACGTGTTTTGAAAAAAAAATACTTTTATTTTTTAATTTTTAATTTTTTTTTATAGTATCGTAAGTATAGTTGAAAGCTCTGTTTTGTTTAAAAAATTCAAGTCGATTTCTTAAATAGAAACCTCATACGAGCGTTAACTGTATGCAGAGTCGCATAAAAGCTCGTTCGAGGTCTCGGTCAATATATGGTAAGACTCGGTTTTTATTAAAAAAAAAAAAATTAAAAATTGCTTTTATATGCAAATTAAAATTCCAAACACTTTTTGCATTAGACATTTTTCAGTAGGATTTCATTTAGCAAAGTTATGACACTTTGAATTTTTACATTAGCCGCCATTTTGAAAATAAAATTTATATATTTTTTTTAAACATAACGTATAGGGGCTGCACGTTAGTTCTATGCGATACTCAAAATTTAAATTTTTATCTTCGAAACCAAACAGTTAAGAGCGTTAACTCTTCCGAAAGTCTCAAAATGGCTAGTATGGGGGTACGATCGAACTGATACATCGCTTGTTTTCAAGCAAAAATATATATTTTTTATATTTTATTCTGATGAACTTTAGGCTTCTGAACATTTCATGTATAGAGACTTTTTTGACGAAATTCAACACTACTGAGTTATAAGTGATTGAATTTTAATACTTGTCGCAATTTTGCAAAAAATTGACAAAATGGATTTTGCTAACAAACATACACAGGATGCTTAAGAATTCTATACTGTCACAAAAATTAAAATTCAAATATGTATAAATAAGCTCACACTGACCTTAACTATATTGAAAATCTTATGAGCGTATGTATGGTGGGTCGATCGACTCATCACACTAAACGTGTTTTGAAAAAAAAATACTTTTATTTTTTAATTTTTAATTTTTTTTTATAGTATCGTAAGTATAGTTGAAAGCTCTGTTTTGTTTAAAAAATTCAAGTCGATTTCTTAAATAGAAACCTCATACGAGCGTTAACTGTATGCAGAGTCGCATAAAAGCTCGTTCGAGGTCTCGGTCAATATATGGTAAGACTCGGTTTTTATTAAAAAAAAAATAATTAAAAATTGCTTTTATATGCAAATTAAAATTCCAAACACTTTTTGCATTAGACATTTTTCAGTAGGATTTCATTTAGCAAAGTTATGACACTTTGAATTTTTACATTAGCCGCCATTTTGAAAAAAAATTTTATATATTTTTTTTAAACATAACGTATAGGGGCTGCACGTTAGTTCTATGCGATACTCAAAATTTAAATTTTTATCTTCGAAACCAAACAGTTAAGAGCGTTAACTCTTCCGAAAGTCTCAAAATGGCTAGTATGGGGGTACGATCGAACTGATACATCGCTTGTTTTCAAGCAAAAATATATATTTTTTATATTTTATTCTGATGAACTTTAGGCTTCTGAACATTTCATGTATAGAGACTTTTTTGACGAAATTCAACACTACTGAGTTATAAGTGATTGAATTTTAATACTTGTCGCAATTTTGCAAAAAATTGACAAAATGGATTTTGCTAACAAACATACACAGGATGCTTAAGAATTCTATACTGTCACAAAAATTAAAATTCAAATATGTATAAATAAGCTCACACTGACCTTAACAATATTGAAAATCTTATAAGCGTATGTATGGTGGGTCGATCGACTCATCACACTAAACGTGTTTTGAAAAAAAAATACTTTTATTTTTTAATTTTTAATTTTTTTTTATAGTATCGTAAGTATAGTTGAAAGCTCTGTTTTGTTTAAAAAATTCAAGTCGATTTCTTAAATAGAAACCTCATACGAGCGTTAACTGTATGCAGAGTCGCATAAAAGCTCGTTCGAGGTCTCGGTCAATATATGGTAAGACTCGGTTTTTATTAAAAAAAAAATAATTAAAAATTGCTTTTATATGCAAATTAAAATTCCAAACACTTTTTGCATTAGACATTTTTCAGTAGGATTTCATTTAGCAAAGTTATGACACTTTGAATTTTTACATTAGCCGCCATTTTGAAAAAAAATTTTATATATTTTTTTTAAACATAACGTATAGGGGCTGCACGTTAGTTCTATGCGATACTCAAAATTTAAATTTTTATCTTCGAAACCAAACAGTTAAGAGCGTTAACTCTTCCGAAAGTCTCAAAATGGCTAGTATGGGGGTACGATCGAACTGATACATCGCTTGTTTTCAAGCAAAAATATATATTTTTTATATTTTATTCTGATGAACTTTAGGCTTCTGAACATTTCATGTATAGAGACTTTTTTGACGAAATTCAACACTACCGAGTTATAAGTGATTGAATTTTAATACTTGTCGCAATTTTGCAAAAAATTGACAAAATGGATTTTGCTAACAAACATACACAGGATGCTTAAGAATTCTATACTGTCACAAAAATTAAAATTCAAATATGTATAAATAAGCTCACACTGACCTTAACTATATTGAAAATCTTATGAGCGTATGTATGGTGGGTCGATCGACTCATCACACTAAACGTGTTTTGAAAAAAAAATACTTTTATTTTTTAATTTTTAATTTTTTTTTATAGTATCGTAAGTATAGTTGAAAGCTCTGTTTTGTTTAAAAAATTCAAGTCGATTTCTTAAATAGAAACCTCATACGAGCGTTAACTGTATGCAGAGTCGCATAAAAGCTCGTTCGAGGTCTCGGTCAATATATGGTAAGACTCGGTTTTTATTAAAAAAAAAATAATTAAAAATTGCTTTTATATGCAAATTAAAATTCCAAACACTTTTTGCATTAGACATTTTTCAGTAGGATTTCATTTAGCAAAGTTATGACACTTTGAATTTTTACATTAGCCGCCATTTTGAAAAAAAATTTTATATATTTTTTTTAAACATAACGTATAGGGGCTGCACGTTAGTTCTATGCGATACTCAAAATTTAAATTTTTATCTTCGAAACCAAACAGTTAAGAGCGTTAACTCTTCCGAAAGTCTCAAAATGGCTAGTATGGGGGTACGATCGAACTGATACATCGCTTGTTTTCAAGCAAAAATATATATTTTTTATATTTTATTCTGATGAACTTTAGGCTTCTGAACATTTCATGTATAGAGACTTTTTTGACGAAATTCAACACTACTGAGTTATAAGTGATTGAATTTTAATACTTGTCGCAATTTTGCAAAAAATTGACAAAATGGATTTTGCTAACAAACATACACAGGATGCTTAAGAATTCTATACTGTCACAAAAATTAAAATTCAAATATGTATAAATAAGCTCACACTGACCTTAACAATATTGAAAATCTTATAAGCGTATGTATGGTGGGTCGATCGACTCATCACACTAAACGTGTTTTGAAAAAAAAATACTTTTATTTTTTAATTTTTAATTTTTTTTTATAGTATCGTAAGTATAGTTGAAAGCTCTGTTTTGTTTAAAAAATTCAAGTCGATTTCTTAAATAGAAACCTCATACGAGCGTTAACTGTATGCAGAGTCGCATAAAAGCTCGTTCGAGGTCTCGGTCAATATATGGTAAGACTCGGTTTTTATTAAAAAAAAAATAATTAAAAATTGCTTTTATATGCAAATTAAAATTCCAAACACTTTTTGCATTAGACATTTTTCAGTAGGATTTCATTTAGCAAAGTTATGACACTTTGAATTTTTACATTAGCCGCCATTTTGAAAAAAAATTTTATATATTTTTTTTAAACATAACGTATAGGGGCTGCACGTTAGTTCTATGCGATACTCAAAATTTAAATTTTTATCTTCGAAACCAAACAGTTAAGAGCGTTAACTCTTCCGAAAGTCTCAAAATGGCTAGTATGGGGGTACGATCGAACTGATACATCGCTTGTTTTCAAGCAAAAATATATATTTTTTATATTTTATTCTGATGAACTTTAGGCTTCTGAACATTTCATGTATAGAGACTTTTTTGACGAAATTCAACACTACCGAGTTATAAGTGATTGAATTTTAATACTTGTCGCAATTTTGCAAAAAATTGACAAAATGGATTTTGCTAACAAACATACACAGGATGCTTAAGAATTCTATACTGTCACAAAAATTAAAATTCAAATATGTATAAATAAGCTCACACTGACCTTAACTATATTGAAAATCTTATGAGCGTATGTATGGTGGGTCGATCGACTCATCACACTAAACGTGTTTTGAAAAAAAAATACTTTTATTTTTTAATTTTTAATTTTTTTTTATAGTATCGTAAGTATAGTTGAAAGCTCTGTTTTGTTTAAAAATTCAAGTCGATTTCTTAAATAGAAACCTCATACGAGCGTTAACTGTATGCAGAGTCGCATAAAAGCTCGTTCGAGGTCTCGGTCAATATATGGTAAGACTCGGTTTTTATTAAAAAAAAAATAATTAAAAATTGCTTTTATATGCAAATTAAAATTCCAAACACTTTTTGCATTAGACATTTTTCAGTAGGATTTCATTTAGCAAAGTTATGACACTTTGAATTTTTACATTAGCCGCCATTTTGAAAAAAAATTTTATATATTTTTTTTAAACATAACGTATAGGGGCTGCACGTTAGTTCTATGCGATACTCAAAATTTAAATTTTTATCTTCGAAACCAAACAGTTAAGAGCGTTAACTCTTCCGAAAGTCTCAAAATGGCTAGTATGGGGGTACGATCGAACTGATACATCGCTTGTTTTCAAGCAAAAATATATATTTTTTATATTTTATTCTGATGAACTTTAGGCTTCTGAACATTTCATGTATAGAGACTTTTTTGACGAATTTCAACACTACTGAGTTATAAGTGATTGAATTTTAATACTTGTCGCAATTTTGCAAAAAATTGACAAAATGGATTTTGCTAACAAACATACACAGGATGCTTAAGAATTCTATACTGTCACAAAAATTAAAATTCAAATATGTATAAATAAGCTCACACTGACCTTAACTATATTGAAAATCTTATGAGCGTATGTATGGTGGGTCGATCGACTCATCACACTAAACGTGTTTTGAAAAAAAAATACTTTTATTTTTTAATTTTTAATTTTTTTTTATAGTATCGTAAGTATAGTTGAAAGCTCTGTTTTGTTTAAAAAATTCAAGTCGATTTCTTAAATAGAAACCTCATACGAGCGTTAACTGTATGCAGAGTCGCATAAAAGCTCGTTCGAGGTCTCGGTCAATATATGGTAAGACTCGGTTTTTATTAAAAAAAAAATAATTAAAAATTGCTTTTATATGCAAATTAAAATTCCAAACACTTTTTGCATTAGACATTTTTCAGTAGGATTTCATTTAGCAAAGTTATGACACTTTGAATTTTTACATTAGCCGCCATTTTGAAAAAAAATTTTATATATTTTTTTTAAACATAACGTATAGGGGCTGCACGTTAGTTCTATGCGATACTTAAAATTTAAATTTTTATCTTCGAAACCAAACAGTTAAGAGCGTTAACTCTTCCGAAAGTCTCAAAATGGCTAGTATGGGGGTACGATCGAACTGATACATCGCTTGTTTTCAAGCAAAAATATATATTTTTTATATTTTATTCTGATGAACTTTAGGCTTCTGAACATTTCATGTATAGAGACTTTTTTGACGAAATTCAACACTACTGAGTTATAAGTGATTGAATTTTAATACTTGTCGCAATTTTGCAAAAAATTGACAAAATATATTTTGCTAACAAACATACACAGGATGCTTAAGAATTCTATACTGTCACAAAAATTAAAATTCAAATATGTATAAATAAGCTCACACTGACCTTAACAATATTGGAAATCTTATAAGCGTATGTATGGTGGGTCGATCGACTCATCACACTAAACGTGTTTTGAAAAAAAAATACTTTTATTTTTTAATTTTTAATTTTTTTTTATAGTATCGTAAGTATAGTTGAAAGCTCTGTTTTGTTTAAAAAATTCAAGTCGATTTCTTAAATAGAAACCTCATACGAGCGTTAACTGTATGCAGAGTCGCATAAAAGCTCGTTCGAGGTCTCGGTCAATATATGGTAAGACTCGGTTTTTATTAAAAAAAAAAAAATTAAAAATTGCTTTTATATGCAAATTAAAATTCCAAACACTTTTTGCATTAGACATTTTTCAGTAGGATTTCATTTAGCAAAGTTATGACACTTTGAATTTTTACATTAGCCGCCATTTTGAAAATAAAATTTATATATTTTTTTTAAACATAACGTATAGGGGCTGCACGTTAGTTCTATGCGATACTCAAAATTTAAATTTTTATCTTCGAAACCAAACAGTTAAGAGCGTTAACTCTTCCGAAAGTCTCAAAATGGCTAGTATGGGGGTACGATCGAACTGATACATCGCTTGTTTTCAAGCAAAAATATATATTTTTTATATTTTATTCTGATGAACTTTAGGCTTCTGAACATTTCATGTATAGAGACTTTTTTGACGAAATTCAACACTACTGAGTTATAAGTGATTGAATTTTAATACTTGTCGCAATTTTGCAAAAAATTGACAAAATGGATTTTGCTAACAAACATACACAGGATGCTTAAGAATTCTATACTGTCACAAAAATTAAAATTCAAATATGTATAAATAAGCTCACACTGACCTTAACTATATTGAAAATCTTATGAGCGTATGTATGGTGGGTCGATCGACTCATCACACTAAACGTGTTTTGAAAAAAAAATACTTTTATTTTTTAATTTTTAATTTTTTTTTATAGTATCGTAAGTATAGTTGAAAGCTCTGTTTTGTTTAAAAAAATCAAGTCGATTTCTTAAATAGAAACCTCATACGAGCGTTAACTGTATGCAGAGTCGCATAAAAGCTCGTTCGAGGTCTCGGTCAATATATGGTAAAACTCGGTTTTTATTAAAAAAAAAATAATTAAAAATTGTTTTTATATGCAAATTAAAATTCCAAACACTTTTTGCATTAGACATTTTTCAGTAGGATTTAATTTAGCAAAGTTATGACACTTTGAATTTTTACATTAGCCGCCATTTTGAAAAAAAATTTTATATATTTTTTTTAAACATAACGTATAGGGGCTGCACGTTAGTTCTATGCGATACTCAAAATTTAAATTTTTATCTTCGAAACCAAACAGTTAAGAGCGTTAACTCTTCCGAAAGTCTCAAAATGGCTAGTATGGGGGTACGATCGAACTGATACATCGCTTGTTTTCAAGCAAAAATATATATTTTTTATATTTTATTCTGATGAACTTTAGGCTTCTGAACATTTCATGTATAGAGACTTTTTTGACGAAATTCAACACTACTGAGTTATAAGTGATTGAATTTTAATACTTGTCGCAATTTTGCAAAAAATTGACAAAATGGATTTTGCTAACAAACATACACAGGATGCTTAAGAATTCTATACTGTCACAAAAATTAAAATTCAAATATGTATAAATAAGCTCACACTGACCTTAACTATATTGAAAATCTTATGAGCGTATGTATGGTGGGTCGATCGACTCATCACACTAAACGTGTTTTGAAAAAAAAATACTTTTATTTTTTAATTTTTAATTTTTTTTTATAGTATCGTAAGTATAGTTGAAAGCTCTGTTTTGTTTAAAAAATTCAAGTCGATTTCTTAAATAGAAACCTCATACGAGCGTTAACTGTATGCAGAGTCGCATAAAAGCTCGTTCGAGGTCTCGGTCAATATATGGTAAGACTCGGTTTTTATTAAAAAAAAAAAAATTAAAAATTGCTTTTATATGCAAATTAAAATTCCAAACACTTTTTGCATTAGACATTTTTCAGTAGGATTTCATTTAGCAAAGTTATGACACTTTGAATTTTTACATTAGCCGCCATTTTGAAAAAAAATTTTATATATTTTTTTTAAACATAACGTATAGGGGCTGCACGTTAGTTCTATGCGATACTCAAAATTTAAATTTTTATCTTCGAAACCAAACAGTTAAGAGCGTTAACTCTTCCGAAAGTCTCAAAATGGCTAGTATGGGGGTACGATCGAACTGATACATCGCTTGTTTTCAAGCAAAAATATATATTTTTTATATTTTATTCTGATGAACTTTAGGCTTCTGAACATTTCATGTATAGAGACTTTTTTGACGAAATTCAACACTACTGAGTTATAAGTGATTGAATTTTAATACTTGTCGCAATTTTGCAAAAAATTGACAAAATGGATTTTGCTAACAAACATACACAGGATGCTTAAGAATTCTATACTGTCACAAAAATTAAAATTCAAATATGTATAAATAAGCTCACACTGACCTTAACTATATTGAAAATCTTATGAGCGTATGTATGGTGGGTCGATCGACTCATCACACTAAACGTGTTTTGAAAAAAAAATACTTTTATTTTTTAATTTTTAATTTTTTTTTATAGTATCGTAAGTATAGTTGAAAGCTCTGTTTTGTTTAAAAAAATCAAGTCGATTTCTTAAATAGAAACCTCATACGAGCGTTAACTGTATGCAGAGTCGCATAAAAGCTCGTTCGAGGTCTCGGTCAATATATGGTAAAACTCGGTTTTTATTAAAAAAAAAATAATTAAAAATTGTTTTTATATGCAAATTAAAATTCCAAACACTTTTTGCATTAGACATTTTTCAGTAGGATTTAATTTAGCAAAGTTATGACACTTTGAATTTTTACATTAGCCGCCATTTTGAAAAAAAATTTTATATATTTTTTTTAAACATAACGTATAGGGGCTGCACGTTAGTTCTATGCGATACTCAAAATTTAAATTTTTATCTTCGAAACCAAACAGTTAAGAGCGTTAACTCTTCCGAAAGTCTCAAAATGGCTAGTATGGGGGTACGATCGAACTGATACATCGCTTGTTTTCAAGCAAAAATATATATTTTTTATATTTTATTCTGATGAACTTTAGGCTTCTGAACATTTCATGTATAGAGACTTTTTTGACGAAATTCAACACTACTGAGTTATAAGTGATTGAATTTTAATACTTGTCGCAATTTTGCAAAAAATTGACAAAATGGATTTTGCTAACAAACATACACAGGATGCTTAAGAATTCTATACTGTCACAAAAATTAAAATTCAAATATGTATAAATAAGCTCACACTGACCTTAACTATATTGAAAATCTTATGAGCGTATGTATGGTGGGTCGATCGACTCATCACACTAAACGTGTTTTGAAAAAAAAATACTTTTATTTTTTAATTTTTAATTTTTTTTTATAGTATCGTAAGTATAGTTGAAAGCTCTGTTTTGTTTAAAAAATTCAAGTCGATTTCTTAAATAGAAACCTCATACGAGCGTTAACTGTATGCAGAGTCGCATAAAAGCTCGTTCGAGGTCTCGGTCAATATATGGTAAGACTCGGTTTTTATTAAAAAAAAAAAAATTAAAAATTGCTTTTATATGCAAATTAAAATTCCAAACACTTTTTGCATTAGACATTTTTCAGTAGGATTTCATTTAGCAAAGTTATGACACTTTGAATTTTTACATTAGCCGCCATTTTGAAAAAAAATTTTATATATTTTTTTTAAACATAACGTATAGGGGCTGCACGTTAGTTCTATGCGATACTCAAAATTTAAATTTTTATCTTCGAAACCAAACAGTTAAGAGCGTTAACTCTTCCGAAAGTCTCAAAATGGCTAGTATGGGGGTACGATCGAACTGATACATCGCTTGTTTTCAAGCAAAAATATATATTTTTTATATTTTATTCTGATGAACTTTAGGCTTCTGAACATTTCATGTATAGAGACTTTTTTGACGAAATTCAACACTACTGAGTTATAAGTGATTGAATTTTAATACTTGTCGCAATTTTGCAAAAAATTGACAAAATGGATTTTGCTAACAAACATACACAGGATGCTTAAGAATTCTATACTGTCACAAAAATTAAAATTCAAATATGTATAAATAAGCTCACACTGACCTTAACTATATTGAAAATCTTATGAGCGTATGTATGGTGGGTCGATCGACTCATCACACTAAACGTGTTTTGAAAAAAAAATAATTTTATTTTTTAATTTTTAATTTTTTTTTATAGTATCGTAAGTATAGTTGAAAGCTCTGTTTTGTTAAAAAAATTCAAGTCGATTTCTTAAATAGAAACCTCATACGAGCGTTAACTGTATGCAGAGTCGCATAAAAGCTCGTTCGAGGTCTCGGTCAATATATGGTAAGACTCAGTTTTTATTAAAAAAAAAATAATTAAAAATTGCTTTTATATGCAAATTAAAATTCCAAACACTTTTTGCATTAGACATTTTTCAGTAGGATTTCATTTAGCAAAGTTATGACACTTTGAATTTTTACATTAGATGCCATTTTGAAAAAAAAATTTATATATTTTTTTTAAACATAACGTATAGGGGCTGCACGTTAGTTCTATGCGATACTCAAAATTTAAATTTTTATCTTCGAAACCAAACAGTTAAGAGCGTTAACTCTTCCGAAAGTCTCAAAATGGCTAGTATGGGGGTACGATCGAACTGATACATCGCTTGTTTTCAAGCAAAAATATATATTTTTTATATTTTATTCTGGTGAACTTTAGGCTTCTGAACATTTCATGTATAGAGACTTTTTTGACGAAATTCAACACTACTGAGTTATAAGTGATTGAATTTTAATACTTGTCGCAATTTTGCAAAAAATTGACAAAATGGATTTTGCTAACAAACATACACAGGATGCTTAAGAATTCTATACTGTCACAAAAATTAAAATTCAAATATGTATAAATAAGCTCACACTGACCTTAACAATATTGAAAATCTTATAAGCGTATGTATGGTGGGTCGATCGACTCATCACACTAAACGTGTTTTGAAAAAAAAATACTTTTATTTTTTAATTTTTAATTTTTTTTTATAGTATCGTAAGTATAGTTGAAAGCTCTGTTTTGTTTAAAAAATTCAAGTCGATTTCTTAAATAGAAACCTCATACGAGCGTTAACTGTATGCAGAGTCGCATAAAAGCTCGTTCGAGGTCTCGGTCAATATATGGTAAGACTCGGTTTTTATTAAAAAAAAAATAATTAAAAATTGCTTTTATATGCAAATTAAAATTCCAAACACTTTTTGCATTAGACATTTTTCAGTAGGATTTCATTTAGCAAAGTTATGACACTTTGAATTTTTACATTAGCCGCCATTTTGAAAAAAAATTTTATATATTTTTTTTAAACATAACGTATAGGGGCTGCACGTTAGTTCTATTCGATACTCAAAATTTTAATTTTTATCTTCGAAACCAAACAGTTAAGAGCGTTAACTCTTCCGAAAGTCTCAAAATGGCTAGTATGGGGGTACGATCGAACTGATACATCGCTTGTTTTCAAGCAAAAATATATATTTTTTATATTTTATTCTGATGAACTTTAGGCTTCTGAACATTTCATGTATAGAGACTTTTTTGACGAAATTCAACACTACCGAGTTATAAGTGATTAAATTTTAATACTTGTCGCAATTTTGCAAAAAATTGACAAAATGGATTTTGCTAACAAACATACACAGGATGCTTAAGAATTCTATACTGTCACAAAAATTAAAATTCAAATATGTATAAATAAGCTCACACTGACCTTAACTATATTGAAAATCTTATGAGCGTATGTATGGTGGGTCGATCGACTCATCACACTAAACGTGTTTTGAAAAAAAAATACTTTTATTTTTTAATTTTTAATTTTTTTTTATAGTATCGTAAGTATAGTTGAAAGCTCTGTTTTGTTTAAAAAATTCTAGTCGATTTCTTAAATAGAAACCTCATACGAGCGTTAACTGTATGCAGAGTCGCATAAAAGCTCGTTCGAGGTCTCGGTCAATATATGGTAAGACTCGGTTTTTATTAAAAAAAAAAAAATTAAAAATTGCTTTTATATGCAAATTAAAATTCCAAACACTTTTTGCATTAGACATTTTTCAGTAGGATTATATTTAGCAAAGTTATGACACTTTGAATTTTTACATTAGCCGCCATTTTGAAAAAAATTTTTATATATTTTTTTTAAACATAACGTATAGGGGCTGCACGTTAGTTCTATGCGATACTCAAAATTTAAATTTTTATCTTCGAAACCAAACAGTTAAGAGCGTTAACTCTTCCGAAAGTCTCAAAATGGCTAGTATGGGGGTACGATCGTACTGATACATCGCTTGTTTTCAAGCAAAAATATATATTTTTTATATTTTATTCTGATGAACTTTAGGCTTCTGAACATTTCATGTATAGAGACTTTTTTGACGAAATTCAACACTACTGAGTTATAAGTGATTGAATTTTAATACTTGTCGCAATTTTGCAAAAAATTGACAAAATGGATTTTGCTAACAAACATACACAGGATGCTTAAGAATTCTATACTGTCACAAAAATTAAAATTCAAATATGTATAAATAAGCTCACACTGACCTTAACTATATTGAAAATCTTATGAGCGTATGTATGGTGGGTCGATCGACTCATCACACTAAACGTGTTTTGAAAAAAAAATACTTTTATTTTTTAATTTTTAATTTTTTTTTATAGTATCGTAAGTATAGTTGAAAGCTCTGTTTTGTTTAAAAAATTCAAGTCGATTTCTTAAATAGAAACCTCATACGAGCGTTAACTGTATGCAGAGTCGCATAAAAGCTCGTTCGAGGTCTCGGTCAATATATGGTAAGACTCGGTTTTTATTAAAAAAAAAAAAATTAAAAATTGCTTTTATATGCAAATTAAAATTCCAAACACTTTTTGCATTAGACATTTTTCAGTAGGATTTCATTTAGCAAAGTTATGACACTTTGAATTTTTACATTAGCCGCCATTTTGAAAAAAAATTTTATATATTTTTTTTAAACATAACGTATAGGGGCTGCACGTTAGTTCTATGCGATACTCAAAATTTAAATTTTTATCTTCGAAACCAAACAGTTAAGAGCGTTAACTCTTCCGAAAGTCTCAAAATGGCTAGTATGGGGGTACGATCGAACTGATACATCGCTTGTTTTCAAGCAAAAATATATATTTTTTATATTTTATTCTGATGAACTTTAGGCTTCTGAACATTTCATGTATAGAGACTTTTTTGACGAAATTCAACACTACTGAGTTATAAGTGATTGAATTTTAATACTTGTCGCAATTTTGCAAAAAATTGACAAAATGGATTTTGCTAACAAACATACACAGGATGCTTAAGAATTCTATACTGTCACAAAAATTAAAATTCAAATATGTATAAATAAGCTCACACTGACCTTAACTATATTGAAAATCTTATGAGCGTATGTATGGTGGGTCGATCGACTCATCACACTAAACGTGTTTTGAAAAAAAAATACTTTTATTTTTTAATTTTTAATTTTTTTTTATAGTATCGTAAGTATAGTTGAAAGCTCTGTTTTGTTTAAAAAATTCTAGTCGATTTCTTAAATAGAAACCTCATACGAGCGTTAACTGTATGCAGAGTCGCATAAAAGCTCGTTCGAGGTCTCGGTCAATATATGGTAAGACTCGGTTTTTATTAAAAAAAAAAAAATTAAAAATTGCTTTTATATGCAAATTAAAATTCCAAACACTTTTTGCATTAGACATTTTTCAGTAGGATTATATTTAGCAAAGTTATGACACTTTGAATTTTTACATTAGCCGCCATTTTGAAAAAAATTTTTATATATTTTTTTTAAACATAACGTATAGGGGCTGCACGTTAGTTCTATGCGATACTCAAAATTTAAATTTTTATCTTCGAAACCAAACAGTTAAGAGCGTTAACTCTTCCGAAAGTCTCAAAATGGCTAGTATGGGGGTACGATCGTACTGATACATCGCTTGTTTTCAAGCAAAAATATATATTTTTTATATTTTATTCTGATGAACTTTAGGCTTCTGAACATTTCATGTATAGAGACTTTTTTGACGAAATTCAACACTACTGAGTTATAAGTGATTGAATTTTAATACTTGTCGCAATTTTGCAAAAAATTGACAAAATGGATTTTGCTAACAAACATACACAGGATGCTTAAGAATTCTATACTGTCACAAAAATTAAAATTCAAATATGTATAAATAAGCTCACACTGACCTTAACTATATTGAAAATCTTATGAGCGTATGTATGGTGGGTCGATCGACTCATCACACTAAACGTGTTTTGAAAAAAAAATACTTTTATTTTTTAATTTTTAATTTTTTTTTATAGTATCGTAAGTATAGTTGAAAGCTCTGTTTTGTTTAAAAAATTCAAGTCGATTTCTTAAATAGAAACCTCATACGAGCGTTAACTGTATGCAGAGTCGCATAAAAGCTCGTTCGAGGTCTCGGTCAATATATGGTAAGACTCGGTTTTTATTAAAAAAAAAATAATTAAAAATTGCTTTTATATGCAAATTAAAATTCCAAACACTTTTTGCATTAGACATTTTTCAGTAGGATTTCATTTAGCAAAGTTATGACACTTTGAATTTTTACATTAGCCGCCATTTTGAAAAAAAATTTTATATATTTTTTTTAAACATAACGTATAGGGGCTGCACGTTAGTTCTATGCGATACTCAAAATTTAAATTTTTATCTTCGAAACCAAACAGTTAAGAGCGTTAACTCTTCCGAAAGTCTCAAAATGGCTAGTATGGGGGTACGATCGAACTGATACATCGCTTGTTTTCAAGCAAAAATATATATTTTTTATATTTTATTCTGATGAACTTTAGGCTTCTGAACATTTCATGTATAGAGACTTTTTTGACGAAATTCAACACTACTGAGTTATAAGTGATTGAATTTTAATACTTGTCGCAATTTTGCAAAAAATTGACAAAATGGATTTTGCTAACAAACATACACAGGATGCTTAAGAATTCTATACTGTCACAAAAATTAAAATTCAAATATGTATAAATAAGCTCACACTGACCTTAACTATATTGAAAATCTTATGAGCGTATGTATGGTGGGTCGATCGACTCATCACACTAAACGTGTTTTGAAAAAAAAATAATTTTATTTTTTAATTTTTAATTTTTTTTTATAGTATCGTAAGTATAGTTGAAAGCTCTGTTTTGTTAAAAAAATTCAAGTCGATTTCTTAAATAGAAACCTCATACGAGCGTTAACTGTATGCAGAGTCGCATAAAAGCTCGTTCGAGGTCTCGGTCAATATATGGTAAGACTCAGTTTTTATTAAAAAAAAAATAATTAAAAATTGCTTTTATATGCAAATTAAAATTCCAAACACTTTTTGCATTAGACATTTTTCAGTAGGATTTCATTTAGCAAAGTTATGACACTTTGAATTTTTACATTAGATGCCATTTTGAAAAAAAAATTTATATATTTTTTTTAAACATAACGTATAGGGGCTGCACGTTAGTTCTATTCGATACTCAAAATTTTAATTTTTATCTTCGAAACCAAACAGTTAAGAGCGTTAACTCTTCCGAAAGTCTCAAAATGGCTAGTATGGGGGTACGATCGAACTGATACATCGCTTGTTTTCAAGCAAAAATATATATTTTTTATATTTTATTCTGATGAACTTTAGGCTTCTGAACATTTCATGTATAGAGACTTTTTTGACGAAATTCAACACTACCGAGTTATAAGTGATTAAATTTTAATACTTGTCGCAATTTTGCAAAAAATTGACAAAATGGATTTTGCTAACAAACATACACAGGATGCTTAAGAATTCTATACTGTCACAAAAATTAAAATTCAAATATGTATAAATAAGCTCACACTGACCTTAACTATATTGAAAATCTTATGAGCGTATGTATGGTGGGTCGATCGACTCATCACACTAAACGTGTTTTGAAAAAAAAATACTTTTATTTTTTAATTTTTAATTTTTTTTTATAGTATCGTAAGTATAGTTGAAAGCTCTGTTTTGTTTAAAAAATTCTAGTCGATTTCTTAAATAGAAACCTCATACGAGCGTTAACTGTATGCAGAGTCGCATAAAAGCTCGTTCGAGGTCTCGGTCAATATATGGTAAGACTCGGTTTTTATTAAAAAAAAAAAAATTAAAAATTGCTTTTATATGCAAATTAAAATTCCAAACACTTTTTGCATTAGACATTTTTCAGTAGGATTATATTTAGCAAAGTTATGACACTTTGAATTTTTACATTAGCCGCCATTTTGAAAAAAATTTTTATATATTTTTTTTAAACATAACGTATAGGGGCTGCACGTTAGTTCTATGCGATACTCAAAATTTAAATTTTTATCTTCGAAACCAAACAGTTAAGAGCGTTAACTCTTCCGAAAGTCTCAAAATGGCTAGTATGGGGGTACGATCGTACTGATACATCGCTTGTTTTCAAGCAAAAATATATATTTTTTATATTTTATTCTGATGAACTTTAGGCTTCTGAACATTTCATGTATAGAGACTTTTTTGACGAAATTCAACACTACTGAGTTATAAGTGATTGAATTTTAATACTTGTCGCAATTTTGCAAAAAATTGACAAAATGGATTTTGCTAACAAACATACACAGGATGCTTAAGAATTCTATACTGTCACAAAAATTAAAATTCAAATATGTATAAATAAGCTCACACTGACCTTAACTATATTGAAAATCTTATGAGCGTATGTATGGTGGGTCGATCGACTCATCACACTAAACGTGTTTTGAAAAAAAAATACTTTTATTTTTTAATTTTTAATTTTTTTTTATAGTATCGTAAGTATAGTTGAAAGCTCTGTTTTGTTTAAAAAATTCAAGTCGATTTCTTAAATAGAAACCTCATACGAGCGTTAACTGTATGCAGAGTCGCATAAAAGCTCGTTCGAGGTCTCGGTCAATATATGGTAAGACTCGGTTTTTATTAAAAAAAAAATAATTAAAAATTGCTTTTATATGCAAATTAAAATTCCAAACACTTTTTGCATTAGACATTTTTCAGTAGGATTTCATTTAGCAAAGTTATGACACTTTGAATTTTTACATTAGCCGCCATTTTGAAAAAAAAATTTATATATTTTTTTTAAACATAACGTATAGGGGCTGCACGTTAGTTCTATGCGATACTCAAAATTTAAATTTTTATCTTCGAAACCAAACAGTTAAGAGCGTTAACTCTTCCGAAAGTCTCAAAATGGCTAGTATGGGGGTACGATCGAACTGATACATCGCTTGTTTTCAAGCAAAAATATATATTTTTTATATTTTATTCTGATGAACTTTAGGCTTCTGAACATTTCATGTATAGAGACTTTTTTGACGAAATTCAACACTACTGAGTTATAAGTGATTGAATTTTAATACTTGTCGCAATTTTGCAAAAAATTGACAAAATGGATTTTGCTAACAAACATACACAGGATGCTTAAGAATTCTATACTGTCACAAAAATTAAAATTCAAATATGTATAAATAAGCTCACACTGACCTTAACTATATTGAAAATCTTATGAGCGTATGTATGGTGGGTCGATCGACTCATCACACTAAACGTGTTTTGAAAAAAAAATAATTTTATTTTTTAATTTTTAATTTTTTTTTATAGTATCGTAAGTATAGTTGAAAGCTCTGTTTTGTTAAAAAAATTCAAGTCGATTTCTTAAATAGAAACCTCATACGAGCGTTAACTGTATGCAGAGTCGCATAAAAGCTCGTTCGAGGTCTCGGTCAATATATGGTAAGACTCGGTTTTTATTAAAAAAAAAAAAATTAAAAATTGCTTTTATATGCAAATTAAAATTCCAAACACTTTTTGCATTAGACATTTTTCAGTAGGATTTCATTTAGCAAAGTTATGACACTTTGAATTTTTACATTAGCCGCCATTTTGAAAAAAAATTTTATATATTTTTTTTAAACATAACGTATAGGGGCTGCACGTTAGTTCTATGCGATACTCAAAATTTAAATTTTTATCTTCGAAACCAAACAGTTAAGAGCGTTAACTCTTCCGAAAGTCTCAAAATGGCTAGTATGGGGGTACGATCGAACTGATACATCGCTTGTTTTCAAGCAAAAATATATATTTTTTATATTTTATTCTGATGAACTTTAGGCTTCTGAACATTTCATGTATAGAGACTTTTTTGACGAAATTCAACACTACTGAGTTATAAGTGATTGAATTTTAATACTTGTCGCAATTTTGCAAAAAATTGACAAAATGGATTTTGCTAACAAACATACACAGGATGCTTAAGAATTCTATACTGTCACAAAAATTAAAATTCAAATATGTATAAATAAGCTCACACTGACCTTAACTATATTGAAAATCTTATGAGCGTATGTATGGTGGGTCGATCGACTCATCACACTAAACGTGTTTTGAAAAAAAAATACTTTTATTTTTTAATTTTTAATTTTTTTTTATAGTATCGTAAGTATAGTTGAAAGCTCTGTTTTGTTTAAAAAATTCTAGTCGATTTCTTAAATAGAAACCTCATACGAGCGTTAACTGTATGCAGAGTCGCATAAAAGCTCGTTCGAGGTCTCGGTCAATATATGGTAAGACTCGGTTTTTATTAAAAAAAAAAAAATTAAAAATTGCTTTTATATGCAAATTAAAATTCCAAACACTTTTTGCATTAGACATTTTTCAGTAGGATTATATTTAGCAAAGTTATGACACTTTGAATTTTTACATTAGCCGCCATTTTGAAAAAAATTTTTATATATTTTTTTTAAACATAACGTATAGGGGCTGCACGTTAGTTCTATGCGATACTCAAAATTTAAATTTTTATCTTCGAAACCAAACAGTTAAGAGCGTTAACTCTTCCGAAAGTCTCAAAATGGCTAGTATGGGGGTACGATCGTACTGATACATCGCTTGTTTTCAAGCAAAAATATATATTTTTTATATTTTATTCTGATGAACTTTAGGCTTCTGAACATTTCATGTATAGAGACTTTTTTGACGAAATTCAACACTACTGAGTTATAAGTGATTGAATTTTAATACTTGTCGCAATTTTGCAAAAAATTGACAAAATGGATTTTGCTAACAAACATACACAGGATGCTTAAGAATTCTATACTGTCACAAAAATTAAAATTCAAATATGTATAAATAAGCTCACACTGACCTTAACTATATTGAAAATCTTATGAGCGTATGTATGGTGGGTCGATCGACTCATCACACTAAACGTGTTTTGAAAAAAAAATACTTTTATTTTTTAATTTTTAATTTTTTTTTATAGTATCGTAAGTATAGTTGAAAGCTCTGTTTTGTTTAAAAAATTCAAGTCGATTTCTTAAATAGAAACCTCATACGAGCGTTAACTGTATGCAGAGTCGCATAAAAGCTCGTTCGAGGTCTCGGTCAATATATGGTAAGACTCGGTTTTTATTAAAAAAAAAATAATTAAAAATTGCTTTTATATGCAAATTAAAATTCCAAACACTTTTTGCATTAGACATTTTTCAGTAGGATTTCATTTAGCAAAGTTATGACACTTTGAATTTTTACATTAGCCGCCATTTTGAAAAAAAATTTTATATATTTTTTTTAAACATAACGTATAGGGGCTGCACGTTAGTTCTATGCGATACTCAAAATTTAAATTTTTATCTTCGAAACCAAACAGTTAAGAGCGTTAACTCTTCCGAAAGTCTCAAAATGGCTAGTATGGGGGTACGATCGAACTGATACATCGCTTGTTTTCAAGCAAAAATATATATTTTTTATATTTTATTCTGATGAACTTTAGGCTTCTGAACATTTCATGTATAGAGACTTTTTTGACGAAATTCAACACTACTGAGTTATAAGTGATTGAATTTTAATACTTGTCGCAATTTTGCAAAAAATTGACAAAATGGATTTTGCTAACAAACATACACAGGATGCTTAAGAATTCTATACTGTCACAAAAATTAAAATTCAAATATGTATAAATAAGCTCACACTGACCTTAACTATATTGAAAATCTTATGAGCGTATGTATGGTGGGTCGATCGACTCATCACACTAAACGTGTTTTGAAAAAAAAATAATTTTATTTTTTAATTTTTAATTTTTTTTTATAGTATCGTAAGTATAGTTGAAAGCTCTGTTTTGTTAAAAAAATTCAAGTCGATTTCTTAAATAGAAACCTCATACGAGCGTTAACTGTATGCAGAGTCGCATAAAAGCTCGTTCGAGGTCTCGGTCAATATATGGTAAGACTCAGTTTTTATTAAAAAAAAAATAATTAAAAATTGCTTTTATATGCAAATTAAAATTCCAAACACTTTTTGCATTAGACATTTTTCAGTAGGATTTCATTTAGCAAAGTTATGACACTTTGAATTTTTACATTAGATGCCATTTTGAAAAAAAAATTTATATATTTTTTTTAAACATAACGTATAGGGGCTGCACGTTAGTTCTATGCGATACTCAAAATTTAAATTTTTATCTTCGAAACCAAACAGTTAAGAGCGTTAACTCTTCCGAAAGTCTCAAAATGGCTAGTATGGGGGTACGATCGAACTGATACATCGCTTGTTTTCAAGCAAAAATATATATTTTTTATATTTTATTCTGGTGAACTTTAGGCTTCTGAACATTTCATGTATAGAGACTTTTTTGACGAAATTCAACACTACTGAGTTATAAGTGATTGAATTTTAATACTTGTCGCAATTTTGCAAAAAATTGACAAAATGGATTTTGCTAACAAACATACACAGGATGCTTAAGAATTCTATACTG
This sequence comes from Plectrocnemia conspersa, assembly GCF_051122295.1. Classification (NCBI taxonomy): domain Eukaryota; kingdom Metazoa; phylum Arthropoda; class Insecta; order Trichoptera; family Polycentropodidae; genus Plectrocnemia; species Plectrocnemia conspersa. The sequence continues at coordinate 31,930,715 of NW_028277166.1, forward strand.
TCACAAAAATTAAAATTCAAATATGTATAAATAAGCTCACACTGACCTTAACAATATTGAAAATCTTATAAGCGTATGTATGGTGGGTCGATCGACTCATCACACTAAACGTGTTTTGAAAAAAAAATACTTTTATTTTTTAATTTTTAATTTTTTTTTATAGTATCGTAAGTATAGTTGAAAGCTCTGTTTTGTTTAAAAAATTCAAGTCGATTTCTTAAATAGAAACCTCATACGAGCGTTAACTGTATGCAGAGTCGCATAAAAGCTCGTTCGAGGTCTCGGTCAATATATGGTAAGACTCGGTTTTTATTAAAAAAAAAATAATTAAAAATTGCTTTTATATGCAAATTAAAATTCCAAACACTTTTTGCATTAGACATTTTTCAGTAGGATTTCATTTAGCAAAGTTATGACACTTTGAATTTTTACATTAGCCGCCATTTTGAAAAAAAATTTTATATATTTTTTTTAAACATAACGTATAGGGGCTGCACGTTAGTTCTATTCGATACTCAAAATTTTAATTTTTATCTTCGAAACCAAACAGTTAAGAGCGTTAACTCTTCCGAAAGTCTCAAAATGGCTAGTATGGGGGTACGATCGAACTGATACATCGCTTGTTTTCAAGCAAAAATATATATTTTTTATATTTTATTCTGATGAACTTTAGGCTTCTGAACATTTCATGTATAGAGACTTTTTTGACGAAATTCAACACTACCGAGTTATAAGTGATTAAATTTTAATACTTGTCGCAATTTTGCAAAAAATTGACAAAATGGATTTTGCTAACAAACATACACAGGATGCTTAAGAATTCTATACTGTCACAAAAATTAAAATTCAAATATGTATAAATAAGCTCACACTGACCTTAACTATATTGAAAATCTTATGAGCGTATGTATGGTGGGTCGATCGACTCATCACACTAAACGTGTTTTGAAAAAAAAATACTTTTATTTTTTAATTTTTAATTTTTTTTTATAGTATCGTAAGTATAGTTGAAAGCTCTGTTTTGTTTAAAAATTCAAGTCGATTTCTTAAATAGAAACCTCATACGAGCGTTAACTGTATGCAGAGTCGCATAAAAGCTCGTTCGAGGTCTCGGTCAATATATGGTAAGACTCGGTTTTTATTAAAAAAAAAATAATTAAAAATTGCTTTTATATGCAAATTAAAATTCCAAACACTTTTTGCATTAGACATTTTTTAGTAGGATTTCATTTAGCAAAGTTATGACACTTTGAATTTTTACATTAGCCGCCATTTTGAAAAAAAATTTTATATATTTTTTTTAAACATAACGTATAGGGGCTGCACGTTAGTTCTATGCGATACTCAAAATTTAAATTTTTATCTTCGAAACCAAACAGTTAAGAGCGTTAACTCTTCCGAAAGTCTCAAAATGGCTAGTATGGGGGTACGATCGAACTGATACATCGCTTGTTTTCAAGCAAAAATATATATTTTTTATATTTTATTCTGATGAACTTTAGGCTTCTGAACATTTCATGTATAGAGACTTCTTTGACGAAATTCAACACTACTGAGTTATAAGTGATTGAATTTTAATACTTGTCGCAATTTTGCAAAAAATTGACAAAATGGATTTTGCTAACAAACATACACAGGATGCTTAAGAATTCTATACTGTCACAAAAATTAAAATTCAAATATGTATAAATAAGCTCACACTGACCTTAACTATATTGAAAATCTTATGAGCGTATGTATGGTGGGTCGATCGACTCATCACACTAAACGTGTTTTGAAAAAAAAATACTTTTATTTTTTAATTTTTAATTTTTTTTTATAGTATCGTAAGTATAGTTGAAAGCTCTGTTTTGTTAAAAAAATTCAAGTCGATTTCTTTAATAGAAACCTCATACGAGCGTTAACTGTATGCAGAGTCGCATAAAAGCTCGTTCGAGGTCTCGGTCAATATATGGTAAGACTCGGTTTTTATTAAAAAAAAAATAATTAAAAATTGCTTTTATATGCAAATTAAAATTCCAAACACTTTTTGCATTAGACATTTTTCAACAGGATTTCATTTAGCAAAGTTATGACACTTTGAATTTTTACATTAGCCGCCATTTTGAAAAAAAATTTTATATATTTTTTTTAAACATAACGTATAGGGGCTGCACGTTAGTTATATGCGATACTCAAAATTTAAATTTTTATCTTCGAAACCAAACAGTTAAGAGCGTTAACTCTTCCGAAAGTCTCAAAATGGCTAGTATGGGGGTACGATCGAACTGATACATCGCTTGTTTTCAAGCAAAAATATATATTTTTTATATTTTATTCTGATGAACTTTAGGCTTCTGAACATTTCATGTATAGAGACTTTTTTGACGAAATTCAACACTACTGAGTTATATGTGATTGAATTTTAATACTTGTCGCAATTTTGCAAAAAATTGACAAAATGGATTTTGCTAACAAACATACACAGGATGCTTAAGAATTCTATACTGTCACAAAAATTAAAATTCAAATATGTATAAATAAGCTCACACTGACCTTAACTATATTGAAAATCTTATGAGCGTATGTATGGTGGGTCGATCGACTCATCACACTAAACGTGTTTTGAAAAAAAAATACTTTTATTTTTTAATTTTTAATTTTGTTTTATAGTATCGTAAGTATAGTTGAAAGCTCTGTTTTGTTTAAAAAATTCAAGTCGATTTCTTAAATAGAAACCTCATACGAGCGTTAACTGTATGCAGAGTCGCATAAAAGCTCGTTCGAGGTCTCGGTCAATATATGGTAAGACTCGGTTTTTATTAAAAAAAAAATAATTAAAAATTGCTTTTATATGCAAATTAAAATTCCAAACACTTTTTGCATTAGACATTTTTCAGTAGGATTTCATTTAGCAAAGTTATGACACTTTGAATTTTTACATTAGCCGCCATTTTGAAAAAAAATTTTATATATTTTTTTTAAACATAACGTATAGGGGCTGCACGTTAGTTCTATGCGATACTCAAAATTTAAATTTTTATCTTCGAAACCAAACAGTTAAGAGCGTTAACTCTTCCGAAAGTCTCAAAATGGCTAGTATGGGGGTACGATCGAACTGATACATCGCTTGTTTTCAAGCAAAAATATATATTTTTTATATTTTATTCTGATGAACTTTAGGCTTCTGAACATTTCATGTATAGAGACTTTTTTGACGAAATTCAACACTACCGAGTTATAAGTGATTGAATTTTAATACTTGTCGCAATTTTGCAAAAAATTGACAAAATGGATTTTGCTAACAAACATACACAGGATGCTTAAGAATTCTATACTGTCACAAAAATTAAAATTCAAATATGTATAAATAAGCTCACACTGACCTTAACTATATTGAAAATCTTATGAGCGTATGTATGGTGGGTCGATCGACTCATCACACTAAACGTGTTTTGAAAAAAAAATACTTTTATTTTTTAATTTTTAATTTTTTTTTATAGTATCGTAAGTATAGTTGAAAGCTCTGTTTTGTTTAAAAATTCAAGTCGATTTCTTTAATATAAACCTCATACGAGCGTTAACTGTATGCAGAGTCGCATAAAAGCTCGTTCGAGGTCTCGGTCAATATATGGTAAGACTCGGTTTTTATTAAAAAAAAAATAATTAAAAATTGCTTTTATATGCAAATTAAAATTCCAAACACTTTTTGCATTAGACATTTTTCAGTAGGATTTCATTTAGCAAAGTTATGACACTTTGAATTTTTACATTAGCCGCCATTTTGAAAAAAAATTTTATATATTTTTTTTAAACATAACGTATAGGGGCTGCACGTTAGTTCTATGCGATACTCAAAATTTAAATTTTTATCTTCGAAACCAAACAGTTAAGAGCGTTAACTCTTCCGAAAGTCTCAAAATGGCTAGTATGGGGGTACGATCGAACTGATACATCGCTTGTTTTCAAGCAAAAATATATATTTTTTATATTTTATTCTGATGAACTTTAGGCTTCTGAACATTTCATGTATAGAGACTTTTTTGACGAAATTCAACACTACTGAGTTATAAGTGATTGAATTTTAATACTTGTCGCAATTTTGCAAAAAATTGACAAAATGGATTTTGCTAACAAACATACACAGGATGCTTAAGAATTCTATACTGTCACAAAAATTAAAATTCAAATATGTATAAATAAGCTCACACTGACCTTAACTATATTGAAAATCTTATGAGCGTATGTATGGTGGGTCGATCGACTCATCACACTAAACGTGTTTTGAAAAAAAAATACTTTTATTTTTTAATTTTTAATTTTTTTTTATAGTATCGTAAGTATAGTTGAAAGCTCTGTTTTGTTTAAAAAATTCAAGTCGATTTCTTAAATAGAAACCTCATACGAGCGTTAACTGTATGCAGAGTCGCATAAAAGCTCGTTCGAGGTCTCGGTCAATATATGGTAAGACTCGGTTTTTATTAAAAAAAAAATAATTAAAAATTGCTTTTATATGCAAATTAAAATTCCAAACACTTTTTGCATTAGACATTTTTCAGTAGGATTTCATTTAGCAAAGTTATGACACTTTGAATTTTTACATTAGCCGCCATTTTGAAAAAAATTTTTATATAGTTTTTTTAAACATAACGTATAGGGGCTGCACGTTAGTTCTATGCGATACTTAAAATTTAAATTTTTATCTTCGAAACCAAACAGTTAAGAGCGTTAACTCTTCCGAAAGTCTCAAAATGGCTAGTATGGGGGTACGATCGAACTGATACATCGCTTGTTTTCAAGCAAAAATATATATTTTTTATATTTTATTCTGATGAACTTTAGGCTTCTGAACATTTCATGTATAGAGACTTTTTTGACGAAATTCAACACTACTGAGTTATAAGTGATTGAATTTTAATACTTGTCGCAATTTTGCAAAAAATTGACAAAATATATTTTGCTAACAAACATACACAGGATGCTTAAGAATTCTATACTGTCACAAAAATTAAAATTCAAATATGTATAAATAAGCTCACACTGACCTTAACAATATTGGGAATCTTATAAGCGTATGTATGGTGGGTCGATCGACTCATCACACTAAACGTGTTTTGAAAAAAAAATACTTTTATTTATTAATTTTTAATTTTTTTTTATAGTATCGTAAGTATAGTTGAAAGCTCTGTTTTGTTTAAAAAATTCAAGTCGATTTCTTAAATAGAAACCTCATACGAGCGTTAACTGTATGCAGAGTCGCATAAAAGCTCGTTCGAGGTCTCGGTCAATATATGGTAAGACTCGGTTTTTATTAAAAAAAAAATAATTAAAAATTGCTTTTATATGCAAATTAAAATTCCAAACACTTTTTGCATTAGACATTTTTCAGTAGGATTTCATTTAGCAAAGTTATGACACTTTGAATTTTTACATTAGCCGCCATTTTGAAAAAAAATTTTATATATTTTTTTTTAAACATAACGTATAGGGGCTGCACGTTAGTTCTATGCGATACTCAAAATTGAAATTTTTATCTTCGAAACCAAACAGTTAAGAGCGTTAACTCTTCCGAAAGTCTCAAAATGGCTAGTATGGGGGTACGATCGAACTGATACATCGCTTGTTTTCAAGCAAAAATATATATTTTTTATATTTTATTCTGATGAACTTTAGGCTTCTGAACATTTCATGTATAGAGACTTTTTTGACGAAATTTAACACTACCGAGTTATAAGTGATTGAATTTTAATACTTGTCGCAATTTTGCAAAAAATTGACAAAATGGATTTTGCTAACAAACATACACAGGATGCTTAAGAATTCTATACTGTCACAAAAATTAAAATTCAAATATGTATAAATAAGCTCACACTGACCTTAACTATATTGAAAATCTTATGAGCGTATGTATGGTGGGTCGATCGACTCATCACACTAAACGTGTTTTGAAAAAAAAATACTTTTATTTTTTAATTTTTAATTTTTTTTTATAGTATCGTAAGTATAGTTGAAAGCTCTGTTTTGTTTAAAAATTCAAGTCGATTTCTTAAATAGAAACCTCATACGAGCGTTAACTGTATGCAGAGTCGCATAAAAGCTCGTTCGAGGTCTCGGTCAATATATGGTAAGACTCGGTTTTTATTAAAAAAAAAATAATTAAAAATTGCTTTTATATGCAAATTAAAATTCCAAACACTTTTTGCATTAGACATTTTTCAGTAGGATTTCATTTAGCAAAGTTATGACACTTTGAATTTTTACATTAGCCGCCATTTTGAAAAAAATTTTTATATATTTTTTTTAAACATAACGTATAGGGGCTGCACGTTAGTTCTATGCGATACTTAAAATTTAAATTTTTATCTTCGAAACCAAACAGTTAAGAGCGTTAACTCTTCCGAAAGTCTCAAAATGGCTAGTATGGGGGTACGATCGAACTGATACATCGCTTGTTTTCAAGCAAAAATATATATTTTTTATATTTTATTCTGATGAACTTTAGGCTTCTGAACATTTCATGTATAGAGACTTTTTTGACGAAATTCAACACTACCGAGTTATAAGTGATTGAATTTTAATACTTGTCGCAATTTTGCAAAAAATTGACAAAATGGATTTTGCTAACAAACATACACAGGATGCTTAAGAATTCTATACTGTCACAAAAATTAAAATTCAAATATGTATAAATAAGCTCACACTGACCTTAACTATATTGAAAATCTTATGAGCGTATGTATGGTGGGTCGATCGACTCATCACACTAAACGTGTTTTGAAAAAAAAATACTTTTATTTTTTAATTTTTAATTTTTTTTTATAGTATCGTAAGTATAGTTGAAAGCTCTGTTTTGTTTAAAAAATTCAAGTCGATTTCTTAAATAGAAACCTCATACGAGCGTTAACTGTATGCAGAGTCGCATAAAAGCTCGTTCGAGGTCTCGGTCAATATATGGTAAGACTCAGTTTTTATTAAAAAAAAAATAATTAAAAATTGCTTTTATATGCAAATTAAAATTCCAAACACTTTTTGCATTAGACATTTTTCAGTAGGATTTCATTTAGCAAAGTTATGACACTTTGAATTTTTACATTAGCCGCCATTTTGAAAAAAAATTTTATATATTTTTTTTAAACATAACGTATAGGGGCTGCACGTTAGTTCTATGCGATACTCAAAATTTAAATTTTTATCTTCGAAACCAAACAGTTAAGAGCGTTAACTCTTCCGAAAGTCTCAAAATGGCTAGTATGGGGGTACGATCGAACTGATACATCGCTTGTTTTCAAGCAAAAATATATATTTTTTATATTTTATTCTGATGAACTTTAGGCTTCTGAACATTTCATGTATAGAGACTTTTTTGACGAAATTCAACACTACTGAGTTATAAGTGATTGAATTTTAATACTTGTCGCAATTTTGCAAAAAATTGACAAAATGGATTTTGCTAACAAACATACACAGGATGCTTAAGAATTCTATACTGTCACAAAAATTAAAATTCAAATATGTATAAATAAGCTCACACTGACCTTAACAATATTGAAAATCTTATAAGCGTATGTATGGTGGGTCGATCGACTCATCACACTAAACGTGTTTTGAAAAAAAAATACTTTTATTTTTTAATTTTTAATTTTTTTTTATAGTATCGTAAGTATAGTTGAAAGCTCTGTTTTGTTTAAAAAATTCAAGTCGATTTCTTAAATAGAAACCTCATACGAGCGTTAACTGTATGCAGAGTCGCATAAAAGCTCGTTCGAGGTCTCGGTCAATATATGGTAAGACTCGGTTTTTATTAAAAAAAAAATAATTAAAAATTGCTTTTATATGCAAATTAAAATTCCAAACACTTTTTGCATTAGACATTTTTCAGTAGGATTTCATTTAGCAAAGTTATGACACTTTGAATTTTTACATTAGATGCCATTTTGAAAAAAAATTTTATATATTTTTTTTAAACATAACGTATAGGGGCTGCACGTTAGTTCTATGCGATACTCAAAATTTAAATTTTTATCTTCGAAACCAAACAGTTAAGAGCGTTAACTCTTCCGAAAGTCTCAAAATGGCTAGTATGGGGGTACGATCGAACTGATACATCGCTTGTTTTCAAGCAAAAATATATATTTTTTATATTTTATTCTGATGAACTTTAGGCTTCTGAACATTTCATGTATAGAGACTTTTTTGACGAAATTCAACACTACTGAGTTATAAGTGATTGAATTTTAATACTTGTCGCAATTTTGCAAAAAATTGACAAAATGGATTTTGCTAACAAACATACACAGGATGCTTAAGAATTCTATACTGTCACAAAAATTAAAATTCAAATATGTATAAATAAGCTCACACTGACCTTAACTATATTGAAAATCTTATGAGCGTATGTATGGTGGGTCGATCGACTCATCACACTAAACGTGTTTTGAAAAAAAAATACTTTTATTTTTTAATTTTTAATTTTTTTTTATAGTATCGTAAGTATAGTTGAAAGCTCTGTTTTGTTTAAAAAATTCAAGTCGATTTCTTAAATAGAAACCTCATACGAGCGTTAACTGTATGCAGAGTCGCATAAAAGCTCGTTCGAGGTCTCGGTCAATATATGGTAAGACTCGGTTTTTATTAAAAAAAAAATAATTAAAAATTGCTTTTATATGCAAATTAAAATTCCAAACACTTTTTGCATTAGACATTTTTCAGTAGGATTTCATTTAGCAAAGTTATGACACTTTGAATTTTTACATTAGCCGCCATTTTGAAAAAAATTTTTATATAGTTTTTTTAAACATAACGTATAGGGGCTGCACGTTAGTTCTATGCGATACTTAAAATTTAAATTTTTATCTTCGAAACCAAACAGTTAAGAGCGTTAACTCTTCCGAAAGTCTCAAAATGGCTAGTATGGGGGTACGATCGAACTGATACATCGCTTGTTTTCAAGCAAAAATATATATTTTTTATATTTTATTCTGATGAACTTTAGGCTTCTGAACATTTCATGTATAGAGACTTTTTTGACGAAATTCAACACTACTGAGTTATAAGTGATTGAATTTTAATACTTGTCGCAATTTTGCAAAAAATTGACAAAATATATTTTGCTAACAAACATACACAGGATGCTTAAGAATTCTATACTGTCACAAAAATTAAAATTCAAATATGTATAAATAAGCTCACACTGACCTTAACAATATTGGGAATCTTATAAGCGTATGTATGGTGGGTCGATCGACTCATCACACTAAACGTGTTTTGAAAAAAAAATACTTTTATTTATTAATTTTTAATTTTTTTTTATAGTATCGTAAGTATAGTTGAAAGCTCTGTTTTGTTTAAAAAATTCAAGTCGATTTCTTAAATAGAAACCTCATACGAGCGTTAACTGTATGCAGAGTCGCATAAAAGCTCGTTCGAGGTCTCGGTCAATATATGGTAAGACTCGGTTTTTATTAAAAAAAAAATAATTAAAAATTGCTTTTATATGCAAATTAAAATTCCAAACACTTTTTGCATTAGACATTTTTCAGTAGGATTTCATTTAGCAAAGTTATGACACTTTGAATTTTTACATTAGCCGCCATTTTGAAAAAAAATTTTATATATTTTTTTTTAAACATAACGTATAGGGGCTGCACGTTAGTTCTATGCGATACTCAAAATTGAAATTTTTATCTTCGAAACCAAACAGTTAAGAGCGTTAACTCTTCCGAAAGTCTCAAAATGGCTAGTATGGGGGTACGATCGAACTGATACATCGCTTGTTTTCAAGCAAAAATATATATTTTTTATATTTTATTCTGATGAACTTTAGGCTTCTGAACATTTCATGTATAGAGACTTTTTTGACGAAATTTAACACTACCGAGTTATAAGTGATTGAATTTTAATACTTGTCGCAATTTTGCAAAAAATTGACAAAATGGATTTTGCTAACAAACATACACAGGATGCTTAAGAATTCTATACTGTCACAAAAATTAAAATTCAAATATGTATAAATAAGCTCACACTGACCTTAACTATATTGAAAATCTTATGAGCGTATGTATGGTGGGTCGATCGACTCATCACACTAAACGTGTTTTGAAAAAAAAATACTTTTATTTTTTAATTTTTAATTTTTTTTTATAGTATCGTAAGTATAGTTGAAAGCTCTGTTTTGTTTAAAAATTCAAGTCGATTTCTTAAATAGAAACCTCATACGAGCGTTAACTGTATGCAGAGTCGCATAAAAGCTCGTTCGAGGTCTCGGTCAATATATGGTAAGACTCGGTTTTTATTAAAAAAAAAATAATTAAAAATTGCTTTTATATGCAAATTAAAATTCCAAACACTTTTTGCATTAGACATTTTTCAGTAGGATTTCATTTAGCAAAGTTATGACACTTTGAATTTTTACATTAGCCGCCATTTTGAAAAAAATTTTTATATATTTTTTTTAAACATAACGTATAGGGGCTGCACGTTAGTTCTATGCGATACTTAAAATTTAAATTTTTATCTTCGAAACCAAACAGTTAAGAGCGTTAACTCTTCCGAAAGTCTCAAAATGGCTAGTATGGGGGTACGATCGAACTGATACATCGCTTGTTTTCAAGCAAAAATATATATTTATTATATTTTATTCTGATGAACTTTAGGCTTCTGAACATTTCATGTATAGAGACTTTTTTGACGAAATTCAACACTACCGAGTTATAAGTGATTGAATTTTAATACTTGTCGCAATTTTGCAAAAAATTGACAAAATGGATTTTGCTAACAAACATACACAGGATGCTTAAGAATTCTATACTGTCACAAAAATTAAAATTCAAATATGTATAAATAAGCTCACACTGACCTTAACTATATTGAAAATCTTATGAGCGTATGTATGGTGGGTCGATCGACTCATCACACTAAACGTGTTTTGAAAAAAAAATACTTTTATTTTTTAATTTTTAATTTTTTTTTATAGTATCGTAAGTATAGTTGAAAGCTCTGTTTTGTTTAAAAAATTCAAGTCGATTTCTTAAATAGAAACCTCATACGAGCGTTAACTGTATGCAGAGTCGCATAAAAGCTCGTTCGAGGTCTCGGTCAATATATGGTAAGACTCAGTTTTTATTAAAAAAAAAATAATTAAAAATTGCTTTTATATGCAAATTAAAATTCCAAACACTTTTTGCATTAGACATTTTTCAGTAGGATTTCATTTAGCAAAGTTATGACACTTTGAATTTTTACATTAGCCGCCATTTTGAAAAAAAATTTTATATATTTTTTTTAAACATAACGTATAGGGGCTGCACGTTAGTTCTATGCGATACTCAAAATTTAAATTTTTATCTTCGAAACCAAACAGTTAAGAGCGTTAACTCTTCCGAAAGTCTCAAAATGGCTAGTATGGGGGTACGATCGAACTGATACATCGCTTGTTTTCAAGCAAAAATATATATTTTTTATATTTTATTCTGATGAACTTTAGGCTTCTGAACATTTCATGTATAGAGACTTTTTTGACGAAATTCAACACTACTGAGTTATAAGTGATTGAATTTTAATACTTGTCGCAATTTTGCAAAAAATTGACAAAATGGATTTTGCTAACAAACATACACAGGATGCTTAAGAATTCTATACTGTCACAAAAATTAAAATTCAAATATGTATAAATAAGCTCACACTGACCTTAACAATATTGAAAATCTTATAAGCGTATGTATGGTGGGTCGATCGACTCATCACACTAAACGTGTTTTGAAAAAAAAATACTTTTATTTTTTAATTTTTAATTTTTTTTTATAGTATCGTAAGTATAGTTGAAAGCTCTGTTTTGTTTAAAAAATTCAAGTCGATTTCTTAAATAGAAACCTCATACGAGCGTTAACTGTATGCAGAGTCGCATAAAAGCTCGTTCGAGGTCTCGGTCAATATATGGTAAGACTCGGTTTTTATTAAAAAAAAAATAATTAAAAATTGCTTTTATATGCAAATTAAAATTCCAAACACTTTTTGCATTAGACATTTTTCAGTAGGATTTCATTTAGCAAAGTTATGACACTTTGAATTTTTACATTAGATGCCATTTTGAAAAAAAATTTTATATATTTTTTTTAAACATAACGTATAGGGGCTGCACGTTAGTTCTATGCGATACTCAAAATTTAAATTTTTATCTTCGAAACCAAACAGTTAAGAGCGTTAACTCTTCCGAAAGTCTCAAAATGGCTAGTATGGGGGTACGATCGAACTGATACATCGCTTGTTTTCAAGCAAAAATATATATTTTTTATATTTTATTCTGATGAACTTTAGGCTTCTGAACATTTCATGTATAGAGACTTTTTTGACGAAATTCAACACTACCGAGTTATAAGTGATTGAATTTTAATACTTGTCGCAATTTTGCAAAAAATTGACAAAATGGATTTTGCTAACAAACATACACAGGATGCTTAAGAATTCTATACTGTCACAAAAATTAAAATTCAAATATGTATAAATAAGCTCACACTGACCTTAACTATATTGAAAATCTTATGAGCGTATGTATGGTGGGTCGATCGACTCATCACACTAAACGTGTTTTGAAAAAAAAATACTTTTATTTTTTAATTTTTAATTTTTTTTTATAGTATCGTAAGTATAGTTGAAAGCTCTGTTTTGTTTAAAAAATTCAAGTCGATTTCTTAAATAGAAACCTCATACGAGCGTTAACTGTATGCAGAGTCGCATAAAAGCTCGTTCGAGGTCTCGGTCAATATATGGTAAGACTCGGTTTTTATTAAAAAAAAAATAATTAAAAATTGCTTTTATATGCAAATTAAAATTCCAAACACTTTTTGCATTAGACATTTTTCAGTAGGATTTCATTTAGCAAAGTTATGACACTTTGAATTTTTACATTAGCCGCCATTTTGAAAAAAAATTTTATATATTTTTTTTAAACATAACGTATAGGGGCTGCACGTTAGTTCTATGCGATACTCAAAATTTAAATTTTTATCTTCGAAACCAAACAGTTAAGAGCGTTAACTCTTCCGAAAGTCTCAAAATGGCTAGTATGGGGGTACGATCGAACTGATACATCGCTTGTTTTCAAGCAAAAATATATATTTTTTATATTTTATTCTGATGAACTTTAGGCTTCTGAACATTTCATGTATAGAGACTTTTTTGACGAAATTCAACACTACTGAGTTATAAGTGATTGAATTTTAATACTTGTCGCAATTTTGCAAAAAATTGACAAAATGGATTTTGCTAACAAACATACACAGGATGCTTAAGAATTCTATACTGTCACAAAAATTAAAATTCAAATATGTATAAATAAGCTCACACTGACCTTAACTATATTGAAAATCTTATTAGCGTATGTATGGTGGGTCGATCGACTCATCACACTAAACGTGTTTTGAAAAAAAAATACTTTTATTTTTTAATTTTTAATTTTTTTTTATAGTATCGTAAGTATAGTTGAAAGCTCTGTTTTGTTAAAAAAATTCAAGTCGATTTCTTAAATAGAAACCTCATACGAGCGTTAACTGTATGCAGAGTCGCATAAAAGCTCGTTCGAGGTCTCGGTCAATATATGGTAAGACTCGGTTTTTATTAAAAAAAAAATAATTAAAAATTGCTTTTATATGCAAATTAAAATTCCAAACACTATTTGCATTAGACATTTTTCAGTAGGATTTCATTTAGCAAAGTTATGACACTTTGAATTTTTACATTAGCCGCCATTTTGAAAAAAAATTTTATATATTTTTTTTAAACATAACGTATAGGGGCTGCACGTTAGTTCTATGCGATACTCAAAATTTAAATTTTTATCTTCGAAACCAAACAGTTAAGAGCGTTAACTCTTCCGAAAGTCTCAAAATGGCTAGTATGGGGGTACGATCGAACTGATACATCGCTTGTTTTCAAGCAAAAATATATATTTTTTATATTTTATTCTGATGAACTTTAGGCTTCTGAACATTTCATGTATAGAGACTTTTTTGACGAAATTCAACACTACTGAGTTATAAGTGATTGAATTTTAATACTTGTCGCAATTTTGCAAAAAATTGACAAAATATATTTTGCTAACAAACATACACAGGATGCTTAAGAATTCTATACTGTCACAAAAATTAAAATTCAAATATGTATAAATAAGCTCACACTGACCTTAACAATATTGGAAATCTTATAAGCGTATGTATGGTGGGTCGATCGACTCATCACACTAAACGTGTTTTGAAAAAAAAATACTTTTATTTATTAATTTTTAATTTTTTTTTATAGTATCGTAAGTATAGTTGAAAGCTCTGTTTTGTTTAAAAAATTCAAGTCGATTTCTTAAATAGAAACCTCATACGAGCGTTAACTGTATGCAGAGTCGCATAAAAGCTCGTTCGAGGTCTCGGTCAATATATGGTAAGACTCGGTTTTTATTAAAAAAAAAATAATTAAAAATTGCTTTTATATGCAAATTAAAATTCCAAACACTTTTTGCATTAGACATTTTTCAGTAGGATTTCATTTAGCAAAGTTATGACACTTTGAATTTTTACATTAGCCGCCATTTTGAAAAAAAATTTTATATATTTTTTTTAAACATAACGTATAGGGGCTGCACGTTAGTTCTATGCGATACTCAAAATTTAAATTTTTATCTTCGAAACCAAACAGTTAAGAGCGTTAACTCTTCCGAAAGTCTCAAAATGGCTAGTATGGGGGTACGATCGAACTGATACATCGCTTGTTTTCAAGCAAAAATATATATTTTTTATATTTTATTCTGATGAACTTTAGGCTTCTGAACATTTCATGTATAGAGACTTTTTTGACGAAATTCAACACTACCGAGTTATAAGTGATTGAATTTTAATACTTGTCGCAATTTTGCAAAAAATTGACAAAATGGATTTTGCTAACAAACATACACAGGATGCTTAAGAATTCTATACTGTCACAAAAATTAAAATTCAAATATGTATAAATAAGCTCACACTGACCTTAACTATATTGAAAATCTTATGAGCGTATGTATGGTGGGTCGATCGACTCATCACACTAAACGTGTTTTGAAAAAAAAATACTTTTATTTTTTAATTTTTAATTTTTTTTTATAGTATCGTAAGTATAGTTGAAAGCTCTGTTTTGTTTAAAAAATTCAAGTCGATTTCTTAAATAGAAACCTCATACGAGCGTTAACTGTATGCAGAGTCGCATAAAAGCTCGTTCGAGGTCTCGGTCAATATATGGTAAGACTCGGTTTTTATTAAAAAAAAAATAATTAAAAATTGCTTTTATATGCAAATTAAAATTCCAAACACTTTTTGCATTAGACATTTTTCAGTAGGATTTCATTTAGCAAAGTTATGACACTTTGAATTTTTACATTAGCCGCCATTTTGAAAAAAAATTTTATATATTTTTTTTAAACATAACGTATAGGGGCTGCACGTTAGTTCTATGCGATACTCAAAATTTAAATTTTTATCTTCGAAACCAAACAGTTAAGAGCGTTAACTCTTCCGAAAGTCTCAAAATGGCTAGTATGGGGGTACGATCGAACTGATACATCGCTTGTTTTCAAGCAAAAATATATATTTTTTATATTTTATTCTGATGAACTTTAGGCTTCTGAACATTTCATGTATAGAGACTTTTTTGACGAAATTCAACACTACTGAGTTATAAGTGATTGAATTTTAATACTTGTCGCAATTTTGCAAAAAATTGACAAAATGGATTTTGCTAACAAACATACACAGGATGCTTAAGAATTCTATACTGTCACAAAAATTAAAATTCAAATATGTATAAATAAGCTCACACTGACCTTAACTATATTGAAAATCTTATTAGCGTATGTATGGTGGGTCGATCGACTCATCACACTAAACGTGTTTTGAAAAAAAAATACTTTTATTTTTTAATTTTTAATTTTTTTTTATAGTATCGTAAGTATAGTTGAAAGCTCTGTTTTGTTTAAAAAATTCAAGTCGATTTCTTAAATAGAAACCTCATACGAGCGTTAACTGTATGCAGAGTCGCATAAAAGCTCGTTCGAGGTCTCGGTCAATATATGGTAAGACTCGGTTTTTATTAAAAAAAAAATAATTAAAAATTGCTTTTATATGCAAATTAAAATTCCAAACACTTTTTGCATTAGACATTTTTCAGTAGGATTTCATTTAGCAAAGTTATGACACTTTGAATTTTTACATTAGCCGCCATTTTGAAAAAAATTTTTATATATTTTTTTTAAACATAACGTATAGGGGCTGCACGTTAGTTCTATGCGATACTTAAAATTTAAATTTTTATCTTCGAAACCAAACAGTTAAGAGCGTTAACTCTTCCGAAAGTCTCAAAATGGCTAGTATGGGGGTACGATCGAACTGATACATCGCTTGTTTTCAAGCAAAAATATATATTTTTTATATTTTATTCTGATGAACTTTAGGCTTCTGAACATTTCATGTATAGAGACTTTTTTGACGAAATTCAACACTACTGAGTTATAAGTGATTGAATTTTAATACTTGTCGCAATTTTGCAAAAAATTGACAAAATATATTTTGCTAACAAACATACACAGGATGCTTAAGAATTCTATACTGTCACAAAAATTAAAATTCAAATATGTATAAATAAGCTCACACTGACCTTAACAATATTGGAAATCTTATAAGCGTATGTATGGTGGGTCGATCGACTCATCACACTAAACGTGTTTTGAAAAAAAAATACTTTTATTTATTAATTTTTAATTTTTTTTTATAGTATCGTAAGTATAGTTGAAAGCTCTGTTTTGTTTAAAAAATTCAAGTCGATTTCTTAAATAGAAACCTCATACGAGCGTTAACTGTATGCAGAGTCGCATAAAAGCTCGTTCGAGGTCTCGGTCAATATATGGTAAGACTCGGTTTTTATTAAAAAAAAAATAATTAAAAATTGCTTTTATATGCAAATTAAAATTCCAAACACTTTTTGCATTAGACATTTTTCAGTAGGATTTCATTTAGCAAAGTTATGACACTTTGAATTTTTACATTAGCCGCCATTTTGAAAAAAAATTTTATATATTTTTTTTTAAACATAACGTATAGGGGCTGCACGTTAGTTCTATGCGATACTCAAAATTGAAATTTTTATCTTCGAAACCAAACAGTTAAGAGCGTTAACTCTTCCGAAAGTCTCAAAATGGCTAGTATGGGGGTACGATCGAACTGATACATCGCTTGTTTTCAAGCAAAAATATATATTTTTTATATTTTATTCTGATGAACTTTAGGCTTCTGAACATTTCATGTATAGAGACTTTTTTGACGAAATTCAACACTACCGAGTTATAAGTGATTGAATTTTAATACTTGTCGCAATTTTGCAAAAAATTGACAAAATGGATTTTGCTAACAAACATACACAGGATGCTTAAGAATTCTATACTGTCACAAAAATTAAAATTCAAATATGTATAAATAAGCTCACACTGACCTTAACTATATTGAAAATCTTATGAGCGTATGTATGGTGGGTCGATCGACTCATCACACTAAACGTGTTTTGAAAAAAAAATACTTTTATTTTTTAATTTTTAATTTTTTTTTATAGTATCGTAAGTATAGTTGAAAGCTCTGTTTTGTTTAAAAAATTCAAGTCGGTTTCTTAAATAGAAACCTCATACGAGCGTTAACTGTATGCAGAGTCGCATAAAAGCTCGTTCGAGGTCTCGGTCAATATATGGTAAGACTCGGTTTTTATTAAAAAAAAAATAATTAAAAATTGCTTTTATATGCAAATTAAAATTCCAAACACTTTTTGCATTAGACATTTTTCAGTAGGATTTCATTTAGCAAAGTTATGACACTTTGAATTTTTACATTAGCCGCCATTTTGAAAAAAAAATTTATATATTTTTTTTAAACATAACGTATAGGGGCTGCACGTTAGTTCTATGCGATACTCAAAATTTAAATTTTTATCTTCGAAACCAAACAGTTAAGAGCGTTAACTCTTCCGAAAGTCTCAAAATGGCTAGTATGGGGGTACGATCGAACTGATACATCGCTTGTTTTCAAGCAAAAATATATATTTTTTATATTTTATTCTGATGAACTTTAGGCTTCTGAACATTTCATGTATAGAGACTTTTTTGACGAAATTCAACACTACCGAGTTATAAGTGATTGAATTTTAATACTTGTCGCAATTTTGCAAAAAATTGACAAAATGGATTTTGCTAACAAACATACACAGGATGCTTAAGAATTCTATACTGTCACAAAAATTAAAATTCAAATATGTATAAATAAGCTCACACTGACCTTAACTATATTGAAAATCTTATGAGCGTATGTATGGTGGGTCGATCGACTCATCACACTAAACGTGTTTTGAAAAAAAAATACTTCTATTTTTTAATTTTTAATTTTTTTTTATAGTATCGTAAGTATAGTTGAAAGCTCTGTTTTGTTTAAAAATTCAAGTCGATTTCTTTAATATAAACCTCATACGAGCGTTAACTGTATGCAGAGTCGCATAAAAGCTCGTTCGAGGTCTCGGTCAATATATGGTAAGACTCGGTTTTTATTAAAAAAAAAATAATTAAAAATTGCTTTTATATGCAAATTAAAATTCCAAACACTTTTTGCATTAGACATTTTTCAGTAGGATTTCATTTAGCAAAGTTATGACACTTTGAATTTTTACATTAGCCGCCATTTTGAAAAAAAATTTTATATATTTTTTTTAAACATAACGTATAGGGGCTGCACGTTAGTTCTATGCGATACTCAAAATTTAAATTTTTATCTTCGAAACCAAACAGTTAAGAGCGTTAACTCTTCCGAAAGTCTCAAAATGGCTAGTATGGGGGTACGATCGAACTGATACATCGCTTGTTTTCAAGCAAAAATATATATTTTTTATATTTTATTCTGATGAACTTTAGGCTTCTGAACATTTCATGTATAGAGACTTTTTTGACGAAATTCAACACTACTGAGTTATAAGTGATTGAATTTTAATACTTGTCGCAATTTTGCAAAAAATTGACAAAATGGATTTTGCTAACAAACATACACAGGATGCTTAAGAATTCTATACTGTCACAAAAATTAAAATTCAAATATGTATAAATAAGCTCACACTGACCTTAACTATATTGAAAATCTTATGAGCGTATGTATGGTGGGTCGATCGACTCATCACACTAAACGTGTTTTGAAAAAAAAATACTTTTATTTTTTAATTTTTAATTTTTTTTTATAGTATCGTAAGTATAGTTGAAAGCTCTGTTTTGTTTAAAAAATTCAAGTCGATTTCTTAAATAGAAACCTCATACGAGCGTTAACTGTATGCAGAGTCGCATAAAAGCTCGTTCGAGGTCTCGGTCAATATATGGTAAGACTCGGTTTTTATTAAAAAAAAAATAATTAAAAATTGCTTTTATATGCAAATTAAAATTCCAAACACTTTTTGCATTAGACATTTTTCAGTAGGATTTCATTTAGCAAAGTTATGACACTTTGAATTTTTACATTAGCCGCCATTTTGAAAAAAATTTTTATATATTTTTTTTAAACATAACGTATAGGGGCTGCACGTTAGTTCTATGCGATACTTAAAATTTAAATTTTTATCTTCGAAACCAAACAGTTAAGAGCGTTAACTCTTCCGAAAGTCTCAAAATGGCTAGTATGGGGGTACGATCGAACTGATACATCGCTTGTTTTCAAGCAAAAATATATATTTTTTATATTTTATTCTGATGAACTTTAGGCTTCTGAACATTTCATGTATAGAGACTTTTTTGACGAAATTCAACACTACTGAGTTATAAGTGATTGAATTTTAATACTTGTCGCAATTTTGCAAAAAATTGACAAAATATATTTTGCTAACAAACATACACAGGATGCTTAAGAATTCTATACTGTCACAAAAATTAAAATTCAAATATGTATAAATAAGCTCACACTGACCTTAACAATATTGGAAATCTTATAAGCGTATGTATGGTGGGTCGATCGACTCATCACACTAAACGTGTTTTGAAAAAAAAATACTTTTATTTATTAATTTTTAATTTTTTTTTATAGTATCGTAAGTATAGTTGAAAGCTCTGTTTTGTTAAAAAAATTCAAGTCGATTTCTTAAATAGAAACCTCATACGAGCGTTAACTGTATGCAGAGTCGCATAAAAGCTCGTTCGAGGTCTCGGTCAATATATGGTAAGACTCGGTTTTTATTAAAAAAAAATAATTAAAAATTGCTTTTATATGCAAATTAAAATTCCAAACACTTTTTGCATTAGACATTTTTCAGTAGGATTTCATTTAGCAAAGTTATGACACTTTGAATTTTTACATTAGCCGCCATTTTGAAAAAAAATTTTATATATTTTTTTTTAAACATAACGTATAGGGGCTGCACGTTAGTTCTATGCGATACTCAAAATTGAAATTTTTATCTTCGAAACCAAACAGTTAAGAGCGTTAACTCTTCCGAAAGTCTCAAAATGGCTAGTATGGGGGTACGATCGAACTGATACATCGCTTGTTTTCAAGCAAAAATATATATTTTTTATATTTTATTCTGATGAACTTTAGGCTTCTGAACATTTCATGTATAGAGACTTTTTTGACGAAATTCAACACTACCGAGTTATAAGTGATTGAATTTTAATACTTGTCGCAATTTTGCAAAAAATTGACAAAATGGATTTTGCTAACAAACATACACAGGATGCTTAAGAATTCTATACTGTCACAAAAATTAAAATTCAAATATGTATAAATAAGCTCACACTGACCTTAACTATATTGAAAATCTTATGAGCGTATGTATGGTGGGTCGATCGACTCATCACACTAAACGTGTTTTGAAAAAAAAATACTTTTATTTTTTAATTTTTAATTTTTTTTTATAGTATCGTAAGTATAGTTGAAAGCTCTGTTTTGTTTAAAAATTCAAGTCGATTTCTTAAATAGAAACCTCATACGAGCGTTAACTGTATGCAGAGTCGCATAAAAGCTCGTTCGAGGTCTCGGTCAATATATGGTAAGACTCGGTTTTTATTAAAAAAAAAATAATTAAAAATTGCTTTTATATGCAAATTAAAATTCCAAACACTTTTTGCATTAGACATTTTTCAGTAGGATTTCATTTAGCAAAGTTATGACACTTTGAATTTTTACATTAGCCGCCATTTTGAAAAAAATTTTTATATATTTTTTTTAAACATAACGTATAGGGGCTGCACGTTAGTTCTATGCGATACTTAAAATTTAAATTTTTATCTTCGAAACCAAACAGTTAAGAGCGTTAACTCTTCCGAAAGTCTCAAAATGGCTAGTATGGGGGTACGATCGAACTGATACATCGCTTGTTTTCAAGCAAAAATATATATTTTTTATATTTTATTCTGATGAACTTTAGGCTTCTGAACATTTCATGTATAGAGACTTTTTTGACGAAATTCAACACTACTGAGTTATAAGTGATTGAATTTTAATACTTGTCGCAATTTTGCAAAAAATTGACAAAATATATTTTGCTAACAAACATACACAGGATGCTTAAGAATTCTATACTGTCACAAAAATTAAAATTCAAATATGTATAAATAAGCTCACACTGACCTTAACAATATTGGAAATCTTATAAGCGTATGTATGGTGGGTCGATCGACTCATCACACTAAACGTGTTTTGAAAAAAAAATACTTTTATTTATTAATTTTTAATTTTTTTTTATAGTATCGTAAGTATAGTTGAAAGCTCTGTTTTGTTAAAAAAATTCAAGTCGATTTCTTAAATAGAAACCTCATACGAGCGTTAACTGTATGCAGAGTCGCATAAAAGCTCGTTCGAGGTCTCGGTCAATATATGGTAAGACTCGGTTTTTATTAAAAAAAAAATAATTAAAAATTGCTTTTATATGCAAATTAAAATTCCAAACACTTTTTGCATTAGACATTTTTCAGTAGGATTTCATTTAGCAAAGTTATGACACTTTGAATTTTTACATTAGCCGCCATTTTGAAAAAAAATTTTATATATTTTTTTTTAAACATAACGTATAGGGGCTGCACGTTAGTTCTATGCGATACTCAAAATTGAAATTTTTATCTTCGAAACCAAACAGTTAAGAGCGTTAACTCTTCCGAAAGTCTCAAAATGGCTAGTATGGGGGTACGATCGAACTGATACATCGCTTGTTTTCAAGCAAAAATATATATTTTTTATATTTTATTCTGATGAACTTTAGGCTTCTGAACATTTCATGTATAGAGACTTTTTTGACGAAATTCAACACTACCGAGTTATAAGTGATTGAATTTTAATACTTGTCGCAATTTTGCAAAAAATTGACAAAATGGATTTTGCTAACAAACATACACAGGATGCTTAAGAATTCTATACTGTCACAAAAATTAAAATTCAAATATGTATAAATAAGCTCACACTGACCTTAACTATATTGAAAATCTTATGAGCGTATGTATGGTGGGTCGATCGACTCATCACACTAAACGTGTTTTGAAAAAAAAATACTTTTATTTTTTAATTTTTAATTTTTTTTTATAGTATCGTAAGTATAGTTGAAAGCTCTGTTTTGTTTAAAAATTCAAGTCGATTTCTTAAATAGAAACCTCATACGAGCGTTAACTGTATGCAGAGTCGCATAAAAGCTCGTTCGAGGTCTCGGTCAATATATGGTAAGACTCGGTTTTTATTAAAAAAAAAATAATTAAAAATTGCTTTTATATGCAAATTAAAATTCCAAACACTTTTTGCATTAGACATTTTTCAGTAGGATTTCATTTAGCAAAGTTATGACACTTTGAATTTTTACATTAGCCGCCATTTTGAAAAAAAATTTTATATATTTTTTTTAAACATAACGTATAGGGGCTGCACGTTAGTTCTATGCGATACTCAAAATTTAAATTTTTATCTTCGAAACCAAACAGTTAAGAGCGTTAACTCTTCCGAAAGTCTCAAAATGGCTAGTATGGGGGTACGATCGAACTGATACATCGCTTGTTTTCAAGCAAAAATATATATTTTTTATATTTTATTCTGATGAACTTTAGGCTTCTGAACATTTTATGTATAGAGACTTTTTTGACGAAATTCAACACTACTGAGTTATAAGTGATTGAATTTTAATACTTGTCGCAATTTTGCAAAAAATTGACAAAATGGATTTTGCTAACAAACATACACAGGATGCTTAAGAATTCTATACTGTCACAAAAATTAAAATTCAAATATGTATAAATAAGCTCACACTGACCTTAACTATATTGAAAATCTTATGAGCGTATGTATGGTGGGTCGATCGACTCATCACACTAAACGTGTTTTGAAAAAAAAATACTTTTATTTTTTAATTTTTAATTTTTTTTTATAGTATCGTAAGTATAGTTGAAAGCTCTGTTTTGTTAAAAAAATTCAAGTCGATTTCTTAAATAGAAACCACATACGAGCGTTAACTGTATGCAGAGTCGCATAAAAGCTCGTTCGAGGTCTCGGTCAATATATGGTAAGACTCGGTTTTTATTAAAAAAAAAATAATTAAAAATTGCTTTTATATGCAAAAAAAAATTCCAAACACTTTTTGCATTAGACATTTTTCAGTAGGATTTCATTTAGCAAAGTTATGACACTTTGAATTTTTACATTAGCCGCCATTTTGAAAAAAATTTTTATATATTTTTTTTAAACATAACGTATAGGGGCTGCACGTTAGTTCTATGCGATACTTAAAATTTAAATTTTTATCTTCGAAACCAAACAGTTAAGAGCGTTAACTCTTCCGAAAGTCTCAAAATGGCTAGTATGGGGGTACGATCGAACTGATACATCGCTTGTTTTCAAGCAAAAATATATATTTTTTATATTTTATTCTGATGAACTTTAGGCTTCTGAACATTTCATGTATAGAGACTTTTTTGACGAAATTCAACACTACTGAGTTATAAGTGATTGAATTTTAATACTTGTCGCAATTTTGCAAAAAATTGACAAAATATATTTTGCTAACAAACATACACAGGATGCTTAAGAATTCTATACTGTCACAAAAATTAAAATTCAAATATGTATAAATAAGCTCACACTGACCTTAACAATATTGGAAATCTTATAAGCGTATGTATGGTGGGTCGATCGACTCATCACACTAAACGTGTTTTGAAAAAAAAATACTTTTATTTATTAATTTTTAATTTTTTTTTATAGTATCGTAAGTATAGTTGAAAGCTCTGTTTTGTTTAAAAAATTCAAGTCGATTTCTTAAATAGAAACCTCATACGAGCGTTAACTGTATGCAGAGTCGCATAAAAGCTCGTTCGAGGTCTCGGTCAATATATGGTAAGACTCGGTTTTTATTAAAAAAAAAATAATTAAAAATTGCTTTTATATGCAAATTAAAATTCCAAACACTTTTTGCATTAGACATTTTTCAGTAGGATTTCATTTAGCAAAGTTATGACACTTTGAATTTTTACATTAGCCGCCATTTTGAAAAAAAATTTTATATATTTTTTTTTAAACATAACGTATAGGGGCTGCACGTTAGTTCTATGCGATACTCAAAATTGAAATTTTTATCTTCGAAACCAAACAGTTAAGAGCGTTAACTCTTCCGAAAGTCTCAAAATGGCTAGTATGGGGGTACGATCGAACTGATACATCGCTTGTTTTCAAGCAAAAATATATATTTTTTATATTTTATTCTGATGAACTTTAGGCTTCTGAACATTTCATGTATAGAGACTTTTTTGACGAAATTCAACACTACCGAGTTATAAGTGATTGAATTTTAATACTTGTCGCAATTTTGCAAAAAATTGACAAAATGGATTTTGCTAACAAACATACACAGGATGCTTAAGAATTCTATACTGTCACAAAAATTAAAATTCAAATATGTATAAATAAGCTCACACTGACCTTAACTATATTGAAAATCTTATGAGCGTATGTATGGTGGGTCGATCGACTCATCACACTAAACGTGTTTTGAAAAAAAAATACTTTTATTTTTTAATTTTTAATTTTTTTTTATAGTATCGTAAGTATAGTTGAAAGCTCTGTTTTGTTTAAAAATTCAAGTCGATTTCTTAAATAGAAACCTCATACGAGCGTTAACTGTATGCAGAGTCGCATAAAAGCTCGTTCGAGGTCTCGGTCAATATATGGTAAGACTCGGTTTTTATTAAAAAAAAAATAATTAAAAATTGCTTTTATATGCAAATTAAAATTCCAAACACTTTTTGCATTAGACATTTTTCAGTAGGATTTCATTTAGCAAAGTTATGACACTTTGAATTTTTACATTAGCCGCCATTTTGAAAAAAAATTTTATATATTTTTTTTAAACATAACGTATAGGGGCTGCACGTTAGTTCTATGCGATACTCAAAATTTAAATTTTTATCTTCGAAACCAAACAGTTAAGAGCGTTAACTCTTCCGAAAGTCTCAAAATGGCTAGTATGGGGGTACGATCGAACTGATACATCGCTTGTTTTCAAGCAAAAATATATATTTTTTATATTTTATTCTGATGAACTTTAGGCTTCTGAACATTTCATGTATAGAGACTTTTTTGACGAAATTCAACACTACTGAGTTATAAGTGATTGAATTTTAATACTTGTCGCAATTTTGCAAAAAATTGACAAAATGGATTTTGCTAACAAACATACACAGGATGCTTAAGAATTCTATACTGTCACAAAAATTAAAATTCAAATATGTATAAATAAGCTCACACTGACCTTAACTATATTGAAAATCTTATGAGCGTATGTATGGTGGGTCGATCGACTCATCACACTAAACGTGTTTTGAAAAAAAAATACTTTTATTTTTTAATTTTTAATTTTTTTTTATAGTATCGTAAGTATAGTTGAAAGCTCTGTTTTGTTAAAAAAATTCAAGTCGATTTCTTAAATAGAAACCACATACGAGCGTTAACTGTATGCAGAGTCGCATAAAAGCTCGTTCGAGGTCTCGGTCAATATATGGTAAGACTCGGTTTTTATTAAAAAAAAAATAATTAAAAATTGCTTTTATATGCAAAAAAAAATTCCAAACACTTTTTGCATTAGACATTTTTCAGTAGGATTTCATTTAGCAAAGTTATGACACTTTGAATTTTTACATTAGCCGCCATTTTGAAAAAAAATTTTATATATTTTTTTTAAACATAACGTATAGGGGCTGCACGTTAGTTCTATGCGATACTCAAAATTTAAATTTTTATCTTCGAAACCAAACAGTTAAGAGCGTTAACTCTTCCGAAAGTCTCAAAATGGCTAGTATGGGGGTACGATCGAACTGATACATCGCTTGTTTTCAAGCAAAAATATATATTTTTTATATTTTATTCTGATGAACTTTAGGCTTCTGAACATTTCATGTATAGAGACTTTTTTGACGAAATTCAACACTACTGAGTTATAAGTGATTGAATTTTAATACTTGTCGCAATTTTGCAAAAAATTGACAAAATGGATTTTGCTAACAAACATACACAGGATGCTTAAGAATTCTATACTGTCACAAAAATTAAAATTCAAATATGTATAAATAAGCTCACACTGACCTTAACTATATTGAAAATCTTATGAGCGTATGTATGGTGGGTCGATCGACTCATCACACTAAACGTGTTTTGAAAAAAAAATACTTTTATTTTTTAATTTTTAATTTTTTTTTATAGTATCGTAAGTATAGTTGAAAGCTCTGTTTTGTTAAAAAAATTCAAGTCGATTTCTTAAATAGAAACCACATACGAGGGTTAACTGTATGCAGAGTCGCATAAAAGCTCGTTCGAGGTCTCGGTCAATATATGGTAAGACTCGGTTTTTATTAAAAAAAAAATAATTAAAAATTGCTTTTATATGCAAAAAAAAATTCCAAACACTTTTTGCATTAGACATTTTTCAGTAGGATTTCATTTAGCAAAGTTATGACACTTTGAATTTTTACATTAGCCGCCATTTTGAAAAAAAATTTTATATATTTTTTTTAAACATAACGTATAGGGGCTGCACGTTAGTTCTATGCGATACTCAAAATTTAAATTTTTATCTTCGAAACCAAACAGTTAAGAGCGTTAACTCTTCCGAAAGTCTCAAAATGGCTAGTATGGGGGTACGATCGAACTGATACATCGCTTGTTTTCAAGCAAAAATATATATTTTTTATATTTTATTCTGATGAACTTTAGGCTTCTGAACATTTCATGTATAGAGACTTTTTTGACGAAATTCAACACTACCGAGTTATAAGTGATTGAATTTTAATACTTGTCGCAATTTTGCAAAAAATTGACAAAATGGATTTTGCTAACAAACATACACAGGATGCTTAAGAATTCTATACTGTCACAAAAATTAAAATTCAAATATGTATAAATAAGCTCACACTGACCTTAACTATATTGAAAATCTTATGAGCGTATGTATGGTGGGTCGATCGACTCATCACACTAAACGTGTTTTGAAAAAAAAATACTTTTATTTTTTAATTTTTAATTTTTTTTTATAGTATCGTAAGTATAGTTGAAAGCTCTGTTTTGTTTAAAAAATTCAAGTCGATTTCTTAAATAGAAACCTCATACGAGCGTTAACTGTATGCAGAGTCGCATAAAAGCTCGTTCGAGGTCTCGGTCAATATATGGTAAGACTCGGTTTTTATTAAAAAAAAAATAATTAAAAATTGCTTTTATATGCAAATTAAAATTCCAAACACTTTTTGCATTAGACATTTTTCAGTAGGATTTCATTTAGCAAAGTTATGACACTTTGAATTTTTACATTAGCCGCCATTTTGAAAAAAATTTTTATATATTTTTTTTAAACATAACGTATAGGGGCTGCACGTTAGTTCTATGCGATACTTAAAATTTAAATTTTTATCTTCGAAACCAAACAGTTAAGAGCGTTAACTCTTCCGAAAGTCTCAAAATGGCTAGTATGGGGGTACGATCGAACTGATACATCGCTTGTTTTCAAGCAAAAATATATATTTTTTATATTTTATTCTGATGAACTTTAGGCTTCTGAACATTTCATGTATAGAGACTTTTTTGACGAAATTCAACACTACTGAGTTATAAGTGATTGAATTTTAATACTTGTCGCAATTTTGCAAAAAATTGACAAAATATATTTTGCTAACAAACATACACAGGATGCTTAAGAATTCTATACTGTCACAAAAATTAAAATTCAAATATGTATAAATAAGCTCACACTGACCTTAACAATATTGGAAATCTTATAAGCGTATGTATGGTGGGTCGATCGACTCATCACACTAAACGTGTTTTGAAAAAAAAATACTTTTATTTATTAATTTTTAATTTTTTTTTATAGTATCGTAAGTATAGTTGAAAGCTCTGTTTTGTTTAAAAAATTCAAGTCGATTTCTTAAATAGAAACCTCATACGAGCGTTAACTGTATGCAGAGTCGCATAAAAGCTCGTTCGAGGTCTCGGTCAATATATGGTAAGACTCGGTTTTTATTAAAAAAAAAATAATTAAAAATTGCTTTTATATGCAAATTAAAATTCCAAACACTTTTTGCATTAGACATTTTTCAGTAGGATTTCATTTAGCAAAGTTATGACACTTTGAATTTTTACATTAGCCGCCATTTTGAAAAAAAATTTTATATATTTTTTTTTAAACATAACGTATAGGGGCTGCACGTTAGTTCTATGCGATACTCAAAATTGAAATTTTTATCTTCGAAACCAAACAGTTAAGAGCGTTAACTCTTCCGAAAGTCTCAAAATGGCTAGTATGGGGGTACGATCGAACTGATACATCGCTTGTTTTCAAGCAAAAATATATATTTTTTATATTTTATTCTGATGAACTTTAGGCTTCTGAACATTTCATGTATAGAGACTTTTTTGACGAAATTCAACACTACCGAGTTATAAGTGATTGAATTTTAATACTTGTCGCAATTTTGCAAAAAATTGACAAAATGGATTTTGCTAACAAACATACACAGGATGCTTAAGAATTCTATACTGTCACAAAAATTAAAATTCAAATATGTATAAATAAGCTCACACTGACCTTAACTATATTGAAAATCTTATGAGCGTATGTATGGTGGGTCGATCGACTCATCACACTAAACGTGTTTTGAAAAAAAAATACTTTTATTTTTTAATTTTTAATTTTTTTTTATAGTATCGTAAGTATAGTTGAAAGCTCTGTTTTGTTTAAAAATTCAAGTCGATTTCTTAAATAGAAACCTCATACGAGCGTTAACTGTATGCAGAGTCGCATAAAAGCTCGTTCGAGGTCTCGGTCAATATATGGTAAGACTCGGTTTTTATTAAAAAAAAAATAATTAAAAATTGCTTTTATATGCAAATTAAAATTCCAAACACTTTTTGCATTAGACATTTTTCAGTAGGATTTCATTTAGCAAAGTTATGACACTTTGAATTTTTACATTAGCCGCCATTTTGAAAAAAAATTTTATATATTTTTTTTAAACATAACGTATAGGGGCTGCACGTTAGTTCTATGCGATACTTAAAATTTAAATTTTTATCTTCGAAACCAAACAGTTAAGAGCGTTAACTCTTCCGAAAGTCTCAAAATGGCTAGTATGGGGGTACGATCGAACTGATACATCGCTTGTTTTCAAGCAAAAATATATATTTTTTATATTTTATTCTGATGAACTTTAGGCTTCTGAACATTTCATGTATAGAGACTTTTTTGACGAAATTCAACACTACTGAGTTATAAGTGATTGAATTTTAATACTTGTCGCAATTTTGCAAAAAATTGACAAAATATATTTTGCTAACAAACATACACAGGATGCTTAAGAATTCTATACTGTCACAAAAATTAAAATTCAAATATGTATAAATAAGCTCACACTGACCTTAACAATATTGGAAATCTTATAAGCGTATGTATGGTGGGTCGATCGACTCATCACACTAAACGTGTTTTGAAAAAAAAATACTTTTATTTATTAATTTTTAATTTTTTTTTATAGTATCGTAAGTATAGTTGAAAGCTCTGTTTTGTTTAAAAAATTCAAGTCGATTTCTTAAATAGAAACCTCATACGAGCGTTAACTGTATGCAGAGTCGCATAAAAGCTCGTTCGAGGTCTCGGTCAATATATGGTAAGACTCGGTTTTTATTAAAAAAAAAATAATTAAAAATTGCTTTTATATGCAAATTAAAATTCCAAACACTTTTTGCATTAGACATTTTTCAGTAGGATTTCATTTAGCAAAGTTATGACACTTTGAATTTTTACATTAGCCGCCATTTTGAAAAAAAATTTTATATATTTTTTTTTAAACATAACGTATAGGGGCTGCACGTTAGTTCTATGCGATACTCAAAATTGAAATTTTTATCTTCGAAACCAAACAGTTAAGAGCGTTAACTCTTCCGAAAGTCTCAAAATGGCTAGTATGGGGGTACGATCGAACTGATACATCGCTTGTTTTCAAGCAAAAATATATATTTTTTATATTTTATTCTGATGAACTTTAGGCTTCTGAACATTTCATGTATAGAGACTTTTTTGACGAAATTCAACACTACCGAGTTATAAGTGATTGAATTTTAATACTTGTCGCAATTTTGCAAAAAATTGACAAAATGGATTTTGCTAACAAACATACACAGGATGCTTAAGAATTCTATACTGTCACAAAAATTAAAATTCAAATATGTATAAATAAGCTCACACTGACCTTAACTATATTGAAAATCTTATGAGCGTATGTATGGTGGGTCGATCGACTCATCACACTAAACGTGTTTTGAAAAAAAAATACTTTTATTTTTTAATTTTTAATTTTTTTTTATAGTATCGTAAGTATAGTTGAAAGCTCTGTTTTGTTTAAAAATTCAAGTCGATTTCTTAAATAGAAACCTCATACGAGCGTTAACTGTATGCAGAGTCGCATAAAAGCTCGTTCGAGGTCTCGGTCAATATATGGTAAGACTCGGTTTTTATTAAAAAAAAAATAATTAAAAATTGCTTTTATATGCAAATTAAAATTCCAAACACTTTTTGCATTAGACATTTTTCAGTAGGATTTCATTTAGCAAAGTTATGACACTTTGAATTTTTACATTAGCCGCCATTTTGAAAAAAAATTTTATATATTTTTTTTAAACATAACGTATAGGGGCTGCACGTTAGTTCTATGCGATACTCAAAATTTAAATTTTTATCTTCGAAACCAAACAGTTAAGAGCGTTAACTCTTCCGAAAGTCTCAAAATGGCTAGTATGGGGGTACGATCGAACTGATACATCGCTTGTTTTCAAGCAAAAATATATATTTTTTATATTTTATTCTGATGAACTTTAGGCTTCTGAACATTTCATGTATAGAGACTTTTTTGACGAAATTCAACACTACTGAGTTATAAGTGATTGAATTTTAATACTTGTCGCAATTTTGCAAAAAATTGACAAAATGGATTTTGCTAACAAACATACACAGGATGCTTAAGAATTCTATACTGTCACAAAAATTAAAATTCAAATATGTATAAATAAGCTCACACTGACCTTAACTATATTGAAAATCTTATGAGCGTATGTATGGTGGGTCGATCGACTCATCACACTAAACGTGTTTTGAAAAAAAAATACTTTTATTTTTTAATTTTTAATTTTTTTTTATAGTATCGTAAGTATAGTTGAAAGCTCTGTTTTGTTAAAAAAATTCAAGTCGATTTCTTAAATAGAAACCACATACGAGCGTTAACTGTATGCAGAGTCGCATAAAAGCTCGTTCGAGGTCTCGGTCAATATATGGTAAGACTCGGTTTTTATTAAAAAAAAAATAATTAAAAATTGCTTTTATATGCAAAAAAAAATTCCAAACACTTTTTGCATTAGACATTTTTCAGTAGGATTTCATTTAGCAAAGTTATGACACTTTGAATTTTTACATTAGCCGCCATTTTGAAAAAAAATTTTATATATTTTTTTTAAACATAACGTATAGGGGCTGCACGTTAGTTCTATGCGATACTCAAAATTTAAATTTTTATCTTCGAAACCAAACAGTTAAGAGCGTTAACTCTTCCGAAAGTCTCAAAATGGCTAGTATGGGGGTACGATCGAACTGATACATCGCTTGTTTTCAAGCAAAAATATATATTTTTTATATTTTATTCTGATGAACTTTAGGCTTCTGAACATTTCATGTATAGAGACTTTTTTGACGAAATTCAACACTACCGAGTTATAAGTGATTGAATTTTAATACTTGTCGCAATTTTGCAAAAAATTGACAAAATGGATTTTGCTAACAAACATACACAGGATGCTTAAGAATTCTATACTGTCACAAAAATTAAAATTCAAATATGTATAAATAAGCTCACACTGACCTTAACTATATTGAAAATCTTATGAGCGTATGTATGGTGGGTCGATCGACTCATCACACTAAACGTGTTTTGAAAAAAAAATACTTTTATTTTTTAATTTTTAATTTTTTTTTATAGTATCGTAAGTATAGTTGAAAGCTCTGTTTTGTTTAAAAATTCAAGTCGATTTCTTAAATAGAAACCTCATACGAGCGTTAACTGTATGCAGAGTCGCATAAAAGCTCGTTCGAGGTCTCGGTCAATATATGGTAAGACTCGGTTTTTTTAAAAAAAAAAATAATTAAAAATTGCTTTTATATGCAAATTAAAATTCCAAACACTTTTTGCATTAGACATTTTTCAGTAGGATTTCATTTAGCAAAGTTATGACACTTTGAATTTTTACATTAGCCGCCATTTTGAAAAAAAATTTTATATATTTTTTTTAAACATAACGTATAGGGGCTGCACGTTAGTTCTATGCGATACTCAAAATTTAAATTTTTATCTTCGAAACCAAACAGTTAAGAGCGTTAACTCTTCCGAAAGTCTCAAAATGGCTAGTATGGGGGTACGATCGAACTGATACATCGCTTGTTTTCAAGCAAAAATATATATTTTTTATATTTTATTCTGATGAACTTTAGGCTTCTGAACATTTCATGTATAGAGACTTTTTTGACGAAATTCAACACTACTGAGTTATAAGTGATTGAATTTTAATACTTGTCGCAATTTTGCAAAAAATTGACAAAATGGATTTTGCTAACAAACATACACAGGATGCTTAAGAATTCTATACTGTCACAAAAATTAAAATTCAAATATGTATAAATAAGCTCACACTGACCTTAACTATATTGAAAATCTTATGAGCGTATGTATGGTGGGTCGATCGACTCATCACACTAAACGTGTTTTGAAAAAAAAATACTTTTATTTTTTAATTTTTAATTTTTTTTTATAGTATCGTAAGTATAGTTGAAAGCTCTGTTTTGTTAAAAAAATTCAAGTCGATTTCTTAAATAGAAACCTCATTCGAGCGTTAACTGTATGCAGAGTCGCATAAAAGCTCGTTCGAGGTCTCGGTCAATATATGGTAAGACTCGGTTTTTATTAAAAAAAAAATAATTAAAAATTGCTTTTATATGCAAAAAAAAATTCCAAACACTTTTTGCATTAGACATTTTTCAGTAGGATTTCATTTAGCAAAGTTATGACACTTTGAATTTTTACATTAGCCGCCATTTTGAAAAAAAATTTTATATATTTTTTTTAAACATAACGTATAGGGGCTGCACGTTAGTTCTATGCGATACTCAAAATTTTAATTTTTATCTTCGAAACCAAACAGTTAAGAGCGTTAACTCTTCCGAAAGTCTCAAAATGGCTAGTATGGGGGTACGATCGAACTGATACATCGCTTGTTTTCAAGCAAAAATATATATTTTTTATATTTTATTCTGATGAACTTTAGGCTTCTGAACATTTCATGTATAGAGACTTTTTTGACGAAATTCAACACTACCGAGTTATAAGTGATTGAATTTTAATACTTGTCGCAATTTTGCAAAAAATTGACAAAATGGATTTTGCTAACAAACATACACAGGATGCTTAAGAATTCTATACTGTCACAAAAATTAAAAATCAAATATGTATAAATAAGCTCACACTGACCTTAACTATATTGAAAATCTTATGAGCGTATGTATGGTGGGTCGATCGACTCATCACACTAAACGTGTTTTGAAAAAAAAATACTTTTATTTTTTAATTTTTAATTTTTTTTTATAGTATCGTAAGTATAGTTGAAAGCTCTGTTTTGTTAAAAAAATTCAAGTCGATTTCTTAAATAGAAACCTCATACGAGCGTTAACTGTATGCAGAGTCGCATAAAAGCTCGTTCGAGGTCTCGGTCAATATATGGTAAGACTCGGTTTTTATTAAAAAAAAAATAATTAAAAATTGCTTTTATATGCAAAAAAAAATTCCAAACACTTTTTGCATTAGACATTTTTCAGTAGGATTTCATTTAGCAAAGTTATGACACTTTGAATTTTTACATTAGCCGCCATTTTGAAAAAAAATTTTATATATTTTTTTTAAACATAACGTATAGGGGCTGCACGTTAGTTCTATGCGATACTCAAAATTTAAATTTTTATCTTCGAAACCAAACAGTTAAGAGCGTTAACTCTTCCGAAAGTCTCAAAATGGCTAGTATGGGGGTACGATCGAACTGATACATCGCTTGTTTTCAAGCAAAAATATATATTTTTTATATTTTATTCTGATGAACTTTAGGCTTCTGAACATATTATGTATAGAGACTTTTTTGACGAAATTTAACACTACCGAGTTATAAGTGATTGAATTTTAATACTTGTCGCAATTTTGCAAAAAATTGACAAAATGGATTTTGCTAACAAACATACACAGGATGCTTAAGAATTCTATACTGTCACAAAAATTAAAAATCAAATATGTATAAATAAGCTCACACTGACCTTAACTATATTGAAAATCTTATGAGCGTATGTATGGTGGGTCGATCGACTCATCACACTAAACGTGTTTTGAAAAAAAAATACTTTTATTTTTTAATTTTTAATTTTTTTTTATAGTATCGTAAGTATAGTTGAAAGCTCTGTTTTGTTTAAAAAATTCAAGTCGATTTCTTAAATAGAAACCTCATACGAGCGTTAACTGTATGCAGAGTCGCATAAAAGCTCGTTCGAGGTCTCGGTCAATATATGGTAAGACTCGGTTTTTATTAAAAAAAAAATAATTAAAAATTGCTTTTATATGCAAATTAAAATTCCAAACACTTTTTGCATTAGACATTTTTCAGTAGGATTTCATTTAGCAAAGTTATGACACTTTGAATTTTTACATTAGCCGCCATTTTGAAAAAAAATTTTATATATTTTTTTTAAACATAACGTATAGGGGCTGCACGTTAGTTCTATGCGATACTCAAAATTTAAATTTTTATCTTCGAAACCAAACAGTTAAGAGCGTTAACTCTTCCGAAAGTCTCAAAATGGCTAGTATGGGGGTACGATCGAACTGATACATCGCTTGTTTTCAAGCAAAAATATATATTTTTTATATTTTATTCTGATGAACTTTAGGCTTCTGAACATTTCATGTATAGAGACTTTTTTGACGAAATTCAACACTACTGAGTTATAAGTGATTGAATTTTAATACTTGTCGCAATTTTGCAAAAAATTGACAAAATGGATTTTGCTAACAAACATACACAGGATGCTTAAGAATTCTATACTGTCACAAAAATTAAAATTCAAATATGTATAAATAAGCTCACACTGACCTTAACTATATTGAAAATCTTATGAGCGTATGTATGGTGGGTCGATCGACTCATCACACTAAACGTGTTTTGAAAAAAAAATACTTTTATTTTTTAATTTTTAATTTTTTTTTATAGTATCGTAAGTATAGTTGAAAGCTCTGTTTTGTTAAAAAAATTCAAGTCGATTTCTTAAATAGAAACCACATACGAGCGTTAACTGTATGCAGAGTCGCATAAAAGCTCGTTCGAGGTCTCGGTCAATATATGGTAAGACTCGGTTTTTATTAAAAAAAAAATAATTAAAAATTGCTTTTATATGCAAAAAAAAATTCCAAACACTTTTTGCATTAGACATTTTTCAGTAGGATTTCATTTAGCAAAGTTATGACACTTTGAATTTTTACATTAGCCGCCATTTTGAAAAAA
This sequence comes from Plectrocnemia conspersa, assembly GCF_051122295.1. Lineage (NCBI taxonomy): Eukaryota > Metazoa > Arthropoda > Insecta > Trichoptera > Polycentropodidae > Plectrocnemia > Plectrocnemia conspersa. The sequence goes on from NW_028277166.1 coordinate 31,966,855, forward strand.
AATTTTATATATTTTTTTTAAACATAACGTATAGGGGCTGCACGTTAGTTCTATGCGATACTCAAAATTTAAATTTTTATCTTCGAAACCAAACAGTTAAGAGCGTTAACTCTTCCGAAAGTCTCAAAATGGCTAGTATGGGGGTACGATCGAACTGATACATCGCTTGTTTTCAAGCAAAAATATATATTTTTTATATTTTATTCTGATGAACTTTAGGCTTCTGAACATTTCATGTATAGAGACTTTTTTGACGAAATTCAACACTACCGAGTTATAAGTGATTGAATTTTAATACTTGTCGCAATTTTGCAAAAAATTGACAAAATGGATTTTGCTAACAAACATACACAGGATGCTTAAGAATTCTATACTGTCACAAAAATTAAAATTCAAATATGTATAAATAAGCTCACACTGACCTTAACTATATTGAAAATCTTATGAGCGTATGTATGGTGGGTCGATCGACTCATCACACTAAACGTGTTTTGAAAAAAAAATACTTTTATTTTTTAATTTTTAATTTTTTTTTATAGTATCGTAAGTATAGTTGAAAGCTCTGTTTTGTTTAAAAATTCAAGTCGATTTCTTAAATAGAAACCTCATACGAGCGTTAACTGTATGCAGAGTCGCATAAAAGCTCGTTCGAGGTCTCGGTCAATATATGGTAAGACTCGGTTTTTTTAAAAAAAAAAATAATTAAAAATTGCTTTTATATGCAAATTAAAATTCCAAACACTTTTTGCATTAGACATTTTTCAGTAGGATTTCATTTAGCAAAGTTATGACACTTTGAATTTTTACATTAGCCGCCATTTTGAAAAAAAATTTTATATATTTTTTTTAAACATAACGTATAGGGGCTGCACGTTAGTTCTATGCGATACTCAAAATTTAAATTTTTATCTTCGAAACCAAACAGTTAAGAGCGTTAACTCTTCCGAAAGTCTCAAAATGGCTAGTATGGGGGTACGATCGAACTGATACATCGCTTGTTTTCAAGCAAAAATATATATTTTTTATATTTTATTCTGATGAACTTTAGGCTTCTGAACATTTCATGTATAGAGACTTTTTTGACGAAATTCAACACTACTGAGTTATAAGTGATTGAATTTTAATACTTGTCGCAATTTTGCAAAAAATTGACAAAATGGATTTTGCTAACAAACATACACAGGATGCTTAAGAATTCTATACTGTCACAAAAATTAAAATTCAAATATGTATAAATAAGCTCACACTGACCTTAACTATATTGAAAATCTTATGAGCGTATGTATGGTGGGTCGATCGACTCATCACACTAAACGTGTTTTGAAAAAAAAATACTTTTATTTTTTAATTTTTAATTTTTTTTTATAGTATCGTAAGTATAGTTGAAAGCTCTGTTTTGTTAAAAAAATTCAAGTCGATTTCTTAAATAGAAACCTCATACGAGCGTTAACTGTATGCAGAGTCGCATAAAAGCTCGTTCGAGGTCTCGGTCAATATATGGTAAGACTCGGTTTTTATTAAAAAAAAAATAATTAAAAATTGCTTTTATATGCAAAAAAAAATTCCAAACACTTTTTGCATTAGACATTTTTCAGTAGGATTTCATTTAGCAAAGTTATGACACTTTGAATTTTTACATTAGCCGCCATTTTGAAAAAAAATTTTATATATTTTTTTTAAACATAACGTATAGGGGCTGCACGTTAGTTCTATGCGATACTCAAAATTTAAATTTTTATCTTCGAAACCAAACAGTTAAGAGCGTTAACTCTTCCGAAAGTCTCAAAATGGCTAGTATGGGGGTACGATCGAACTGATACATCGCTTGTTTTCAAGCAAAAATATATATTTTTTATATTTTATTCTGATGAACTTTAGGCTTCTGAACATTTCATGTATAGAGACTTTTTTGACGAAATTCAACACTACCGAGTTATAAGTGATTGAATTTTAATACTTGTCGCAATTTTGCAAAAAATTGACAAAATGGATTTTGCTAACAAACATACACAGGATGCTTAAGAATTCTATACTGTCACAAAAATTAAAAATCAAATATGTATAAATAAGCTCACACTGACCTTAACTATATTGAAAATCTTATGAGCGTATGTATGGTGGGTCGATCGACTCATCACACTAAACGTGTTTTGAAAAAAAAATACTTTTATTTTTTAATTTTTAATTTTTTTTTATAGTATCGTAAGTATAGTTGAAAGCTCTGTTTTGTTAAAAAAATTCAAGTCGATTTCTTAAATAGAAACCTCATACGAGCGTTAACTGTATGCAGAGTCGCATAAAAGCTCGTTCGAGGTCTCGGTCAATATATGGTAAGACTCGGTTTTTATTAAAAAAAAAATAATTAAAAATTGCTTTTATATGCAAAAAAAAATTCCAAACACTTTTTGCATTAGACATTTTTCAGTAGGATTTCATTTAGCAAAGTTATGACACTTTGAATTTTTACATTAGCCGCCATTTTGAAAAAAAAATTTATATATTTTTTTTAAACATAACGTATAGGGGCTGCACGTTAGTTCTATGCGATACTCAAAATTTAAATTTTTATCTTCGAAACCAAACAGTTAAGAGCGTTAACTCTTCCGAAAGTCTCAAAATGGCTAGTATGGGGGTACGATCGAACTGATACATCGCTTGTTTTCAAGCAAAAATATATATTTTTTATATTTTATTCTGATGAACTTTAGGCTTCTGAACATATTATGTATAGAGACTTTTTTGACGAAATTTAACACTACCGAGTTATAAGTGATTGAATTTTAATACTTGTCGCAATTTTGCAAAAAATTGACAAAATGGATTTTGCTAACAAACATACACAGGATGCTTAAGAATTCTATACTGTCACAAAAATTAAAAATCAAATATGTATAAATAAGCTCACACTGACCTTAACTATATTGAAAATCTTATGAGCGTATGTATGGTGGGTCGATCGACTCATCACACTAAACGTGTTTTGAAAAAAAAATACTTTTATTTTTTAATTTTTAATTTTTTTTTATAGTATCGTAAGTATAGTTGAAAGCTCTGTTTTGTTTAAAAAATTCAAGTCGATTTCTTAAATAGAAACCTCATACGAGCGTTAACTGTATGCAGAGTCGCATAAAAGCTCGTTCGAGGTCTCGGTCAATATATGGTAAGACTCGGTTTTTATTAAAAAAAAAATAATTAAAAATTGCTTTTATATGCAAATTAAAATTCCAAACACTTTTTGCATTAGACATTTTTCAGTAGGATTTCATTTAGCAAAGTTATGACACTTTGAATTTTTACATTAGCCGCCATTTTGAAAAAAAATTTTATATATTTTTTTTAAACATAACGTATAGGGGCTGCACGTTAGTTCTATGCGATACTCAAAATTTAAATTTTTATCTTTGAAACCAAACAGTTAAGAGCGTTAACTCTTCCGAAAGTCTCAAAATGGCTAGTATGGGGGTACGATCGAACTGATACATCGCTTGTTTTCAAGCAAAAATATATATTTTTTATATTTTATTCTGATGAACTTTAGGCTTCTGAACATTTCATGTATAGAGACTTTTTTGACGAAATTCAACACTACTGAGTTATAAGTGATTGAATTTTAATACTTGTCGCAATTTTGCAAAAAATTGACAAAATGGATTTTGCTAACAAACATACACAGGATGCTTAAGAATTCTATACTGTCACAAAAATTAAAATTCAAATATGTATAAATAAGCTCACACTGACCTTAACTATATTGAAAATCTTATGAGCGTATGTATGGTGGGTCGATCGACTCATCACACTAAACGTGTTTTGAAAAAAAAATACTTTTATTTTTTAATTTTTAATTTTTTTTTATAGTATCGTAAGTATAGTTGAAAGCTCTGTTTTGTTTAAAAAATTCAAGTCGATTTCTTAAATAGAAACCTCATACGAGCGTTAACTGTATGCAGAGTCGCATAAAAGCTCGTTCGAGGTCTCGGTCAATATATGGTAAGAATCGGTTTTTATTAAAAAAAAAATAATTAAAAATTGCTTTTATATGCAAATTAAAATTCCAAACACTTTTTGCATTAGACATTTTTCAGTAGGATTTTATTTAGCAAAGTTATGACACTTTGAATTTTTACATTAGCCGCCATTTTGAAAAAAAAATTTATATATTTTTTTTAAACATAACGTATAGGGGCTGCACGTTAGTTCTATGCGATACTCAAAATTTAAATTTTTATCTTCGAAACCAAACAGTTAAGAGCGTTAACTCTTCCGAAAGTCTCAAAATGGCTAGTATGGGGGTACGATCGAACTGATACATCGCTTGTTTTCAAGCAAAAATATATATTTTTTATATTTTATTCTGATGAACTTTAGGCTTCTGAACATTTCATGTATAGAGACTTTTTTGACGAAATTCAACACTACCGAGTTATAAGTGATTGAATTTTAATACTTGTCGCAATTTTGCAAAAAATTGACAAAATGGATTTTGCTAACAAACATACACAGGATGCTTAAGAATTCTATACTGTCACAAAAATTAAAATTCAAATATGTATAAATAAGCTCACACTGACCTTAACTATATTGAAAATCTTATGAGCGTATGTATGGTGGGTCGATCGACTCATCACACTAAACGTGTTTTGAAAAAAAAATACTTTTATTTTTTAATTTTTAATTTTTTTTTATAGTATCGTAAGTATAGTTGAAAGCTCTGTTTTGTTTAAAAAATTCAAGTCGATTTCTTAAATAGAAACCTCATACGAGCGTTAACTGTATGCAGAGTCGCATAAAAGCTCGTTCGAGGTCTCGGTCAATATATGGTAAGACTCGGTTTTTATTAAAAAAAAAATAATTAAAAATTGCTTTTATATGCAAATTAAAATTCCAAACACTTTTTGCATTAGACATTTTTCAGTAGGATTTCATTTAGCAAAGTTATGACACTTTGAATTTTTACATTAGCCGCCATTTTAAAAAAAAATTTTATATATTTTTTTTAAACATAACGTATAGGGGCTGCACGTTAGTTCTATGCGATACTCAAAATTTAACTTTTTATCTTCGAAACCAAACAGTTAAGAGCGTTAACTCTTCCGAAAGTCTCAAAATGGCTAGTATGGGGGTACGATCGAACTGATACATCGCTTGTTTTCAAGCAAAAATATATATTTTTTATATTTTATTCTGATGAACTTTAGGCTTCTGAACATTTCATGTATAGAGACTTTTTTGACGAAATTCAACACTACTGAGTTATAAGTGATTGAATTTTAATACTTGTCGCAATTTTGCAAAAAATTGACAAAATGGATTTTGCTAACAAACATACACAGGATGCTTAAGAATTCTATACTGTCACAAAAATTAAAATTCAAATATGTATAAATAAGCTTACACTGACCTTAACTATATTGAAAATCTTATGAGCGTATGTATGGTGGGTCGATCGACTCATCACACTAAACGTGTTTTGAAAAAAAAATACTTTTATTTTTTAATTTTTAATTTTTTTTTATAGTATCGTAAGTATAGTTGAAAGCTCTGTTTTGTTTAAAAAATTCAAGTCGATTTCTTAAATAGAAACCTCATACGAGCGTTAACTGTATGCAGAGTCGCATAAAAGCTCGTTCGAGGTCTCGGTCAATATATGGTAAGACTCGGTTTTTATTAAAAAAAAAATAATTAAAAATTGCTTTTATATGCAAATTAAAATTCCAAACACTTTTTGCATTAGACATTTTTCAGTAGGATTTCATTTAGCAAAGTAATGACACTTTGAATTTTTACATTAGCCGCCATTTTGAAAAAAAATTTTATATATTTTTTTTAAACATAACGTATAGGGGCTGCACGTTAGTTCTATGCGATACTCAAAATTTAAATTTTTATCTTCGAAACCAAACAGTTAAGAGCGTTAACTCTTCCGAAAGTCTCAAAATGGCTAGTATGGGGGTACGATCGAACTGATACATCGCTTGTTTTCAAGCAAAAATATATATTTTTTATATTTTATTCTGATGAACTTTAGGCTTCTTAACATTTCATGTATAGAGACTTTTTTGACGAAATTCAACACTACTGAGTTATAAGTGATTGAATTTTAATACTTGTCGCAATTTTGCAAAAAATTGACAAAATGGATTTTGCTAACAAACATACACAGGATGCTTAAGAATTCTATACTGTCACAAAAATTAAAATTCAAATATGTATAAATAAGCTCACACTGACCTTAACTATATTGAAAATCTTATGAGCGTATGTATGGTGGGTCGATCGACTCATCACACTAAACGTGTTTTGAAAAAAAAATAATTTTATTTTTTAATTTTTAATTTTTTTTTATGATATCGTAAGTATAGTTGAAAGCTCTGTTTTGTTAAAAAAATTCAAGTCGATTTCTTAAATAGAAACCTCATACGAGCGTTAACTGTATGCAGAGTCGCATAAAAGCTCGTTCGAGGTCTCGGTCAATATATGGTAAGACTCAGTTTTTATTAAAAAAAAAATAATTAAAAATTGCTTTTATATGCAAATTAAAATTCCAAACACTTTTTGCATTAGACATTTTTCAGTAGGATTTTATTTAGCAAAGTTATGACACTTTGAATTTTTACATTAGATGCCATTTTGAAAAAAAAATTTATATATTTTTTTTAAACATAACGTATAGGGGCTGCACGTTAGTTCTATGCGATACTCAAAATTTAAATTTTTATCTTCGAAACCAAACAGTTAAGAGCGTTAACTCTTCCGAAAGTCTCAAAATGGCTAGTATGGGGGTACGATCGAACTGATACATCGCTTGTTTTCAAGCAAAAATATATATTTTTTATATTTTATTCTGATGAACTTTAGGCTTCTGAACATTTCATGTATAGAGACTTTTTTGACGAAATTCAACACTACTGAGTTATAAGTGATTGAATTTTAATACTTGTCGCAATTTTGCAAAAAATTGACAAAATGGATTTTGCTAACAAACATACACAGGATGCTTAAGAATTCTATACTGTCACAAAAATTAAAATTCAAATATGTATAAATAAGCTCACACTGACCTTAACAATATTGAAAATCTTATAAGCGTATGTATGGTGGGTCGATCGACTCATCACACTAAACGTGTTTTGAAAAAAAAATACTTTTATTTTTTAATTTTTAATTTTTTTTTATAGTATCGTAAGTATAGTTGAAAGCTCTGTTTTGTTTAAAAAATTCAAGTCGATTTCTTAAATAGAAACCTCATACGAGCGTTAACTGTATGCAGAGTCGCATAAAAGCTCGTTCGAGGTCTCGGTCAATATATGGTAAGACTCGGTTTTTATTAAAAAAAAAATAATTAAAAATTGCTTTTATATGCAAATTAAAATTCCAAACACTTTTTGCATTAGACATTTTTCAGTAGGATTTCATTTAGCAAAGTTATGACACTTTGAATTTTTACATTAGCCGCCATTTTGAAAAAAAATTTTATATATTTTTTTTAAACATAACGTATAGGGGCTGCACGTTAGTTCTATTCGATACTCAAAATTTTAATTTTTATCTTCGAAACCAAACAGTTAAGAGCGTTAACTCTTCCGAAAGTCTCAAAATGGCTAGTATGGGGGTACGATCGAACTGATACATCGCTTGTTTTCAAGCAAAAATATATATTTTTTATATTTTATTCTGATGAACTTTAGGCTTCTGAACATTTCATGTATAGAGACTTTTTTGACGAAATTCAACACTACCGAGTTATAAGTGATTAAATTTTAATACTTGTCGCAATTTTGCAAAAAATTGACAAAATGGATTTTGCTAACAAACATACACAGGATGCTTAAGAATTCTATACTGTCACAAAAATTAAAATTCAAATATGTATAAATAAGCTCACACTGACCTTAACTATATTGAAAATCTTATGAGCGTATGTATGGTGGGTCGATCGACTCATCACACTAAACGTGTTTTGAAAAAAAAATACTTTTATTTTTTAATTTTTAATTTTTTTTTATAGTATCGTAAGTATAGTTGAAAGCTCTGTTTTGTTTAAAAATTCAAGTCGATTTCTTAAATAGAAACCTCATACGAGCGTTAACTGTATGCAGAGTCGCATAAAAGCTCGTTCGAGGTCTCGGTCAATATATGGTAAGACTCGGTTTTTATTAAAAAAAAAAATAATTAAAAATTGCTTTTATATGCAAATTAAAATTCCAAACACTTTTTGCATTAGACATTTTTTAGTAGGATTTCATTTAGCAAAGTTATGACACTTTGAATTTTTACATTAGCCGCCATTTTGAAAAAAAATTTTATATATTTTTTTTAAACATAACGTATAGGGGCTGCACGTTAGTTCTATGCGATACTCAAAATTTAAATTTTTATCTTCGAAACCAAACAGTTAAGAGCGTTAACTCTTCCGAAAGTCTCAAAATGGCTAGTATGGGGGTACGATCGAACTGATACATCGCTTGTTTTCAAGCAAAAATATATATTTTTTATATTTTATTCTGATGAACTTTAGGCTTCTTAACATTTCATGTATAGAGACTTTTTTGACGAAATTCAACACTACTGAGTTATAAGTGATTGAATTTTAATACTTGTCGCAATTTTGCAAAAAATTGACAAAATGGATTTTGCTAACAAACATACACAGGATGCTTAAGAATTCTATACTGTCACAAAAATTAAAATTCAAATATGTATAAATAAGCTCACACTGACCTTAACTATATTGAAAATCTTATGAGCGTATGTATGGTGGGTCGATCGACTCATCACACTAAACGTGTTTTGAAAAAAAAATAATTTTATTTTTTAATTTTTAATTTTTTTTTATAGTATCGTAAGTATAGTTGAAAGCTCTGTTTTGTTAAAAAAATTCAAGTCGATTTCTTAAATAGAAACCTCATACGAGCGTTAACTGTATGCAGAGTCGCATAAAAGCTCGTTCGAGGTCTCGGTCAATATATGGTAAGACTCAGTTTTTATTAAAAAAAAAATAATTAAAAATTGCTTTTATATGCAAATTAAAATTCCAAACACTTTTTGCATTAGACATTTTTCAGTAGGATTTCATTTAGCAAAGTTATGACACTTTGAATTTTTACATTAGATGCCATTTTGAAAAAAAAATTTATATATTTTTTTTAAACATAACGTATAGGGGCTGCACGTTAGTTCTATGCGATACTCAAAATTTAAATTTTTATCTTCGAAACCAAACAGTTAAGAGCGTTAACTCTTCCGAAAGTCTCAAAATGGCTAGTATGGGGGTACGATCGAACTGATACATCGCTTGTTTTCAAGCAAAAATATATATTTTTTATATTTTATTCTGATGAACTTTAGGCTTCTGAACATTTCATGTATAGAGACTTTTTTGACGAAATTCAACACTACTGAGTTATAAGTGATTGAATTTTAATACTTGTCGCAATTTTGCAAAAAATTGACAAAATGGATTTTGCTAACAAACATACACAGGATGCTTAAGAATTCTATACTGTCACAAAAATTAAAATTCAAATATGTATAAATAAGCTCACACTGACCTTAACAATATTGAAAATCTTATAAGCGTATGTATGGTGGGTCGATCGACTCATCACACTAAACGTGTTTTGAAAAAAAAATACTTTTATTTTTTAATTTTTAATTTTTTTTTATAGTATCGTAAGTATAGTTGAAAGCTCTGTTTTGTTTAAAAAATTCAAGTCGATTTCTTAAATAGAAACCTCATACGAGCGTTAACTGTATGCAGAGTCGCATAAAAGCTCGTTCGAGGTCTCGGTCAATATATGGTAAGACTCGGTTTTTATTAAAAAAAAAATAATTAAAAATTGCTTTTATATGCAAATTAAAATTCCAAACACTTTTTGCATTAGACATTTTTCAGTAGGATTTCATTTAGCAAAGTTATGACACTTTGAATTTTTACATTAGCCGCCATTTTGAAAAAAAATTTTATATATTTTTTTTAAACATAACGTATAGGGGCTGCACGTTAGTTCTATGCGATACTCAAAATTTAAATTTTTATCTTCGAAACCAAACAGTTAAGAGCGTTAACTCTTCCGAAAGTCTCAAAATGGCTAGTATGGGGGTACGATCGAACTGATACATCGCTTGTTTTCAAGCAAAAATATATATTTTTTATATTTTATTCTGATGAACTTTAGGCTTCTGAACATTTCATGTATAGAGACTTTTTTGACGAAATTCAACACTACCGAGTTATAAGTGATTGAATTTTAATACTTGTCGCAATTTTGCAAAAAATTGACAAAATGGATTTTGCTAACAAACATACACAGGATGCTTAAGAATTCTATACTGTCACAAAAATTAAAATTCAAATATGTATAAATAAGCTCACACTGACCTTAACTATATTGAAAATCTTATGAGCGTATGTATGGTGGGTCGATCGACTCATCACACTAAACGTGTTTTGAAAAAAAAATACTTTTATTTTTTAATTTTTAATTTTTTTTTATAGTATCGTAAGTATAGTTGAAAGCTCTGTTTTGTTTAAAAATTCAAGTCGATTTCTTTAATATAAACCTCATACGAGCGTTAACTGTATGCAGAGTCGCATAAAAGCTCGTTCGAGGTCTCGGTCAATATATGGTAAGACTCGGTTTTTATTAAAAAAAAAATAATTAAAAATTGCTTTTATATGCAAATTAAAATTCCAAACACTTTTTGCATTAGACATTTTTCAGTAGGATTTCATTTAGCAAAGTTATGACACTTTGAATTTTTACATTAGCCGCCATTTTGAAAAAAAATTTTATATATTTTTTTTAAACATAACGTATAGGGGCTGCACGTTAGTTCTATGCGATACTCAAAATTTAAATTTTTATCTTCGAAACCAAACAGTTAAGAGCGTTAACTCTTCCGAAAGTCTCAAAATGGCTAGTATGGGGGTACGATCGAACTGATACATCGCTTGTTTTCAAGCAAAAATATATATTTTTTATATTTTATTCTGATGAACTTTAGGCTTCTGAACATTTCATGTATAGAGACTTTTTTGACGAAATTCAACACTACCGAGTTATAAGTGATTGAATTTTAATACTTGTCGCAATTTTGCAAAAAATTGACAAAATGGATTTTGCTAACAAACATACACAGGATGCTTAAGAATTCTATACTGTCACAAAAATTAAAAATCAAATATGTATAAATAAGCTCACACTGACCTTAACTATATTGAAAATCTTATGAGCGTATGTATGGTGGGTCGATCGACTCATCACACTAAACGTGTTTTGAAAAAAAAATACTTTTATTTTTTAATTTTTAATTTTTTTTTATAGTATCGTAAGTATAGTTGAAAGCTCTGTTTTGTTAAAAAAATTCAAGTCGATTTCTTAAATAGAAACCTCATACGAGCGTTAACTGTATGCAGAGTCGCATAAAAGCTCGTTCGAGGTCTCGGTCAATATATGGTAAGACTCGGTTTTTATTAAAAAAAAAATAATTAAAAATTGCTTTTATATGCAAATTAAAATTCCAAACACTTTTTGCATTAGACATTTTTCAGTAGGATTTCATTTAGCAAAGTTATGACACTTTGAATTTTTACATTAGCCGCCATTTTGAAAAAAAATTTTATATATTTTTTTTTAAACATAACGTATAGGGGCTGCACGTTAGTTCTATGCGATACTCAAAATTGAAATTTTTATCTTCGAAACCAAACAGTTAAGAGCGTTAACTCTTCCGAAAGTCTCAAAATGGCTAGTATGGGGGTACGATCGAACTGATACATCGCTTGTTTTCAAGCAAAAATATATATTTTTTATATTTTATTCTGATGAACTTTAGGCTTCTGAACATTTCATGTATAGAGACTTTTTTGACGAAATTCAACACTACTGAGTTATAAGTGATTGAATTTTAATACTTGTCGCAATTTTGCAAAAAATTGACAAAATGGATTTTGCTAACAAACATACACAGGATGCTTAAGAATTCTATACTGTCACAAAAATTAAAATTCAAATATGTATAAATAAGCTCACACTGACCTTAACTATATTGAAAATCTTATGAGCGTATGTATGGTGGGTCGATCGACTCATCACACTAAACGTGTTTTGAAAAAAAAATACTTTTATTTTTTAATTTTTAATTATTTTTATAGTATCGTAAGTATAGTTGAAAGCTCTGTTTTGTTTAAAAAATTCAAGTCGATTTCTTAAATAGAAACCTCATACGAGCGTTAACTGTATGCAGAGTCGCATAAAAGCTCGTTCGAGGTCTCGGTCAATATATGGTAAGACTCGGTTTTTATTAAAAAAAAAATAATTAAAAATTGCTTTTATATGCAAATTAAAATTCCAAACACTTTTTGCATTAGACATTTTTCAGTAGGATTTCATTTAGCAAAGTTATGACACTTTGAATTTTTACATTAGCCGCCATTTTGAAAAAAAATTTTATATATTTTTTTTAAACATAACGTATAGGGGCTGCACGTTAGTTCTATGCGATACTCAAAATTTAAATTTTTATCTTCGAAACCAAACAGTTAAGAGCGTTAACTCTTCCGAAAGTCTCAAAATGGCTAGTATGGGGGTACGATCGAACTGATACATCGCTTGTTTTCAAGCAAAAATATATATTTTTTATATTTTATTCTTATGAACTTTAGGCTTCTGAACATTTCATGTATAGAGACTTTTTTGACGAAATTCAACACTACTGAGTTATAAGTGATTGAATTTTAATACTTGTCGCAATTTTGCAAAAAATTGACAAAATGGATTTTGCTAACAAACATACACAGGATGCTTAAGAATTCTATACTGTCACAAAAATTAAAATTCAAATATGTATAAATAAGCTCACACTGACCTTAACTATATTGAAAATCTTATGAGCGTATGTATGGTGGGTCGATCGACTCATCACACTAAACGTGTTTTGAAAAAAAATACTTTTACTTTTTAATTTTTAATTTTATTTTATAGTATCGTAAGTATAGTTGAAAGCTCTGTTTTGTTTAAAAAATTCAAGTCGATTTCTTAAATAGAAACCTCATACGAGCGTTAACTGTATGCAGAGTCGCATAAAAGCTCGTTCGAGGTCTCGGTCAATATATGGTAAGACTCGGTTTTTATTAAAAAAAAAATAATTAAAAATTGCTTTTATATGCAAATTAAAATTCCAAACACTTTTTGCATTAGACATTTTTTAGTAGGATTTCATTTAGCAAAGTAATGACACTTTGAATTTTTACATTAGCCGCCATTTTGAAAAAAAAATTTATATATTTTTTTTAAACATAACGTATAGGGGCTGCACGTTAGTTCTATGCGATACTCAAAATTTAAATTTTAATCTTCGAAACCAAGCAGTTAAGAGCGTTAACTCTTTCGAAAGTCTCAAAATGGCTAGTATGGGGGTACGATCGAACTGACACATCTCTTGTTTTCAAGCAAAAATATATATTTTTTATATTTTATTCTGATGAACTTTAGGCTTCTGAACATTTCATGTATAGAGACTTTTTTGACGAAATTCAACACTACCGAGTTATAAGTGATTGAATTTTAATACTTGTCGCAATTTTGCAAAAAATTGACAAAATGGATTTTGCTAACAAACATACACAGGATGCTTAAGAATTCTATACTGTCACAAAAATTAAAATTCAAATATGTATAAATAAGCTCACACTGACCTTAACTATATTGAAAATCTTATGAGCGTATGTATGGTGGGTCGATCGACTCATCACACTAAACGTGTTTTGAAAAAAAAATACTTTTATTTTTTAATTTTTAATTTTTTTTTATAGTATCGTAAGTATAGTTGAAAGCTCTGTTTTGTTTAAAAATTCAAGTCGATTTCTTTAATATAAACCTCATACGAGCGTTAACTGTATGCAGAGTCGCATAAAAGCTCGTTCGAGGTCTCGGTCAATATATGGTAAGACTCGGTTTTTATTAAAAAAAAAATAATTAAAAATTGCTTTTATATGCAAATTAAAATTCCAAACACTTTTTGCATTAGACATTTTTCAGTAGGATTTCATTTAGCAAAGTTATGACACTTTGAATTTTTACATTAGCCGCCATTTTGAAAAAAAATTTTATATATTTTTTTTAAACATAACGTATAGGGGCTGCACGTTAGTTCTATGCGATACTCAAAATTTAAATTTTTATCTTCGAAACCAAACAGTTAAGAGCGTTAACTCTTCCGAAAGTCTCAAAATGGCTAGTATGGGGGTACGATCGAACTGATACATCGCTTGTTTTCAAGCAAAAATATATATTTTTTATATTTTATTCTGATGAACTTTAGGCTTCTGAACATTTCATGTATAGAGACTTTTTTGACGAAATTTAACACTACCGAGTTATAAGTGATTGAATTTTAATACTTGTCGCAATTTTGCAAAAAATTGACAAAATGGATTTTGCTAACAAACATACACAGGATGCTTAAGAATTCTATACTGTCACAAAAATTAAAATTCAAATATGTATAAATAAGCTCACACTGACCTTAACTATATTGAAAATCTTATGAGCGTATGTATGGTGGGTCGATCGACTCATCACACTAAACGTGTTTTGAAAAAAAAATACTTTTATTTTTTAATTTTTAATTTTTTTTTATAGTATCGTAAGTATAGTTGAAAGCTCTGTTTTGTTTAAAAATTCAAGTCGATTTCTTAAATAGAAACCTCATACGAGCGTTAACTGTATGCAGAGTCGCATAAAAGCTCGTTCGAGGTCTCGGTCAATATATGGTAAGACTCGGTTTTTATTAAAAAAAAAATAATTAAAAATTGCTTTTATATGCAAATTAAAATTCCAAACACTTTTTGCATTAGACATTTTTCAGTAGGATTTCATTTAGCAAAGTTATGACACTTTGAATTTTTACATTAGCCGCCATTTTGAAAAAAAAATTTATATATTTTTTTTAAACATAACGTATAGGGGCTGCACGTTAGTTCTATGCGATACTCAAAATTTAAATTTTTATCTTCGAAACCAAACAGTTAAGAGCGTTAACTCTTCCGAAAGTCTCAAAATGGCTAGTATGGGGGTACGATCGAACTGATACATCGCTTGTTTTCAAGCAAAAATATATATTTTTTATATTTTATTCTGATGAACTTTAGGCTTCTGAACATTTCATGTATAGAGACTTTTTTGACGAAATTCAACACTACTGAGTTATAAGTGATTGAATTTTAATACTTGTCGCAATTTTGCAAAAAATTGACAAAATGGATTTTGCTAACAAACATACACAGGATGCTTAAGAATTCTATACTGTCACAAAAATTAAAATTCAAATATGTATAAATAAGCTCACACTGACCTTAACTATATTGAAAATCTTATGAGCGTATGTATGGTGGGTCGATCGACTCATCACACTAAACGTGTTTTGAAAAAAAAATACTTTTATTTTTTAATTTTTAATTATTTTTATAGTATCGTAAGTATAGTTGAAAGCTCTGTTTTGTTTAAAAAATTCAAGTCGATTTCTTAAATAGAAACCTCATACGAGCGTTAACTGTATGCAGAGTCGCATAAAAGCTCGTTCGAGGTCTCGGTCAATATATGGTAAGACTCGGTTTTTATTAAAAAAAAAATAATTAAAAATTGCTTTTATATGCAAATTAAAATTCCAAACACTTTTTGCATTAGACATTTTTCAGTAGGATTTCATTTAGCAAAGTTATGACACTTTGAATTTTTACATTAGCCGCCATTTTGAAAAAAAATTTTATATATTTTTTTTAAACATAACGTATAGGGGCTGCACGTTAGTTCTATGCGATACTCAAAATTTAAATTTTTATCTTCGAAACCAAACAGTTAAGAGCGTTAACTCTTCCGAAAGTCTCAAAATGGCTAGTATGGGGGTACGATCGAACTGATACATCGCTTGTTTTCAAGCAAAAATATATATTTTTTATATTTTATTCTGATGAACTTTAGGCTTCTGAACATTTCATGTATAGAGACTTTTTTGACGAAATTCAACACTACTGAGTTATAAGTGATTGAATTTTAATACTTGTCGCAATTTTGCAAAAAATTGACAAAATGGATTTTGCTAACAAACATACACAGGATGCTTAAGAATTCTATACTGTCACAAAAATTAAAATTCAAATATGTATAAATAAGCTCACACTGACCTTAACTATATTGAAAATCTTATGAGCGTATGTATGGTGGGTCGATCGACTCATCACACTAAACGTGTTTTGAAAAAAAATACTTTTACTTTTTAATTTTTAATTTTATTTTATAGTATCGTAAGTATAGTTGAAAGCTCTGTTTTGTTTAAAAAATTCAAGTCGATTTCTTAAATAGAAACCTCATACGAGCGTTAACTGTATGCAGAGTCGCATAAAAGCTCGTTCGAGGTCTCGGTCAATATATGGTAAGACTCGGTTTTTATTAAAAAAAAAATAATTAAAAATTGCTTTTATATGCAAATTAAAATTCCAAACACTTTTTGCATTAGACATTTTTTAGTAGGATTTCATTTAGCAAAGTAATGACACTTTGAATTTTTACATTAGCCGCCATTTTGAAAAAAAAATTTATATATTTTTTTTAAACATAACGTATAGGGGCTGCACGTTAGTTCTATGCGATACTCAAAATTTAAATTTTAATCTTCGAAACCAAGCAGTTAAGAGCGTTAACTCTTTCGAAAGTCTCAAAATGGCTAGTATGGGGGTACGATCGAACTGACACATCTCTTGTTTTCAAGCAAAAATATATATTTTTTATATTTTATTCTGATGAACTTTAGGCTTCTGAACATTTCATGTATAGAGACTTTTTTGACGAAATTCAACACTACCGAGTTATAAGTGATTGAATTTTAATACTTGTCGCAATTTTGCAAAAAATTGACAAAATGGATTTTGCTAACAAACATACACAGGATGCTTAAGAATTCTATACTGTCACAAAAATTAAAATTCAAATATGTATAAATAAGCTCACACTGACCTTAACTATATTGAAAATCTTATGAGCGTATGTATGGTGGGTCGATCGACTCATCACACTAAACGTGTTTTGAAAAAAAAATACTTTTATTTTTTAATTTTTAATTTTTTTTTATAGTATCGTAAGTATAGTTGAAAGCTCTGTTTTGTTTAAAAAATTCAAGTCGATTTCTTAAATAGAAACCTCATACGAGCGTTAACTGTATGCAGAGTCGCATAAAAGCTCGTTCGAGGTCTCGGTCAATATATGGTAAGACTCGGTTTTTATTAAAAAAAAAAAAATTAAAAATTGCTTTTATATGCAAATTAAAATTCCAAACACTTTTTGCATTAGACATTTTTCAGTAGGATTTCATTTAGCAAAGTTATGACACTTTGAATTTTTACATTAGCCGCCATTTTGAAAATAAAATTTATATATTTTTTTTAAACATAACGTATAGGGGCTGCACGTTAGTTCTATGCGATACTCAAAATTTAAATTTTTATCTTCGAAACCAAACAGTTAAGAGCGTTAACTCTTCCGAAAGTCTCAAAATGGCTAGTATGGGGGTACGATCGAACTGATACATCGCTTGTTTTCAAGCAAAAATATATATTTTTTATATTTTATTCTGATAAACTTTAGGCTTCTGAACATTTCATGTATAGAGACTTTTTTGACGAAATTCAACACTACTGAGTTATAAGTGATTAAATTTTAATACTTGTCGCAATTTTGCAAAAAATTGACAAAATGGATTTTGCTAACAAACATACACAGGATGCTTAAGAATTCTATACTGTCACAAAAATTAAAATTCAAATATGTATAAATAAGCTCACACTGACCTTAACTATATTGAAAATCTTATGAGCGTATGTATGGTGGGTCGATCGACTCATCACACTAAACGTGTTTTGAAAAAAAAATACTTTTATTTTTTAATTTTTAATTTTTTTTTATAGTATCGTAAGTATAGTTGAAAGCTCTGTTTTGTTTAAAAAATTCAAGTCGATTTCTTAAATAGAAACCTCATACGAGCGTTAACTGTATGCAGAGTCGCATAAAAGCTCGTTCGAGGTCTCGGTCAATATATGGTAAGACTCGGTTTTTATTAAAAAAAAAATAATTAAAAATTGCTTTTATATGCAAATTAAAATTCCAAACACTTTTTGCATTAGACATTTTTCAGTAGGATTTCATTTAGCAAAGTTATGACACTTTGAATTTTTACATTAGCCGCCATTTTGAAAAAAAAATTTATATATTTTTTTTAAACATAACGTATAGGGGCTGCACGTTAGTTCTATGCGATACTCAAAATTTAAATTTTTATCTTCGAAACCAAACAGTTAAGAGCGTTAACTCTTCCGAAAGAGTCAAAATGGCTAGTATGGGGGTACGATCGAACTGATACATCGCTTGTTTTCAAGCAAAAATATATATTTTTTATATTTTATTCTGATGAACTTTAGGCTTCTGAACATTTCATGTATAGAGACTTTTTTGACGAAATTCAACACTACTGAGTTATAAGTGATTGAATTTTAATACTTGTCGCAATTTTGCAAAAAATTGACAAAATGGATTTTGCTAACAAACATACACAGGATGCTTAAGAATTCTATACTGTCACAAAAATTAAAATTCAAATATGTATAAATAAGCTCACACTGACCTTAACTATATTGAAAATCTTATGAGCGTATGTATGGTGGGTCGATCGACTCATCACACTAAACGTGTTTTGAAAAAAAAATACTTTTATTTTTTAATTTTTAATTTTTTTTTATAGTATCGTAAGTATAGTTGAAAGCTCTGTTTTGTTTAAAAAATTCAAGTCGATTTCTTAAATAGAAACCTTATACGAGCGTTAACTGTATGCAGAGTCGCATAAAAGCTCGTTCGAGGTCTCGGTCAATGTATGGTAAGACTCGGTTTTTATTAAAAAAAAAATAATTAAAAATTGCTTTTATATGCAAATTAAAATTCCAAACACTTTTTGCATTAGACATTTTTCAGTAGGATTTCATTTAGCAAAGTTATGACACTTTGAATTTTTACATTAGCCGCCATTTTGAAAAAAAATTTTATATATTTTTTTTAAACATAACGTATAGGGGCTGCACGTTAGTTCTATGCGATACTCAAAATTTAAATTTTTATCTTCGAAACCAAACAGTTAAGAGCGTTAACTCTTCCGAAAGTCTCAAAATGGCTAGTATGGGGGTACGATCGAACTGATACATCGCTTGTTTTCAAGCAAAAATATATATTTTTTATATGTTATTCTGATGAACTTTAGGCTTCTGAACATTTCATGTATAGAGACTTTTTTAACGAAATTCAACACTACTGAGTTATAAGTGATTGAATTTTAATACTTGTCGCAATTTTGCAAAAAATTGACAAAATGGATTTTGCTAACAAACATACACATGATGCTTAAGAATTCTATACTGTCACAAAAATTAAAAATCAAATATGTATAAATAAGCTCACACTGACCTTAACTATATTGAAAATCTTATGAGCGTATGTATGGTGGGTCGATCGACTCATCACACTAAACGTGTTTTGAAAAAAAAATACTTTTATTTTTTAATTTTTAATTTTTTTTTATAGTATCGTAAGTATAGTTGAAAGCTCTGTTTTGTTAAAAAAATTCAAGTCGATTTCTTGAATAGAAACCTCATACGAGCGTTAACTGTATGCAGAGTCGCATAAAAGCTCGTTCGAGGTCTCGGTCAATATATGGTAAGACTCGGTTTTTATTAAAAAAAAAATAATTAAAAATTGCTTTTATATGCAAATTAAAATTCCAAACACTTTTTGCATTAGACATTTTTCAGTAGGATTTCATTTAGCAAAGTTATGACACTTTGAATTTTTACATTAGCCGCCATTTTGAAAATAAAATTTATATATTTTTTTTAAACATAACGTATAGGGGCTGCACGTTAGTTCTATGCGATACTCAAAATTTAAATTTTTATCTTCGAAACCAAACAGTTAAGAGCGTTAACTCTTCCGAAAGTCTCAAAATGGCTAGTATGGGGGTACGATCGAACTGATACATCGCTTGTTTTCAAGCAAAAATATATATTTTTTATATTTTATTCTGATGAACTTTAGGCTTCTGAACATTTCATGTAGAGAGACTTTTTTGACGAAATTCAACACTACTGAGTTATAAGTGATTGAATTTTAATACTTGTCGCAATTTTGCAAAAAATTGACAAAATGGATTTTGCTAACAAACATACACAGGATGCTTAAGAATTCTATACTGTCACAAAAATTAAAATTCAAATATGTATAAATAAGCTCACACTGACCTTAACTATATTGAAAATCTTATGAGCGTATGTATGGTGGGTCGATCGACTCATCACACTAAACGTGTTTTGAAAAAAAAATACTTTTATTTTTTAATTTTTAATTTTTTTTTATAGTATCGTAAGTATAGTTGAAAGCTCTGTTTTGTTTAAAAAATTCAAGTCGATTTCTTAAATAGAAACCTCATACGAGCGTTAACTGTATGCAGAGTCGCATAAAAGCTCGTTCGAGGTCTCGGTCAATATATGGTAAGACTCGGTTTTTATTAAAAAAAAAATAATTAAAAATTGCTTTTATATGCAAATTAAAATTCCAAACACTTTTTGCATTAGACATTTTTCAGTAGGATTTCATTTAGCAAAGTTATGACACTTTGAATTTTTACATTAGCCGCCATTTTGAAAAAAAAATTTATATATTTTTTTTAAACATAACGTATAGGGGCTGCACGTTAGTTCTATGCGATACTCAAAATTTAAATTTTTATCTTCGAAACCAAACAGTTAAGAGCGTTAACTCTTCCGAAAGTCTCAAAATGGCTAGTATGGGGGTACGATCGAACTGATACATCGCTTGTTTTCAAGCAAAAATATATATTTTTTATATTTTATTCTGATGTAATTTAGGCTTCTGAACATTTCATGTATAGAGACTTTTTTGACGAAATTCAACACTACCGAGTTATAAGTGATTGAATTTTAATACTTGTCGCAATTTTGCAAAAAATTGACAAAATGGATTTTGCTAACAAACATACACAGGATGCTTAAGAATTCTATACTGTCACAAAAATTAAAATTCAAATATGTATAAATAAGCTCACACTGACCTTAACTATATTGAAAATCTTATGAGCGTATGTATGGTGGGTCGATCGACTCATCACACTAAACGTGTTTTGAAAAAAAAATACTTTTATTTTTTAATTTTTAATTTTTTTTTATAGTATCGTAAGTATAGTTGAAAGCTCTGTTTTGTTTAAAAAATTCAAGTCGATTTCTTAAATAGAAACCTCATACGAGCGTTAACTGTATGCAGAGTCGCATAAAAGCTCGTTCGAGGTCTCGGTCAATATATGGTAAGACTCGGTTTTTATTAAAAAAAAAATAATTAAAAATTGCTTTTATATGCAAATTAAAATTCCAAACACTTTTTACATTAGACATTTTTCAGTAGGATTTCATTTAGCAAAGTTATGACACTTTGAATTTTTACATTAGCCGCCATTTTGAAAAAAAATTTTATATATTTTTTTTAAACATAACGTATAGGGGCTGCACGTTAGTTCTATGCGATACTCAAAATTTAAATTTTTATCTTCGAAACCAAACAGTTAAGAGCGTTAACTCTTCCGAAAGTCTCAAAATGGCTAGTATGGGGGTACGATCGAACTGATACATCGCTTGTTTTCAAGCAAAAATATATATTTTTTATATTTTATTCTGATGAACTTTAGGCTTCTGAACATTTCATGTATAGAGACTTTTTTGACGAAATTCAACACTACCGAGTTATAAGTGATTGAATTTTAATACTTGTCGCAATTTTGCAAAAAATTGACAAAATGGATTTTGCTAACAAACATACACAGGATGCTTAAGAATTCTATACTGTCACAAAAATTAAAATTCAAATATGTATAAATAAGCTCACACTGACCTTAACTATATTGAAAATCTTATGAGCGTATGTATGGTGGGTCGATCGACTCATCACACTAAACGTGTTTTGAAAAAAAAATACTTTTATTTTTTAATTTTTAATTTTTTTTTATAGTATCGTAAGTATAGTTGAAAGCTCTGTTTTGTTTAAAAAATTCAAGTCGATTTCTTAAATAGAAACCTCATACGAGCGTTAACTGTATGCAGAGTCGCATAAAAGCTCGTTCGAGGTCTCGGTCAATATATGGTAAGACTCGGTTTTTATTAAAAAAAAAATAATTAAAAATTGCTTTTATATGCAAATTAAAATTCCAAACACTTTTTGCATTAGACATTTTTTAGTAGGATTTCATTTAGCAAAGTTATGACACTTTGAATTTTTACATTAGCCGCCATTTTGAAAAAAAATTTTATATATTTTTTTTAAACATAACGTATAGGGGCTGCACGTTAGTTCTATGCGATACTCAAAATTTAAATTTTTATCTTCGAAACCAAACAGTTAAGAGCGTTAACTCTTCCGAAAGAGTCAAAATGGCTAGTATGGGGGTACGATCGAACTGATACATCGCTTGTTTTCAAGCAAAAATATATATTTTTTATATTTTATTCTGATGAACTTTAGGCTTCTGAACATTTCATGTATAGAGACTTTTTTGACGAAATTCAACACTACTGAGTTATAAGTGATTGAATTTTAATACTTGTCGCAATTTTGCAAAAAATTGACAAAATGGATTTTGCTAACAAACATACACAGGATGCTTAAGAATTCTATACTGTCACAAAAATTAAAAATCAAATATGTATAAATAAGCTCACACTGACCTTAACTATATTGAAAATCTTATGAGCGTATGTATGGTGGGTCGATCGACTCATCACACTAAACGTGTTTTGAAAAAAAAATACTTTTATTTTTTAATTTTTAATTTTTTTTTATAGTATCGTAAGTATAGTTGAAAGCTCTGTTTTGTTTAAAAAATTCAAGTCGATTTCTTAAATAGAAACCTTATACGAGCGTTAACTGTATGCAGAGTCGCATAAAAGCTCGTTCGAGGTCTCGGTCAATGTATGGTAAGACTCGGTTTTTATTAAAAAAAAAATAATTAAAAATTGCTTTTATATGCAAATTAAAATTCCAAACACTTTTTGCATTAGACATTTTTCAGTAGGATTTCATTTAGCAAAGTTATGACACTTTGAATTTTTACATTAGCCGCCATTTTGAAAAAAAATTTTATATATTTTTTTTAAACATAACGTATAGGGGCTGCACGTTAGTTCTATGCGATACTCAAAATTTAAATTTTTATCTTCGAAACCAAACAGTTAAGAGCGTTAACTCTTCCGAAAGTCTCAAAATGGCTAGTATGGGGGTACGATCGAACTGATACATCGCTTGTTTTCAAGCAAAAATATATATTTTTTATATGTTATTCTGATGAACTTTAGGCTTCTGAACATTTCATGTATAGAGACTTTTTTAACGAAATTCAACACTACTGAGTTATAAGTGATTGAATTTTAATACTTGTCGCAATTTTGCAAAAAATTGACAAAATGGATTTTGCTAACAAACATACACATGATGCTTAAGAATTCTATACTGTCACAAAAATTAAAAATCAAATATGTATAAATAAGCTCACACTGACCTTAACTATATTGAAAATCTTATGAGCGTATGTATGGTGGGTCGATCGACTCATCACACTAAACGTGTTTTGAAAAAAAAATACTTTTATTTTTTAATTTTTAATTTTTTTTTATAGTATCGTAAGTATAGTTGAAAGCTCTGTTTTGTTAAAAAAATTCAAGTCGATTTCTTGAATAGAAACCTCATACGAGCGTTAACTGTATGCAGAGTCGCATAAAAGCTCGTTCGAGGTCTCGGTCAATATATGGTAAGACTCGGTTTTTATTAAAAAAAAAATAATTAAAAATTGCTTTTATATGCAAATTAAAATTCCAAACACTTTTTGCATTAGACATTTTTCAGTAGGATTTCATTTAGCAAAGTTATGACACTTTGAATTTTTACATTAGCCGCCATTTTGAAAATAAAATTTATATATTTTTTTTAAACATAACGTATAGGGGCTGCACGTTAGTTCTATGCGATACTCAAAATTTAAATTTTTATCTTCGAAACCAAACAGTTAAGAGCGTTAACTCTTCCGAAAGTCTCAAAATGGCTAGTATGGGGGTACGATCGAACTGATACATCGCTTGTTTTCAAGCAAAAATATATATTTTTTATATTTTATTCTGATGAACTTTAGGCTTCTGAACATTTCATGTAGAGAGACTTTTTTGACGAAATTCAACACTACTGAGTTATAAGTGATTGAATTTTAATACTTGTCGCAATTTTGCAAAAAATTGACAAAATGGATTTTGCTAACAAACATACACAGGATGCTTAAGAATTCTATACTGTCACAAAAATTAAAATTCAAATATGTATAAATAAGCTCACACTGACCTTAACTATATTGAAAATCTTATGAGCGTATGTATGGTGGGTCGATCGACTCATCACACTAAACGTGTTTTGAAAAAAAAATACTTTTATTTTTTAATTTTTAATTTTTTTTTATAGTATCGTAAGTATAGTTGAAAGCTCTGTTTTGTTTAAAAAATTC
Organism: Plectrocnemia conspersa; assembly: GCF_051122295.1. Lineage (NCBI taxonomy): Eukaryota > Metazoa > Arthropoda > Insecta > Trichoptera > Polycentropodidae > Plectrocnemia > Plectrocnemia conspersa. The sequence goes on from NW_028277166.1 coordinate 31,991,500, forward strand.
AAGTCGATTTCTTAAATAGAAACCTCATACGAGCGTTAACTGTATGCAGAGTCGCATAAAAGCTCGTTCGAGGTCTCGGTCAATATATGGTAAGACTCGGTTTTTATTAAAAAAAAAATAATTAAAAATTGCTTTTATATGCAAATTAAAATTCCAAACACTTTTTGCATTAGACATTTTTCAGTAGGATTTCATTTAGCAAAGTTATGACACTTTGAATTTTTACATTAGCCGCCATTTTGAAAAAAAAATTTATATATTTTTTTTAAACATAACGTATAGGGGCTGCACGTTAGTTCTATGCGATACTCAAAATTTAAATTTTTATCTTCGAAACCAAACAGTTAAGAGCGTTAACTCTTCCGAAAGTCTCAAAATGGCTAGTATGGGGGTACGATCGAACTGATACATCGCTTGTTTTTAAGCAAAAATATATATTTTTTATATTTTATTCTGATGAACTTTAGGCTTCTGAACATTTCATGTATAGAGACTTTTTTGACGAAATTCAACACTACCGAGTTATAAGTGATTGAATTTTAATACTTGTCGCAATTTTGCAAAAAATTGACAAAATGGATTTTGCTAACAAACATACACAGGATGCTTAAGAATTCTATACTGTCACAAAAATTAAAATTCAAATATGTATAAATAAGCTCACACTGACCTTAACTATATTGAAAATCTTATGAGCGTATGTATGGTGGGTTGATCGACTCATCACACTAAACGTGTTTTGAAAAAAAAATACTTTTATGTTTTAATTTTTAATTTTTTTTTATAGTATCGTAAGTATAGTTGAAAGCTCTGTTTTGTTTAAAAAATTCAAGTCGATTTCTTAAATAGAAACCTCATACGAGCGTTAACTGTATGCAGAGTCGCATAAAAGCTCGTTCGAGGTCTCGGTCAATATATGGTAAGACTCGGTTTTTATTAAAAAAAAAATAATTAAAAATTGCTTTTATATGCAAATTAAAATTCCAAACACTTTTTGCATTAGACATTTTTTAGTAGGATTTCATTTAGCAAAGTTATGACACTTTGAATTTTTACATTAGCCGCCATTTTGAAAAAAAATTTTATATATTTTTTTTAAACATAACGTATAGGGGCTGCACGTTAGTTCTATGCGATACTCAAAATTTAAATTTTTATCTTCGAAACCAAACAGTTAAGAGCGTTAACTCTTCCGAAAGTCTCAAAATGGCTAGTATGGGGGTACGATCGAACTGATACATCGCTTGTTTTTAAGCAAAAATATATATTTTTTATATTTTATTCTGATGAACTTTAGGCTTCTGAACATTTCATGTATAGAGACTTTTTTGACGAAATTCAACACTACCGAGTTATAAGTGATTGAATTTTAATACTTGTCGCAATTTTGCAAAAAATTGACAAAATGGATTTTGCTAACAAACATACACAGGATGCTTAAGAATTCTATACTGTCACAAAAATTAAAATTCAAATATGTTTAAATAAGCTCACACTGACCTTAACTATATTGAAAATCTTATGAGCGTATGTATGGTGGGTCGATCGACTCATCACACTAAACGTGTTTTGAAAAAAAAATACTTTTATTTTTTAATTTTTAATTTTTTTTTATAGTATCGTAAGTATAGTTGAAAGCTCTGTTTTGTTTAAAAAATTCAAGTCGATTTCTTAAATAGAAACCTCATACGAGCGGTAACTGTATGCAGAGTCGCATAAAAGCTCGTTCGAGGTCTCGGTCAATATATGGTAAGACTCGGTTTTTATTAAAAAAAAAATAATTAAAAATTGCTTTTATATGCAAATTAAAATTCCAAACACTTTTTGCATTAGACATTTTTCAGTAGGATTACATTTAGCAAAGTTATGACACTTTGAATTTTTACATTAGCCGCCATTTTGAAAAAAAATTTTATATATTTTTTTTAAACATAACGTATAGGGGCTGCACGTTAGTTCTATGCGATACTCAAAATTTAAATTTTTATCTTCGAAACCAAACAGTTAAGAGCGTTAACTCTTCCTAAAGTCTCAAAATGGCTAGTATGGGGGTACGATCGAACTGATACATCGCTTGTTTTCAAGCAAAAATATATATTTTTTATATTTTATTCTGATGAACTTTAGGCTTCTGAACATTTCATGTATAGAGACTTTTTTGACGAAATTCAACACTACCGAGTTATAAGTGATTGAATTTTAATACTTGTCGCAATTTTGCAAAAAATTGACAAAATGGATTTTGCTAACAAACATACACAGGATGCTTAAGAATTCTATACTGTCACAAAAATTAAAATTCAAATATGTATAAATAAGCTCACACTGACCTTAACTATATTGAAAATCTTATGAGCGTATGTATGGTGGGTCGATCGACTCATCACACTAAACGTGTTTTGAAAAAAAAATACTTTTATTTTTTAATTTTTAATTTTTTTTTATAGTATCGTAAGTATAGTTGAAAGCTCTGTTTTGTTTAAAAAATTCAAGTCGATTTCTTAAATAGAAACCTCATACGAGCGTTAACTGTATGCAGAGTCGCATAAAAGCTCGTTCGAGGTCTCGGTCAATATATGGTAAGACTCGGTTTTTATTAAAAAAAATAATTAAAAATTGCTTTTATATGCAAATTAAAATTCCAAACACTTTTTGCATTAGACATTTTTCAGTAGGATTTCATTTAGCAAAGTTATGACACTTTGAATTTTTACATTAGCCGCCATTTTGAAAAAAAATTTTATATATTTTTTTTAAACATAACGTATAGGGGCTGCACGTTAGTTCTATGCGATACTCAAAATTTAAAGTTTTATCTTCGAAACCAAACAGTTAAGAGCGTTAACTCTTCCGAAAGTCTCAAAATGGCTAGTATGGGGGTACGATCGAACTGATACATCGCTTGTTTTCAAGCAAAAATATATATTTTTTATATTTTATTCTGATGAACTTTAGGCTTCTGAACATTTCATGTATAGAGACTTTTTTGACGAAATTCAACACTACTGAGTTATAAGTGATTGAATTTTAATACTTGTCGCAATTTTGCAAAAAATTGACAAAATGGATTTTGCTAACAAACATACACAGGATGCTTAAGAATTCTATACTGTCACAAAAATTAAAATTCAAATATGTATAAATAAGCTCACACTGACCTTAACTATATTGAAAATCTTATGAGCGTATGTATGGTGGGTCGATCGACTCATCACACTAAACGTGTTTTGAAAAAAAAATACTTTTATTTTTTAATTTTTAATTTTTTTTTATAGTATCGTAAGTATAGTTGAAAGCTCTGTTTTGTTTAAAAAATTAAAGTCGATTTCTTAAATAGAAACCTCATACGAGCGTTAACTGTATGCAGAGTCGCATAAAAGCTCGTTCGAGGTCTCGGTCAATATATGGTAAGACTCGGTTTTTATTAAAAAAAAAATAATTAAAAATTGCTTTTATATGCAAATTAAAATTCCAAACACTTTTTGCATTAGACATTTTTCAGTAGGATTTCATTTAGCAAAGTTATGACACTTTAAATTTTTACATTAGCCGCCATTTTGAAAAAAAATTTTATATATTTTTTTTAAACATAACGTATAGGGGCTGCACGTTAGTTCTATGCGATACTCAAAATTTAAATTTTTATCTTCGAAACCAAACAGTTAAGAGCGTTAACTCTTCCGAAAGTCTCAAAATGGCTAGTATGGGGGTACGATCGAACTGATACATCGCTTGTTTTCAAGCAAAAATATATATTTTTTATATTTTATTCTGATGAACTTTAGGCTTCTCAACATTTCATGTATAGAGACTTTTTTGACGAAATTCAACACTACTGAGTTATAAGTGATTGAATTTTAATACTTGTCGCAATTTTGCAAAAAATTGACAAAATGGATTTTGCTAACAAACATACACAGGATGCTTAAGAATTCTATACTGTCACAAAAATTAAAATTCAAATATGTATAAATAAGCTCACACTGACCTTAACTATATTGAAAATCTTATGAGCGTATGTATGGTGGGTCGATCGACTCATCACACTAAACGTGTTTTGAAAAAAAAATACTTTTATTTTTTAATTTTTAATTTTTTTTTATAGTATCGTAAGTATAGTTGAAAGCTCTGTTTTGTTTAAAAAATTCAAGTCGATTTCTTAAATAGAAACCTCATACGAGCGTTAACTGTATGCAGAGTCGCATAAAAGCTCGTTCGAGGTCTCGGTCAATATATGGTAAGACTCGGTTTTTATTAAAAAAAAAATAATTAAAAATTGCTTTTATATGCAAAAAAAAATTCCAAACACTTTTTGCATTAGACATTTTATAGTAGAATTTCATTTAGCAAAGTTATGACACTTTGAATTTTTACATTAGCCGCCATTTTGAAAAAAAAAATTATATATTTTTTTTAAACATAACGTATAGGGGCTGCACGTTAGTTCTATGCGATACTCAAAATTTAAATTTTTATCTTCGAAACCAAACAGTTAAGAGCGTTAACTCTTCCGAAAGTCTCAAAATGGCTAGTATGGGGGTACGATCGAACTGATACATCGCTTGTTTTCAAGCAAAAATATATATTTTTTATATTTTATTCTGATGAACTTTAGGCTTCTGAACATTTCATGTATAGAGACTTTTTTGACGAAATTTAACACTACTGAGTTATAAGTGATTGAATTTTAATACTTGTCGCAATTTTGCAAAAAATTGACAAAATGGATTTTGCTAACAAACATACACAGGATGCTTAAGAATTCTATACTGTCACAAAAATTAAAATTCAAATATGTATAAATAAGCTCACACTGACCTTTACTATATTGAAAATCTTATGAGCGTATGTATGGTGGGTCGATCGACTCATCACACTAAACGTGTTTTGAAAAAAAAATACTTTTATTTTTTAATTTTTAATTTTTTTTTATAGTATCGTAAGTATAGTTGAAAGCTCTGTTTTGTTTAAAAAATTCAAGTCGATTTCTTAAATAGAAACCTCATACGAGCGTTAACTGTATGCAGAGTCGCATAAAAGCTCGTTCGAGGTCTCGGTCAATATATGGTAAGACTCGGTTTTTATTAAAAAAAAATAATTAAAAATTGCTTTTATATGCAAATTAAAATTCCAAACACTTTTTGCATTAGACATTTTTCAGTAGGATTTTATTTAGCAAAGTTATGACACTTTGAATTTTTACATTAGCCGCCATTTTGAAAAAAAAATTTATATATTTTTTTTAAACATAACGTATAGGGGCTGCACGTTAGTTCTATGCGATACTTAAAATTTAAATTTTTATCTTCGAAACCAAACAGTTAAGAGCGTTAACTCTTCCGAAAGTCTCAAAATGGCTAGTATGGGGGTACGATCGAACTGATACATCGCTTGTTTTCAAGCAAAAATATATATTTTTTATATTTTATTCTGATGAACTTTAGGCTTCTGAACATTTCATGTATAGAGACTTTTTTGACGAAATTCAACACTACTGAGTTATAAGTGATTGAATTTTAATACTTGTCGCAATTTTGCAAAAAATTGACAAAATGGATTTTGCTAACAAACATACACAGGATGCTTAAGAATTCTATACTGTCACAAAAATTAAAATTCAAATATGTATAAATAAGCTCACACTGACTTTAACTATATTGAAAATCTTATGAGCGTATGTATGGTGGGTCGATCGACTCATCACACTAAACGTGTTTTGAAAAAAAAATACTTTTATATTTTAATTTTTAATTTTTTTTTATAGTATCGTAAGTAAAGTTAAAAGCTCTGTTTTGTTTAAAAAATTCAAGTCGATTTCTTAAATAGAAACCTCATACGAGCGTTAACTGTATGCAGAGTCGCATAAAAGCTCGTTCGAGGTCTCGGTCAATATATGGTAAGACTCGGTTTTTATTAAAAAAAAAAAAATTAAAAATTGCTTTTATATGCAAATTAAAATTCCAAACACTTTTTGCATTAGACATTTTTCAGTAGGATTTTATTTAGCAAAGTTATGACACTTTGAATTTTTACATTAGCCGCCATTTTGAAAAAAATTTTTATATATTTTTTTTAAACATAACGTATAGGGGCTGCACGTTAGTTCTATGCGATACTCAAAATTTAAATTTTTATCTTCGTAACCAAACAGTTAAGAGCGTTAACTCTTCCGAAAGTCTCAAAATGGCTAGTATGGGGGTACGATCGAACTGATACATCGCTTGTTTTCAAGCAAAAATATATATTTTTTATATTTTATTATGATGAACTTTAGGCTTCTGAACATTTCATGTATAGAGACTTTTTTGACGAAATTCAACACTACTGAGTTATAAGTGATTGAATTTTAATACTTGTCGCAATTTTGCAAAAAATTGACAAAATAGATTTTGCTAACAAACATACACAGGATGCTTAAGAATTCTATACTGCCACAAAAATTAAAATTCAAATATGTATAAATAAGCTCACACTGACCTTAACTATATTGAAAATCTTATGAGCGTATGTATGGTGGGTCGATCGACTCATCAAACTAAACGTGTTTTGAAAAAAAAATACTTTTATTTTTTAATTTTTAATTTTTTTTTATAGTATCGTAAGTATAGTTGAAAGCTCTGTTTTGTTTAAAAAATTCAAGTCGATTTCTTAAATAGAAACCTCATACGAGCGTTAACTGTATGCAGAGTCGCATAAAAGCTCGTTCGAGGTCTCGGTCAATATATGGTAAGACTCGGTTTTTATTAAAAAAAAAATAATTAAAAATTGCTTTTATATGCAAATTAAAATTCCAAACACTTTTTGCATTAGACATTTTTCAGTAGGATTTCATTTAGCATAGTTATGACACTTTGAATTTTTACATTAGCCGCCATTTTGAAAAAAAATTTTATATATTTTTTTTAAACATAACGTATAGGGGCTGCACGTTAGTTCTATGCGATACTCAAAATTTAAATTTTTATCTTCGAAAACAAACAGTTAAGAGCGTTAACTCTTCCGAAAGTCTCAAAATGGCTAGTATGGGGGTACGATCGAACTGATACATCGCTAGTTTTCAAGCAAAAATATATATTTTTTATATTTTATTCCGATGAAGTTTAGGCTTTTGAACATTTCATGTATAGAGACTTTTTTGACGAAATTCAACACTACTGAGTTATAAGTGATTGAATTTTAATACTTGTCGCAATTTTGCAAAAAATTGACAAAATGGATTTTGCTAACAAACATACACAGGATGCTTAAGAATTCTATACTGTCACAAAAATTAAAATTCAAATATGTATAAATAAGCTCACACTGACCTTAACTATATTAAAAATCTTATGAGCGTATGTATGGTGGGTCGATCGACTCATCACACTAAACGTGTTTTGAAAAAAAAATACTTTTATGTTTTAATTTTTAATTTTTTTTTATAGTATCGTAAGTATAGTTGAAAGCTCTGTTTTGTTTAAAAAATTCAAGTCGATTTCTTAAATAACAACCTCATACGAGCGTTAACTGTATGCAGAGTCGCATAAAAGCTCGTTCGAGGTCTCGGTCAATATATGGTAAGACTCGGTTTTTATTAAAAAAAAAATAATTAAAAATTGCTTTTATATGCAAATTAAAATTCCAAACACTTTTTGCATTAGACATTTTTCAGTAGGATTTCATTTAGCAAAGTTATGACACTTTGAATTTTTACATTAGCCGCCATTTTGAAAAAAAATTTTATATATTTTTTTTAAACATAACGTATAGGGGCTGCACGTTAGTTCTATGCGATACTCAAAATTTAAATTTTTATCTTCGAAACCAAACAGTTAAGAGCGTTAACTCTTCCGAAAGTCTCAAAATGGCTAGTATGGGGGTACGATCGAACTGATACATCGCTTGTTTTCAAGCAAAAATATATATTTTTTATATTTTATTCTGATGAACTTTAGGCTTCTGAACATTTCATGTAGAGAGACTTTTTTGACGAAATTCAACACTACTGAGTTATAAGTGATTGAATTTTAATACTTGTCGCAATTTTGCAAAAAATTGACAAAATGGATTTTGCTAACAAACATACACAGGATGCTTAAGAATTCTATACTGTCACAAAAATTAAAATTCAAATATGTATAAATAAGCTCACACTGACCTTAACTATATTGAAAATCTTATGAGCGTATGTATGGTGGGTCGATCGACTCATCACACTAAACGTGTTTTGAAAAAAAAATACTTTTATTTTTTAATTTTTAATTTTTTTTTATAGTATCGTAAGTATAGTTGAAAGCTCTGTTTTGTTTAAAAAATTCAAGTCGATTTCTTAAATAGAAACCTCATACGAGCGTTAACTGTATGCAGAGTCGCATAAAAGCTCGTTCGAGGTCTCGGTCAATATATGGTAAGACTCGGTTTTTATTAAAAAAAAAATAATTAAAAATTGCTTTTATATGCAAATTAAAATTCCAAACACTTTTTGCATTAGACATTTTTCAGTAGGATTTCATTTAGCAAAGTTATGACACTTTGAATTTTTACATTAGCCGCCATTTTGAAAAAAAAATTTATATATTTTTTTTAAACATAACGTATAGGGGCTGCACGTTAGTTCTATGCGATACTCAAAATTTAAATTTTTATCTTCGAAACCAAACAGTTAAGAGCGTTAACTCTTCCGAAAGTCTCAAAATGGCTAGTATGGGGGTACGATCGAACTGATACATCGCTTGTTTTCAAGCAAAAATATATATTTTTTATATTTTATTCTGATGAACTTTAGGCTTCTGAACATTTCATGTATAGAGACTTTTTTGACGAAATTCAACACTACTGAGTTATAAGTGATTGAATTTTAATACTTGTCGCAATTTTGCAAAAAATTGACAAAATGGATTTTGCTAACAAACATACACAGGATGCTTAAGAATTCTATACTGTCACAAAAATTAAAATTCAAATATGTATAAATAAGCTCACACTGACCTTAACTATATTGAAAATCTTATGAGCGTATGTATGGTGGGTCGATCGACTCATCACACTAAACGTGTTTTGAAAAAAAAATACTTTTATTTTTTAATTTTTAATTTTTTTTTATAGTATCGTAAGTATAGTTGAAAGCTCTGTTTTGTTTAAAAAATTCAAGTCGATTTCTTAAATAGAAACCTCATACGAGCGTTAACTGTATGCAGAGTCGCATAAAAGCTCGTTCGAGGTCTCGGTCAATATATGGTAAGACTCGGTTTTTATTAAAAAAAAAATAATTAAAAATTGCTTTTATATGCAAATTAAAATTCCAAACACTTTTTGCATTAGACATTTTTCAGTAGGATTTCATTTAGCAAAGTTATGACACTTTGAATTTTTACATTAGCCGCCATTTTGAAAAAAAATTTTATATATTTTTTTTAAACATAACGTATAGGGGCTGCACGTTAGTTCTATGCGATACTCAAAATGAAAATTTTTATCTTCGAAACCAAACAGTTAAGAGCGTTAACTCTTCCGAAAGTCTCAAAATGGCTAGTATGGGGGTACGATCGAACTGATACATCGCTTGTTTTCAAGCAAAAATATATATTTTTTATATTTTATTCTGATGAACTTTAGGCTTCTAAACATTTCATGTATAGAGACTTTTTTGACGAAATTCAACACTACCGAGTTATAAGTGATTGAATTTTAATACTTGTCGCAATTTTGCAAAAAATTGACAAAATGGATTTTGCTAACAAACATACACAGGATGCTTAAGAATTCTATACTGTCACAAAAATTAAAATTCAAATATGTATAAATAAGCTCACACTGACCTTAACTATATTGAAAATCTTATGAGCGTATGTATGGTGGGTCGATCGACTCATCACACTAAACGTGTTTTGAAAAAAAAATACTTTTATTTTTTAATTTTTAATTTTTTTTTATAGTATCGTAAGTATAGTTGAAAGCTCTGTTTTGTTTAAAAAATTCAAGTCGATTTCTTAAATAGAAACCTCATACGAGCGTTAACTGTATGCAGAGTCGCATAAAAGCTCGTTCGAGGTCTCGGTCAATATATGGTAAGACTCGGTTTTTATTAAAAAAAAAATAATTAAAAATTGCTTTTATATGCAAATTAAAATTCCAAACACTTTTTGCATTAGACATTTTTCAGTAGGATTTCATTTAGCAAAGTTATGACACTTTGAATTTTTACATTAGCCGCCATTTTGAAAAAAAATTTTATATATTTTTTTTAAACATAACGTATAGGGGCTGCACGTTAGTTCTATGCGATACTCAAAATTTAAATTTTTATCTTCGAAACCAAACAGTTAAGAGCGTTAACTCTTCCGAAAGTCTCAAAATGGCTAGTATGGGGGTACGATCGAACTGATACATCGCTTGTTTTCAAGCAAAAATATATATTTTTTATATTTTATTCTGATGAACTTTAGGCTTCTGAACATTTCATGTATTGAGACTTTTTTGACGAAATTCAACACTACTGAGTTATAAGTGATTGAATTTTAATACTTGTCGCAATTTTGCAAAAATTTGACAAAATGGATTTTGCTAACAAACATACACAGGATGCTTAAGAATTCTATACTGTCACAAAAATTAAAATTCAAATATGTATAAATAAGCTCACACTGACCTTTACTATATTAAAAATCTTATGAGCGTATGTATGGTAGGTCAATCGACTCATCACACTAAACGTGTTTTGAAAAAAAAATACTTTTATTTTTTAATTTTTAATTTTTTTTTATAGTATCGTAAGTATAGTTGAAAGCTCTGTTTTGTTTAAAAAATTCAAGTCGATTTCTTAAATAGAAACCTCATACGAGCGTTAACTGTATGCAGAGTCGCATAAAAGCTCGTTCGAGGTCTCGGTCAATATATGGTAAGACTCGGTTTTTATTAAAAAAAAAATAATTAAAAATTGCTTTTATATGCAAAAAAAAATTCCAAACACTTTTTGCATTAGACATTTTTCAGTAGGATTTTATTTAGCAAAGTTATGACACTTTGAATTTTTACATTAGCCGCCATTTTGAAAAAAAATTTTATATATTTTTTTTAAACATAACGTATAGGGGCTGCACGTTAGTTCTATGCGATACTCAAAATTTAAATTTTTATCTTCGAAACCAAACAGTTAAGAGCGTTAACTCTTCCGAAAGTCTCAAAATGGCTAGTATGGGGGTACGATCGAACTGATACATCGCTTGTTTTCAAGCAAAAATATATATTTTGAATATTTTATTCTGATGAACTTTAGGCTTCTGAACATTTCATGTATAGAGACTTTTTTGACGAAATTTAACACTACTGAGTTATAAGTGATTGAATTTTAATACTTGTCGCAATTTTGCAAAAAATTGACAAAATGGATTTTGCTAACAAACATACACAGGATGCTTAAGAATTCTATACTGTCACAAAAATTAAAATTCAAATATGTATAAATAAGCTCACACTGACCTTAACTATATTATTAATCTTATGAGCGTATGTATGGTGGGTCGATCGACTCATCACACTAAACGTGTTTTGAAAAAAAAATACTTTTATTTTTTAATTTTTAATTTTTTTTTATAGTATCGTAAGTATAGTTGAAAGCTCTGTTTTGTTTAAAAAATTCAAGTCGATTTCTTAAATAGAAACCTCATACGAGCGTTAACTGTATGCAGAGTCGCATAAAAGCTCGTTCGAGGTCTCGGTCAATATATGGTAAGACTCGGTTTTTATTAAAAAAAAAATAATTAAAAATTGCTTTTATATGCAAATTAAAATTCCAAACACTTTTTGCATTAGACATTTTTCAGTAGGATTTTATTTAGCAAAGTTATGAAACTTTGAATTTTTACATTAGCCGCCATTTTGAAAAAAAATTTTATATATTTTTTTTAAACATAACGTATAGGGGCTGCACGTTAGTTCTATGCGATACTCAAAATTTAAATTTTTATCTTCGAAACCAAACAGTTAAGAGCGTTAACTCTTCCGAAAGTCTCAAAATGGCTAGTATGGGGGTACGATCGAACTGATACATCGCTTGTTTTCAAGCAAAAATATATATTTTTTATATTTTATTCTGATGAACTTTAGGCTTCTGAACATTTCATGTATAGAGACTTTTTTGACGAAATTCAACACTACTGAGTTATAAGTGATTGAATTTTAATACTTGTCGCAATTTTGCAAAAAATTGACAAAATGGATTTTGCTAACAAACATACACAGGATGCTTAAGAATTCTATACTGTCACAAAAATTAAAATTTAAATATGTATAAATAAGCTCACACTGACCTTAACTATATTGAAAATCTTATGAGCGTATGTATAGTGGGTCGATCGACTCATCACAGTAAACGTGTTTTGAAAAAAAAATACTTTTATTTTTTAATTTTTAATTTTGTTTTATAGTATCGTAAGTATAGTTGAAAGCTCTGTTTTGTTTAAAAAATTCAAGTCGATTTCTTAAATAGAAACCTCATACGAGCGTTAACTGTATGCAGAGTCGCATAAAAGCTCGTTCGAGGTCTCGGTCAATATATGGTAAGACTCGGTTTTTATTAAAAAAAAAATAATTAAAAATTGCTTTTATATGCAAATTAAAATTCCAAACACTTTTTGCATTAGACATTTTTCAGTAGGATTTCATTTAGCATAGTTATGACACTTTGAATTTTTACATTAGCCGCCATTTTGAAAAAAAATTTTATATATTTTTTTTAAACATAACGTATAGGGGCTGCACGTTAGTTCTATGCGATACTCAAAATTTAAATTTTTATCTTCGAAAACAAACAGTTAAGAGCGTTAACTCTTCCGAAAGTCTCAAAATGGCTAGTATGGGGGTACGATCGAACTGATACATCGCTAGTTTTCAAGCAAAAATATATATTTTTTATATTTTATTCCGATGAAGTTTAGGCTTTTGAACATTTCATGTATAGAGACTTTTTTGACGAAATTCAACACTACTGAGTTATAAGTGATTGAATTTTAATACTTGTCGCAATTTTGCAAAAAATTGACAAAATGGATTTTGCTAACAAACATACACAGGATGCTTAAGAATTCTATACTGTCACAAAAATTAAAATTCAAATATGTATAAATAAGCTCACACTGACCTTAACTATATTAAAAATCTTATGAGCGTATGTATGGTGGGTCGATCGACTCATCACACTAAACGTGTTTTGAAAAAAAAATACTTTTATGTTTTAATTTTTAATTTTTTTTTATAGTATCGTAAGTATAGTTGAAAGCTCTGTTTTGTTTAAAAAATTCAAGTCGATTTCTTAAATAACAACCTCATACGAGCGTTAACTGTATGCAGAGTCGCATAAAAGCTCGTTCGAGGTCTCGGTCAATATATGGTAAGACTCGGTTTTTATTAAAAAAAAAATAATTAAAAATTGCTTTTATATGCAAATTAAAATTCCAAACACTTTTTGCATTAGACATTTTTCAGTAGGATTTCATTTAGCAAAGTTATGACACTTTGAATTTTTACATTAGCCGCCATTTTGAAAAAAAATTTTATATATTTTTTTTAAACATAACGTATAGGGGCTGCACGTTAGTTCTATGCGATACTCAAAATTTAAATTTTTATCTTCGAAACCAAACAGTTAAGAGCGTTAACTCTTCCGAAAGTCTCAAAATGGCTAGTATGGGGGTACGATCGAACTGATACATCGCTTGTTTTCAAGCAAAAATATATATTTTTTATATTTTATTCTGATGAACTTTAGGCTTCTGAACATTTCATGTAGAGAGACTTTTTTGACGAAATTCAACACTACTGAGTTATAAGTGATTGAATTTTAATACTTGTCGCAATTTTGCAAAAAATTGACAAAATGGATTTTGCTAACAAACATACACAGGATGCTTAAGAATTCTATACTGTCACAAAAATTAAAATTCAAATATGTATAAATAAGCTCACACTGACCTTAACTATATTGAAAATCTTATGAGCGTATGTATGGTGGGTCGATCGACTCATCACACTAAACGTGTTTTGAAAAAAAAATACTTTTATTTTTTAATTTTTAATTTTTTTTTATAGTATCGTAAGTATAGTTGAAAGCTCTGTTTTGATTAAAAAATTCAAGTCGATTTCTTAAATAGAAACCTCATACGAGCGTTAACTGTATGCAGAGTCGCATAAAAGCTCGTTCGAGGTCTCGGTCAATATATGGTAAGACTCGGTTTTTATTAAAAAAAAATAATTAAAAATTGCTTTTATATGCAAATTAAAATTCCAAACACTTTTTGCATTAGACATTTTTTAGTAGGATTTCATTTAGCAAAGTTATGACACTTTGAATTTTTACATTAGCCGCCATTTTGAAAAAAAATTTTATATATTTTTTTTAAACATAACGTATAGGGGCTGCACGTTAGTTCTATGCGATACTCAAAATTTAAATTTTTATCTTCGAAACCAAACAGTTAAGAGCGTTAACTCTTCCGAAAGTCTCAAAATGGCTAGTATGGGGGTACGATCGAACTGATACATCGCTTGTTTTCAAGCAAAAATATATATTTTTTATATTTTATTCTGATGAACTTTAGGCTTCTGAACATTTCATGTATAGAGACTTTTTTGACGAAATTCAACACTACCGAGTTATAAGTGATTGAATTTTAATACTTGTCGCAATTTTGCAAAAAATTGACAAAATGGATTTTGCTAACAAACATACACAGGATGCTTAAGAATTCTATACTGTCACAAAAATTAAAATTCAAATATGTATAAATAAGCTCACACTGACCTTAACTATATTGAAAATCTTATAAGCGTATGTATGGTGGGTCGATCGACTCATCACACTAAACGTGTTTTGAAAAAAAAATACTTTTATTTTTTAATTTTTAATTTTTTTTTATAGTATCGTAAGTATAGTTGAAAGCTCTGTTTTGTTTAAAAAATTCAAGTCAATTTCTTAAATAGAAACCTCATACGAGCGGTAACTGTATGCAGAGTCGCATAAAAGCTCGTTCGAGGTCTCGGTCAATATATGGTAAGACTCGGTTTTTATTAAAAAAAAAATAATTAAAAATTGCTTTTATATGCAAATTAAAATTCCAAACACTTTTTGCATTAGACATTTTTCAGTAGGATTACATTTAGCAAAGTTATGACACTTTGAATTTTTACATTAGCCGCCATTTTGAAAAAAAATTTTATATATTTTTTTTAAACATAACGTATAGGGGCTGCACGTTAGTTCTATGCGATACTCAAAATTTAAATTTTTATCTTCGAAACCAAACAGTTAAGAGCGTTAACTCTTCCTAAAGTCTCAAAATGGCTAGTATGGGGGTACGATCGAACTGATACATCGCTTGTTTTCAAGCAAAAATATATATTTTTTATATTTTATTCTGATGAACTTTAGGCTTCTGAACATTTCATGTATAGAGACTTTTTTGACGAAATTCAACACTACCGAGTTATAAGTGATTGAATTTTAATACTTGTCGCAATTTTGCAAAAAATTGACAAAATGGATTTTGCTAACAAACATACACAGGATGCTTAAGAATTCTATACTGTCACAAAAATTAAAATTCAAATATGTATAAATAAGCTCACACTGACCTTAACTATATTGAAAATTTTATGAGCGTATGTATGGTGGGTCGATCGACTCATCACACTAAACGTGTTTTGAAAAAAAAATACTTTTATTTTTTAATTTTTAATTTTTTTTTATAGTATCGTAAGTATAGTTGAAAGCTCTGTTTTGTTTAAAAAATTCAAGTCGATTTCTTAAATAGAAACCTCATACGAGCGTTAACTGTATGCAGAGTCGCATAAAAGCTCGTTCGAGGTCTCGGTCAATATATGGTAAGACTCGGTTTTTATTAAAAAAAAAATAATTAAAAATTGCTTTTATATGCAAATTAAAATTCCAAACACTTTTTGCATTAGACATTTTTCAGTAGGATTTCATTTAGCAAAGTTATGACACTTTGAATTTTTACATTAGCCGCCATTTTGAAAAAAAATTTTATATATTTTTTTTAAACATAACGTATAGGGGCTGCACGTTAGTTCTATGCGATACTCAAAATTTAAATTTTTATCTTCGAAACCAAACAGTTAAGAGCGTTAACTCTTCCGAAAGTCTCAAAATGGCTAGTATGGGGGTACGATCGAACTGATACATCGCTTGTTTTCAAGCAAAAATATATATTTTTTATATTTTATTCTGATGAACTTTAGGCTTCTGAACATTTCATGTATAGAGACTTTTTTGACGAAATTCAACACTACTGAGTTATAAGTGATTGAATTTTAATACTTGTCGCAATTTTGCAAAAAATTGACAAAATGGATTTTGCTAACAAACATACACAGGATGCTTAAGAATTCTATACTGTCACAAAAATTAAAATTCAAATATGTATAAATAAGCTCACACTGACCTTAACTATATTGAAAATCTTATGAGCGTATGTATGGTGGGTCGATCGACTCATCACACTAAACGTGTTTTGAAAAAAAAATACTTTTATTTTTTAATTTTTAATTTTTTTTTATAGTATCGTAAGTATAGTTAAAAGCTCTGTTTTGTTTAAAAAATTCAAGTCGATTTCTTAAATAGAAACCTCATACGAGCGTTAACTGTATGCAGAGTCGCATAAAAGCTCGTTCGAGGTCTCGGTCAATATATGGTAAGACTCAGTTTTTATTTAAAAAAAAATAATTAAAAATTGCTTTTATATGCAAATTAAAATTCCAAACACTTTTTGCATTAGACATTTTTCAGTAGGATTTCATTTAGCAAAGTTATGACACTTTGAATTTTTACATTAGCCGCCATTTTGAAAAAAAATTTTATATATTTTTTTTAAACATAACGTATAGGGGCTGCACGTTAGTTCTATGCGATACTCAAAATTTAAATTTTTATCTTCGAAACCAAACAGTTAAGAGCGTTAACTCTTCCGAAAGTCTCAAAATGGCTAGTATGGGGGTACGATCGAACTGATACATCGCTTGTTTTCAAGCAAAAATATATATTTTTTATATTTTATTCTGATGAACTTTAGGCTTCTTTCATGTATAGAGACTTTTTTGACGAAATTCAACACTACCGAGTTATAAGTGATTGAATTTTAATACTTGTCGCAATTTTGCAAAAAATTGACAAAATGGATTTTGCTAACAAACATACACAGGATGCTTAAGAATTCTATACTGTCACAAAAATTAAAATTCAAATATGTATAAATAAGCTCACACTGACCTTAACTATATTGAAAATCTTATGAGCGTATGTATGGTGGGTCGATCGACTCATCACACTAAACGTGTTTTGAAAAAAAAATACTTTTATTTTTTAATTTTTAATTTTTTTTTATAGTATCGTAAGTATAGTTAAAAGCTCTGTTTTGTTTAAAAAATTCAAGTCGATTTCTTAAATAGAAACCTTATACGAGCGTTAACTGTATGCAGAGTCGCATAAAAGCTCGTTCGAGGTCTCGGTCAATATATGGTAAGACTCAGTTTTTATTAAAAAAAAAATAATTAAAAATTGCTTTTATATGCAAATTAAAATTCCAAACACTTTTTGCATTAGACATTTTTCAGTAGGATTTCATTTAGCAAAGTTATGACACTTTGAATTTTTACATTAGCCGCCATTTTGAAAAAAAATTTTATATATTTTTTTTAAACATAACGTAAAGGGGCTGCACGTTAGTTCTATGCGATACTCAAAATTTAAATTTTTATCTTCGAAACCAAACAGTTAAGAGCGTTAACTCTTCCGAAAGTCTCAAAATGGCTAGTATGGGGGTACGATCGAACTGATACATCGCTTGTTTTCAAGCAAAAATATATATTTTTTATATTTTATTCTGATGAACTTTAGGCTTCTGAACATTTCATGTATAGAGACTTTTTTGACGAAATTCAACACTACCGAGTTATAAGTGATTGAATTTTAATACTTGTCGCAATTTTGCAAAAAATTGACAAAATGGATTTTGCTAACAAACATACACAGGATGCTTAAGAATTCTATACTGTCACAAAAATTAAAATTCAAATATGTATAAATAAGCTCACACTGACCTTAACTATATTGAAAATCTTATGAGCGTATGTATGGTGGGTCGATCGACTCATCACACTAAACGTGTTTTGAAAAAAAAATACTTTTATTTTTTAATTTTTAATTTTTTTTTATAGTATCGTAAGTATAGTTGAAAGCTCTGTTTTGTTTAAAAAATTCAAGTCGATTTCTTAAATAGAAACCTCATACGAGCGTTAACTGTATGCAGAGTCGCATAAAAGCTCGTTCGAGGTCTCGGTCAATATATGGTAAGACTCAGTTTTTATTAAAAAAAAAATAATTAAAAATTGCTTTTATATGCAAATTAAAATTCCAAACACTTTTTGCATTAGACATTTTTCAGTAGGATTTCATTTAGCAAAGTTATGACACTTTGAATTTTTACATTAGCCGCCATTTTGAAAAAAAATTTTATATATTTTTTTTAAACATAACGTATAGGGGCTGCACGTTAGTTCTATGCGATACTCAAAATTTAAATTTTTATCTTCGAAACCAAACAGTTAAGAGCGTTAACTCTTCCGAAAGTCTCAAAATGGCTAGTATGGGGGTACGATCGAACTGATACATCGCTTGTTTTCAAGCAAAAATATATATTTTTTATATTTTATTCTGATGAACTTTAGGCTTCTGAACATTTCATGTATAGAGACTTTTTTGACGAAATTCAACACTACCGAGTTATAAGTGATTGAATTTTAATACTTGTCGCAATTTTGCAAAAAATTGACAAAATGGATTTTGCTAACAAACATACACAGGATGCTTAAGAATTCTATACTGTCACAAAAATTAAAATTCAAATATGTATAAATAAGCTCACACTGACCTTAACTATATTGAAAATCTTATGAGCGTATGTATGGTGGGTCGATCGACTCATCACACTAAACGTGTTTTGAAAAAAAAATACTTTTATTTTTTAATTTTTAATTTTTTTTTATAGTATCGTAAGTATAGTTGAAAGCTCTGTTTTGTTTAAAAAATTCAAGTCGATTTCTTAAATAGAAACCTCATACGAGCGTTAACTGTATACAGAGTCGCATAAAAGCTCGTTCGAGGTCTCGGTCAATATATGGTAAGACTCGGTTTTTATTAAAAAAAAAATATTTAAAAATTGCTTTTATATGCAAATTAAAATTCCAAACACTTTTTGCATAGGACATTTTTCAGTAGGATTTCATTTAGCAAAGTTATGACACTTTGAATTTTTACATTAGCCGCCATTTTGAAAAAAAATTTTATATATTTTTTTTAAACATAACGTATAGGGGCTGCACGTTAGTTCTATGCGATACTCAAAATTTAAATTTTTATCTTCGAAACCAAACAGTTAAGAGCGTTAACTCTTCCGAAAGTCTCAAAATGGCTAGTATGGGGGTACGATCGAACTGATACATCGCTTGTTTTCAAGCAAAAATATATATTTTTTATATTTTATTCTGATGAACTTTAGGCTTCTGAACATTTCATGTATAGAGACTTTTTTGACTAAATTCTACACTACTGAGTTATAAGTGATTGAATTTTAATACTTGTCGCAATTTTGCAAAAAATTGACAAAATGGATTTTGCTAACAAACATACACAGGATGCTTAAGAATTCTATACTGTCACAAAAATTAAAATTCAAATATGTATAAATAAGCTCACACTGACCTTAACTATATTAAAAATCTTATGAGCGTATGTATGGTGGGTCGATCGACTCATCACACTAAACGTGTTTTGAAAAAAAAATACTTTTATGTTTTAATTTTTAATTTTTTTTTATAGTATCGTAAGTATAGTTGAAAGCTCTGTTTTGTTTAAAAAATTCAAGTCGATTTCTTAAATAGAAACCTCATACGAGCGTTAACTGTATGCAGAGTCGCATAAAAGCTCGTTCGAGGTCTCGGTCAATATATGGTAAGACTCGGTTTTTATTAAAAAAAAAATAATTAAAAACTGCTTTTATATGCAAATTAAAATTCCAAACACTTTTTGCATTAGACATTTTTCAGTAGGATTTCATTTAGCAAAGTTATGACACTTTGAATTTTTACATTAGCCGCCATTTTGAAAAAAAATTTTATATATTTTTTTTAAACATAACGTATAGGGGCTGCACGTTAGTTCTATGCGATACTCAAAATTTAAATTTTTATCTTCGAAACCAAACAGTTAAGAGCGTTAACTCTTCCGAAAGTCTCAAAATGGCTAGTATGGGGGTACGATCGAACTGATACATCGCTTGTTTTCAAGCAAAAATATATATTTTTTATATTTTATTCTGATGAACTTTAGGCTTCTGAACATTTCATGTATAGAGACTTTTTTGACGAAATTCAACACTACTGAGTTATAAGTGATTGAATTTTAATACTTGTCGCAATTTTGCAAAAAATTGACAAAATGGATTTTGCTAACAAACATACACAGGATGCTTAAGAATTCTATACTGTCACAAAAATTAAAATTCAAATATGTATAAATAAGCTCACACTGACCTTAACTATATTGAAAATCTTATGAGCGTATGTATGGTGGGTCGATCGACTCATCACACTAAACGTGTTTTGAAAAAAAAATACTTTTATTTTTTAATTTTTAATTTTTTTTTATAGTATCGTAAGTATAGTTGAAAGCTCTGTTTTGTTTAAAAAATTCAAGTCGATTTCTTAAATAGAAACCTCATACGAGCGTTAACTGTATGCAGAGTCGCATAAAAGCTCGTTCGAGGTCTCGGTCAATATATGGTAAGACTCGGTTTTTATTAAAAAAAAAATAATTAAAAATTGCTTTTATATGCAAATTAAAATTCCAAACACTTTTTGCATTAGACATTTTTCAGTAGGATTTCATTTAGCAAAGTTATGACACTTTGAATTTTTACATTAGCCGCCATTTTGAAAAAAAATTTTATATATTTTTTTTAAACATAACGTATAGGGGCTGCACGTTAGTTCTATGCGATACTCAAAATGAAAATTTTTATCTTCGAAACCAAACAGTTAAGAGCGTTAACTCTTCCGAAAGTCTCAAAATGGCTAGTATGGGGGTACGATCGAACTGATACATCGCTTGTTTTCAAGCAAAAATATATATTTTTTATATTTTATTCTGATGAACTTTAGGCTTCTGAACATTTCATGTATAGAGACTTTTTTGACGAAATTCAACACTACCGAGTTATAAGTGATTGAATTTTAATACTTGTCGCAATTTTGCAAAAAATTGACAAAATGGATTTTGCTAACAAACATACACAGGATGCTTAAGAATTCTATACTGTCACAAAAATTAAAATTCAAATATGTATAAATAAGCTCACACTGACCTTAACTATATTGAAAATCTTATGAGCGTATGTATGGTGGGTCGATCGACTCATCACACTAAACGTGTTTTGAAAAAAAAATACTTTTATTTTTTAATTTTTAATTTTTTTTTATAGTATCGTAAGTATAGTTGAAAGCTCTGTTTTGTTTAAAAAATTCAAGTCGATTTCTTAAATAGAAACCTCATACGAGCGTTAACTGTATGCAGAGTCGCATAAAAGCTCGTTCGAGGTCTCGGTCAATATATGGTAAGACTCAGTTTTTATTAAAAAAAAAATAATTAAAAATTGCTTTTATATGCAAATTAAAATTCCAAACACTTTTTGCATTAGACATTTTTCAGTAGGATTTCATTTAGCAAAGTTATGACACTTTGAATTTTTACATTAGCCGCCATTTTGAAAAAAAATTTTATATATTTTTTTTAAACATAACGTATAGGGGCTGCACGTTAGTTCTATGCGATACTCAAAATTTAAATTTTTATCTTCGAAACCAAACAGTTAAGAGCGTTAACTCTTCCGAAAGTCTCAAAATGGCTAGTATGGGGGTACGATCGAACTGATACATCGCTTGTTTTCAAGCAAAAATATATATTTTTTATATTTTATTCTGATGAACTTTAGGCTTCTGAACATTTCATGTATAGAGACTTTTTTGACGAAATTCAACACTACCGAGTTATAAGTGATTGAATTTTAATACTTGTCGCAATTTTGCAAAAAATTGACAAAATGGATTTTGCTAACAAACATACACAGGATGCTTAAGAATTCTATACTGTCACAAAAATTAAAATTCAAATATGTATAAATAAGCTCACACTGACCTTAACTATATTGAAAATCTTATGAGCGTATGTATGGTGGGTCGATCGACTCATCACACTAAACGTGTTTTGAAAAAAAAATACTTTTATTTTTTAATTTTTAATTTTTTTTTATAGTATCGTAAGTATAGTTGAAAGCTCTGTTTTGTTTAAAAAATTCAAGTCGATTTCTTAAATAGAAACCTCATACGAGCGTTAACTGTATACAGAGTCGCATAAAAGCTCGTTCGAGGTCTCGGTCAATATATGGTAAGACTCGGTTTTTATTAAAAAAAAAATAATTAAAAATTGCTTTTATATGCAAATTAAAATTCCAAACACTTTTTGCATAGGACATTTTTCAGTAGGATTTCATTTAGCAAAGTTATGACACTTTGAATTTTTACATTAGCCGCCATTTTGAAAAAAAATTTTATATATTTTTTTTAAACATAACGTATAGGGGCTGCACGTTAGTTCTATGCGATACTCAAAATTTAAATTTTTATCTTCGAAACCAAACAGTTAAGAGCGTTAACTCTTCCGAAAGTCTCAAAATGGCTAGTATGGGGGTACGATCGAACTGATACATCGCTTGTTTTCAAGCAAAAATATATATTTTTTATATTTTATTCTGATGAACTTTAGGCTTCTGAACATTTCATGTATAGAGACTTTTTTGACTAAATTCTACACTACTGAGTTATAAGTGATTGAATTTTAATACTTGTCGCAATTTTGCAAAAAATTGACAAAATGGATTTTGCTAACAAACATACACAGGATGCTTAAGAATTCTATACTGTCACAAAAATTAAAATTCAAATATGTATAAATAAGCTCACACTGACCTTAACTATATTAAAAATCTTATGAGCGTATGTATGGTGGGTCGATCGACTCATCACACTAAACGTGTTTTGAAAAAAAAATACTTTTATGTTTTAATTTTTAATTTTTTTTTATAGTATCGTAAGTATAGTTGAAAGCTCTGTTTTGTTTAAAAAATTCAAGTCGATTTCTTAAATAGAAACCTCATACGAGCGTTAACTGTATGCAGAGTCGCATAAAAGCTCGTTCGAGGTCTCGGTCAATATATGGTAAGACTCGGTTTTTATTAAAAAAAAAATAATTAAAAACTGCTTTTATATGCAAATTAAAATTCCAAACACTTTTTGCATTAGACATTTTTCAGTAGGATTTCATTTAGCAAAGTTATGACACTTTGAATTTTTACATTAGCCGCCATTTTGAAAAAAAATTTTATATATTTTTTTTAAACATAACGTATAGGGGCTGCACGTTAGTTCTATGCGATACTCAAAATTTAAATTTTTATCTTCGAAACCAAACAGTTAAGAGCGTTAACTCTTCCGAAAGTCTCAAAATGGCTAGTATGGGGGTACGATCGAACTGATACATCGCTTGTTTTCAAGCAAAAATATATATTTTTTATATTTTATTCTGATGAACTTTAGGCTTCTGAACATTTCATGTATAGAGACTTTTTTGACGAAATTCAACACTACTGAGTTATAAGTGATTGAATTTTAATACTTGTCGCAATTTTGCAAAAAATTGACAAAATGGATTTTGCTAACAAACATACACAGGATGCTTAAGAATTCTATACTGTCACAAAAATTAAAATTCAAATATGTATAAATAAGCTCACACTGACCTTAACTATATTGAAAATCTTATGAGCGTATGTATGGTGGGTCGATCGACTCATCACACTAAACGTGTTTTGAAAAAAAAATACTTTTATTTTTTAATTTTTAATTTTTTTTTATAGTATCGTAAGTATAGTTGAAAGCTCTGTTTTGTTTAAAAAATTCAAGTCGATTTCTTAAATAGAAACCTCATACGAGCGTTAACTGTATGCAGAGTCGCATAAAAGCTCGTTCGAGGTCTCGGTCAATATATGGTAAGACTCGGTTTTTATTAAAAAAAAAATAATTAAAAATTGCTTTTATATGCAAATTAAAATTCCAAACACTTTTTGCATTAGACATTTTTCAGTAGGATTTCATTTAGCAAAGTTATGACACTTTGAATTTTTACATTAGCCGCCATTTTGAAAAAAAATTTTATATATTTTTTTTAAACATAACGTATAGGGGCTGCACGTTAGTTCTATGCGATACTCAAAATGAAAATTTTTATCTTCGAAACCAAACAGTTAAGAGCGTTAACTCTTCCGAAAGTCTCAAAATGGCTAGTATGGGGGTACGATCGAACTGATACATCGCTTGTTTTCAAGCAAAAATATATATTTTTTATATTTTATTCTGATGAACTTTAGGCTTCTGAACATTTCATGTATAGAGACTTTTTTGACGAAATTCAACACTACCGAGTTATAAGTGATTGAATTTTAATACTTGTCGCAATTTTGCAAAAAATTGACAAAATGGATTTTGCTAACAAACATACACAGGATGCTTAAGAATTCTATACTGTCACAAAAATTAAAATTCAAATATGTATAAATAAGCTCACACTGACCTTAACTATATTGAAAATCTTATGAGCGTATGTATGGTGGGTCGATCGACTCATCACACTAAACGTGTTTTGAAAAAAAAATACTTTTATTTTTTAATTTTTAATTTTTTTTTATAGTATCGTAAGTATAGTTGAAAGCTCTGTTTTGTTTAAAAAATTCAAGTCGATTTCTTAAATAGAAACCTCATACAAGCGTTAACTGTATGCAGAGTCGCATAAAAGCTCGTTCGAGGTCTCGGTCAATATATGGTAAGACTCGGTTTTTATTAAAAAAAAAATAATTAAAAATTGCTTTTATATGCAAATTAAAATTCCAAACACTTTTTGCATTAGACATTTTTTAGTAGGATTTCATTTAGCAAAGTTATGACACTTTGAATTTTTACATTAGCCGCCATTTTGAAAAAAAATTTTATATATTTTTTTTAAACATAACGTATAGGGGCTGCACGTTAGTTCTATGCGATACTCTAAATTTAAATTTTTATCTTCGAAACCAAACAGTTAAGAGCGTTAACTCTTCCGAAAGTCTCAAAATGGCTAGTATGGGGGTACGATCGAACTGATACATCGCTTGTTTTTAAGCAAAAATATATATTTTTTATATTTTATTCTGATGAACTTTAGGCTTCTGAACATTTCATGTATAGAGACTTTTTTGACGAAATTCAACACTACCGAGTTATAAGTGATTGAATTTTAATACTTGTCGCAATTTTGCAAAAAATTGACAAAATGGATTTTGCTAACAAACATACACAGGATGCTTAAGAATTCTATACTGTCACAAAAATTAAAATTCAAATATGTATAAATAAGCTCACACTGACCTTAACAATATTGAAAATCTTATAAGCGTATGTATGGTGGGTCGATCGACTCATCACACTAAACGTGTTTTGAAAAAAAAATACTTTTATTTTTTAATTTTTAATTTTTTTTTATAGTATCGTAAGTATAGTTGAAAGCTCTGTTTTGTTTAAAAAATTCAAGTCGATTTCTTAAATAGAAACCTTATACGAGCGTTAACTGTATGCAGAGTCGCATAAAAGCTCGTTCGAGGTCTCGGTCAATATATGGTAAGACTCGGTTTTTATTAAAAAAAAAATAATTAAAAATTGCTTTTATATGCAAATTAAAATTCCAAACACTTTTTGCATTAGACATTTTTCAGTAGGATTTCATTTAGCAAAGTTATGACACTTTGAATTTTTACATTAGCCGCCATTTTGAAAAAAAAATTTATATATTTTTTTTAAACATAACGTATAGGGGCTGCACGTTAGTTCTATGCGATACTCAAAATTTAAATTTTTATCTTCGAAACCAAACAGTTAAGAGCGTTAACTCTTCCGAAAGTCTCAAAATGGCTAGTATGGGGGTACGATCGAACTGATACATCGCTTGTTTTCAAGCAAAAATATATATTTTTTATATTTTATTCTGATGAACTTTAGGCTTCTGAACATTTCATGTATAGAGACTTTTTTGACGAAATTCAACACTACTGAGTTATAAGTGATTGAATTTTAATACTTGTCGCAATTTTGCAAAAAATTGACAAAATGGATTTTGCTAACAAACATACACAGGATGCTTAAGAATTCTATACTGTCACAAAAATTAAAATTCAAATATGTATAAATAAGCTCACACTGACCTTAACTATATTGAAAATCTTATGAGCGTATGTATGGTGGGTCGATCGACTCATCACACTAAACGTGTTTTGAAAAAAAATACTTTTACTTTTTAATTTTTAATTTTATTTTATAGTATCGTAAGTATAGTTGAAAGCTCTGTTTTGTTTAAAAAATTCAAGTCGATTTCTTAAATAGAAACCTCATACGAGCGTTAACTGTATGCAGAGTCGCATAAAAGCTCGTTCGAGGTCTCGGTCAATATATGGTAAGACTCGGTTTTTATTAAAAAAAAAATAATTAAAAATTGCTTTTATATGCAAATTAAAATTCCAAACACTTTTTGCATTAGACATTTTTCAGTAGGATTTCATTTAGCAAAGTTATGACACTTTGAATTTTTACATTAGCCGCCATTTTGAAAAAAAATTTTATATATTTTTTTTAAACATAACGTATAGGGGCTGCACGTTAGTTCTATGCGATACTCAAAATTTAAATTTTTATCTTCGAAACCAAACAGTTAAGAGCGTTAACTCTTCCGAAAGTCTCAAAATGGCTAGTATGGGGGTACGATCGAACTGATACATCGCTTGTTTTCAAGCAAAAATATATATTTTTTATATTTTATTCTGATGAACTTTAGGCTTCTGAACATTTCATGTATAGAGACTTTTTTGACGAAATTCAACACTACCGAGTTATAAGTGATTGAATTTTAATACTTGTCGCAATTTTGCAAAAAATTGACAAAATGGATTTTGCTAACAAACATACACAGGATGCTTAAGAATTCTATACTGTCACAAAAATTAAAATTCAAATATGTATAAATAAGCTCACACTGACCTTAACTATATTGAAAATCTTATGAGCGTATGTATGGTGGGTCGATCGACTCATCACACTAAACGTGTTTTGAAAAAAAAATACTTTTATTTTTTAATTTTTAATTTTTTTTTATAGTATCGTAAGTATAGTTGAAAGCTCTGTTTTGTTTAAAAAATTCAAGTCGATTTCTTAAATAGAAACCTCATACGAGCGTTAACTGTATGCAGAGTCGCATAAAAGCTCGTTCGAGGTCTCGGTCAATATATGGTAAGACTCGGTTTTTATTAAAAAAAAAATAATTAAAAATTGCTTTTATATGCAAATTAAAATTCCAAACACTTTTTGCATTAGACATTTTTCAGTAGGATTTCATTTAGCAAAGTTATGACACTTTGAATTTTTACATTAGCCGCCATTTTGAAAAAAAATTTTATATATTTTTTTTAAACATAACGTATAGGGGCTGCACGTTAGTTCTATGCGATACTCAAAATTTAAATTTTTATCTTCGAAACCAAACAGTTAAGAGCGTTAACTCTTCCGAAAGTCTCAAAATGGCTAGTATGGGGGTACGATCGAACTGATACATCGCTTGTTTTCAAGCAAAAATATATATTTTTTATATTTTATTCTGATGAACTTTAGGCTTCTGAACATTTCATGTATAGAGACTTTTTTGACGAAATTCAACACTACTGAGTTATAAGTGATTGAATTTTAATACTTGTCGCAATTTTGCAAAAAATTGACAAAATGGATTTTGCTAACAAACATACACAGGATGCTTAAGAATTCTATACTGTCACAAAAATTAAAATTTAAATATGTATAAATAAGCTCACACTGACCTTAACTATATTGAAAATCTTATGAGCGTATGTATGGTGGGTCGATCGACTCATCACAGTAAACGTGTTTTGAAAAAAAAATACTTTTATTTTTTAATTTTTAATTTTGTTTTATAGTATCGTAAGTATAGTTGAAAGCTCTGTTTTGTTTTAAAAATTCAAGTCGATTTCTTAAATAGAAACCTCATACGAGCGTTAACTGTATGCAGAGTCGCATAAAAGCTCGTTCGAGGTCTCGGTCAATATATGGTAAGACTCGGTTTTTATTAAAAAAAAAATAATTAAAAATTGCTTTTATATGCAAATTAAAATTCCAAACACTTTTTGCATTAGACATTTTTCAGTAGGATTTCATTTAGCATAGTTATGACACTTTGAATTTTTACATTAGCCGCCATTTTGAAAAAAAATTTTATATATTTTTTTTAAACATAACGTATAGGGGCTGCACGTTAGTTCTATGCGATACTCAAAATTTAAATTTTTATCTTCGAAAACAAACAGTTAAGAGCGTTAACTCTTCCGAAAGTCTCAAAATGGCTAGTATGGGGGTACGATCGAACTGATACATCGCTTGTTTTCAAGCAAAAATATATATTTTTTATATTTTATTCCGATGAAGTTTAGGCTTTTGAACATTTCATGTATAGAGACTTTTTTAACGAAATTCAACACTACTGAGTTATAAGTGATTGAATTTTAATACTTGTCGCAATTTTGCAAAAAATTGACAAAATGGATTTTGCTAACAAACATACACAGGATGCTTAAGAATTCTATACTGTCACAAAAATTAAAATTCAAATATGTATAAATAAGCTCACACTGACCTTAACTATATTAAAAATCTTATGAGCGTATGTATGGTGGGTCGATCGACTCATCACACTAAACGTGTTTTGAAAAAAAAATACTTTTATGTTTTAATTTTTAATTTTTTTTTATAGTATCGTAAGTATAGTTGAAAGCTCTGTTTTGTTTAAAAAATTCAAGTCGATTTCTTAAATAGAAACCTCATACGAGCGTTAACTGTATGCAGAGTCGCATAAAAGCTCGTTCGAGGTCTCGGTCAATATATGGTAAGACTCGGTTTTTATTAAAAAAAAAATAATTAAAAACTGCTTTTATATGCAAATTAAAATTCCAAACACTTTTTGCATTAGACATTTTTCAGTAGGATTTCATTTAGCAAAGTTATGACACTTTGAATTTTTACATTAGCCGCCATTTTGAAAAAAAATTTTATATATTTTTTTTAAACATAACGTATAGGGGCTGCACGTTAGTTCTATGCGATACTCAAAATTTAAATTTTTATCTTCGAAACCAAACAGTTAAGAGCGTTAACTCTTCCGAAAGTCTCAAAATGGCTAGTATGGGGGTACGATCGAACTGATACATCGCTTGTTTTCAAGCAAAAATATATATTTTTTATATTTTATTCTGATGAACTTTAGGCTTCTGAACATTTCATGTATAGAGACTTTTTTGACGAAATTCAACACTACTGAGTTATAAGTGATTCAATTTTAATACTTGTCGCAATTTTGCAAAAAATTGACAAAATGGATTTTGCTAACAAACATACACAGGATGCTTAAGAATTCTATACTGTCACAAAAATTAAAATTCAAATATGTATAAATAAGCTCACACTGACCTTAACTATATTGAAAATCTTATGAGCGTATGTATGGTGGGTCGATCGACTCATCACACTAAACGTGTTTTGAAAAAAAAATACTTTTATTTTTTAATTTTTAATTTTTTTTTATAGTATCGTAAGTATAGTTGAAAGCTCTGTTTTGTTTAAAAAATTCAAGTCGATTTCTTAAATAGAAACCTCATACGAGCGTTAACTGTATGCAGAGTCGCATAAAAGCTCGTTCGAGGTCTCGGTCAATATATGGTAAGACTCGGTTTTTATTAAAAAAAAAATAATTAAAAATTGCTTTTATATGCAAATTAAAATTCCAAACACTTTTTGCATTAGACATTTTTTAGTAGGATTTCATTTAGCAAAGTTATGACACTTTGAATTTTTACATTAGCCGCCATTTTGAAAAAAAATTTTATATATTTTTTTTAAACATAACGTATAGGGGCTGCACGTTAGTTCTATGCGATACTCAAAATGAAAATTTTTATCTTCGAAACCAAACAGTTAAGAGCGTTAACTCTTCCGAAAGTCTCAAAATGGCTAGTATGGGGGTACGATCGAACTGATACATCGCTTGTTTTCAAGCAAAAATATATATTTTGAATATTTTATTCTGATGAACTTTAGGCTTCTGAACATTTCATGTATAGAGACTTTTTTGACGAAATTCAACACTACCGAGTTATAAGTGATTGAATTTTAATACTTGTCGCAATTTTGCAAAAAATTGACAAAATGGATTTTGCTAACAAACATACACAGGATGCTTAAGAATTCTATACTGTCACAAAAATTAAAATTCAAATATGTATAAATAAGCTCACACTGACCTTAACTATATTAAAAATCTTATGAGCGTATGTATGGTGGGTCGATCGACTCATCACACTAAACGTGTTTTGAAAAAAAAATACTTTTATTTTTTAATTTTTAATTTTTTTTTATAGTATCGTAAGTATAGTTGAAAGCTCTGTTTTGTTTAAAAAATTCAAGTCGATTTCTTAAATAGAAACCTCATACGAGCGTTAACTGTATGCAGAGTCGCATAAAAGCTCGTTCGAGGTCTCGGTCAATATATGGTAAGACTCGGTTTTTATTAAAAAAAAAATAATTAAAAATTGCTTTTATATGCAAATTAAAATTCCAAACACTTTTTGCATTAGACATTTTTCAGTAGGATTTCATTTAGCAAAGTTATGACACTTTGAATTTTTACATTAGCCGCCATTTTGAAAAAAAATTTTATATATTTTTTTTAAACATAACGTATAGGGGCTGCACGTTAGTTCTATGCGATACTCAAAATTTAAATTTTTATCTTCGAAACCAAACAGTTAAGAGCGTTAACTCTTCCGAAAGTCTCAAAATGGCTAGTATGGGGGTACGATCGAACTGATACATCGCTTGTTTTCAAGCAAAAATATATATTTTT
This sequence comes from Plectrocnemia conspersa, assembly GCF_051122295.1. Classification (NCBI taxonomy): domain Eukaryota; kingdom Metazoa; phylum Arthropoda; class Insecta; order Trichoptera; family Polycentropodidae; genus Plectrocnemia; species Plectrocnemia conspersa. Next base: position 32,022,641 of record NW_028277166.1, read on the forward strand.
TATATTTTATTCTAATGAACTTTAGGCTTCTGAACATTTCATGTATTGAGACTTTTTTGACGAAATTCAACACTACTGAGTTATAAGTGATTGAATTTTAATACTTGTCGCAATTTTGCAAAAAATTGACAAAATGGATTTTGCTAACAAACATACACAGGATGCTTAAGAATTCTATACTGTCACAAAAATTAAAATTTAAATATGTATAAATAAGCTCACACTGACCTTAACTATATTGAAAATCTTATGAGCGTATGTATGGTGGGTCGATCGACTCATCACAGTAAACGTGTTTTGAAAAAAAAATACTTTTATTTTTTAATTTTTAATTTTGTTTTATAGTATCGTAAGTATAGTTGAAAGCTTTGTTTTGTTTAAAAAATTCAAGTCGATTTCTTAAATAGAAACCTCATACGAGCGTTAACTGTATGCAGAGTCGCATAAAAGCTCGTTCGAGGTCTCGGTCAATATATGGTAAGACTCGGTTTTTATTAAAAAAAAAATAATTAAAAATTGCTTTTATATGCAAATTAAAATTCCAAACACTTTTTGCATTAGACATTTTTCAGTAGGATTTCATTTAGCATAGTTATGACACTTTGAATTTTTACATTAGCCGCCATTTTGAAAAAAAATTTTATATATTTTTTTTAAACATAACGTATAGGGGCTGCACGTTAGTTCTATGCGATACTCAAAATTTAAATTTTTATCTTCGAAAACAAACAGTTAAGAGCGTTAACTCTTCCGAAAGTCTCAAAATGGCTAGTATGGGGGTACGATCGAACTGATACATCGCTTGTTTTCAAGCAAAAATATATATTTTTTATATTTTATTCCGATGAAGTTTAGGCTTTTGAACATTTCATGTATAGAGACTTTTTTGACGAAATTCAACACTACTGAGTTATAAGTGATTGAATTTTAATACTTGTCGCAATTTTGCAAAAAATTGACAAAATGGATTTTGCTAACAAACATACACAGGATGCTTAAGAATTCTATACTGTCACAAAAATTAAAATTCAAATATGTATAAATAAGCTCACACTGACCTTAACTATATTAAAAATCTTATGAGCGTATGTATGGTGGGTCGATCGACTCATCACACTAAACGTGTTTTGAAAAAAAAATACTTTTATGTTTTAATTTTTAATTTTTTTTTATAGTATCGTAAGTATAGTTGAAAGCTCTGTTTTGTTTAAAAAATTCAAGTCGATTTCTTAAATAGAAACCTCATACGAGCGTTAACTGTATGCAGAGTCGCATAAAAGCTCGTTCGAGGTCTCGGTCAATATATGGTAAGACTCGGTTTTTATTAAAAAAAAAATAATTAAAAACTGCTTTTATATGCAAATTAAAATTCCAAACACTTTTTGCATTAGACATTTTTCAGTAGGATTTCATTTAGCAAAGTTATGACACTTTGAATTTTTACATTAGCCGCCATTTTGAAAAAAAATTTTATATATTTTTTTTAAACATAACGTATAGGGGCTGCACGTTAGTTCTATGCGATACTCAAAATTTAAATTTTTATCTTCGAAACCAAACAGTTAAGAGCGTTAACTCTTCCGAAAGTCTCAAAATGGCTAGTATGGGGGTACGATCGAACTGATACATCGCTTGTTTTCAAGCAAAAATATATATTTTTTATATTTTATTCTGATGAACTTTAGGCTTCTGAACATTTCATGTATAGAGACTTTTTTGACGAAATTCAACACTACTGAGTTATAAGTGATTCAATTTTAATACTTGTCGCAATTTTGCAAAAAATTGACAAAATGGATTTTGCTAACAAACATACACAGGATGCTTAAGAATTCTATACTGTCACAAAAATTAAAATTCAAATATGTATAAATAAGCTCACACTGACCTTAACTATATTGAAAATCTTATGAGCGTATGTATGGTGGGTCGATCGACTCATCACACTAAACGTGTTTTGAAAAAAAATACTTTTACTTTTTAATTTTTAATTTTATTTTATAGTATCGTAAGTATAGTTGAAAGCTCTGTTTTGTTTAAAAAATTCAAGTCGATTTCTTAAATAGAAACCTCATACGAGCGTTAACTGTATGCAGAGTCGCATAAAAGCTCGTTCGAGGTCTCGGTCAATATATGGTAAGACTCGGTTTTTATTAAAAAAAAAATAATTAAAAATTGCTTTTATATGCAAATTAAAATTCCAAACACTTTTTGCATTAGACATTTTTCAGTAGGATTTCATTTAGCAAAGTTATGACACTTTGAATTTTTACATTAGCCGCCATTTTGAAAAAAAATTTTATATATTTTTTTTAAACATAACGTATAGGGGCTGCACGTTAGTTCTATGCGATACTCAAAATGAAAATTTTTATCTTCGAAACCAAACAGTTAAGAGCGTTAACTCTTCCGAAAGTCTCAAAATGGCTAGTATGGGGGTACGATCGAACTGATACATCGCTTGTTTTCAAGCAAAAATATATATTTTTTATATTTTATTCTGATGAACTTTAGGCTTCTGAACATTTCATGTATAGAGACTTTTTTGACGAAATTCAACACTACCGAGTTATAAGTGATTGAATTTTAATACTTGTCGCAATTTTGCAAAAAATTGACAAAATGGATTTTGCTAACAAACATACACAGGATGCTTAAGAATTCTATACTGTCACAAAAATTAAAATTCAAATATGTATAAATAAGCTCACACTGACCTTAACTATATTGAAAATCTTATGAGCGTATGTATGGTGGGTCGATCGACTCATCACACTAAACGTGTTTTGAAAAAAAAATACTTTTATTTTTTAATTTTTAATTTTTTTTTATAGTATCGTAAGTATAGTTGAAAGCTCTGTTTTGTTTAAAAAATTCAAGTCGATTTCTTAAATAGAAACCTCATACGAGCGTTAACTGTATGCAGAGTCGCATAAAAGCTCGTTCGAGGTCTCGGTCAATATATGGTAAGACTCGGTTTTTATTAAAAAAAAAATAATTAAAAATTGCTTTTATATGCAAATTAAAATTCCAAACACTTTTTGCATTAGACATTTTTCAGTAGGATTTCATTTAGCAAAGTTATGACACTTTGAATTTTTACATTAGCCGCCATTTTGAAAAAAAATTTTATATATTTTTTTTAAACATAACGTATAGGGGCTGCACGTTAGTTCTATGCGATACTCAAAATGAAAATTTTTATCTTCGAAACCAAACAGTTAAGAGCGTTAACTCTTCCGAAAGTCTCAAAATGGCTAGTATGGGGGTACGATCGAACTGATACATCGCTTGTTTTCAAGCAAAAATATATATTTTTTATATTTTATTCTGATGAACTTTAGGCTTCTGAACATTTCATGTATAGAGACTTTTTTGACGAAATTCAACACTACTGAGTTATAAGTGATTCAATTTTAATACTTGTCGCAATTTTGCAAAAAATTGACAAAATGGATTTTGCTAACAAACATACACAGGATGCTTAAGAATTCTATACTGTCACAAAAATTAAAATTCAAATATGTATAAATAAGCTCACACTGACCTTAACTATATTGAAAATCTTATGAGCGTATGTATGGTGGGTCGATCGACTCATCACACTAAACGTGTTTTGAAAAAAAAATACTTTTATTTTTTAATTTTTAATTTTTTTTTATAGTATCGTAAGTATAGTTGAAAGCTCTGTTTTGTTTAAAAAATTCAAGTCGATTTCTTAAATAGAAACCTCATACGAGCGTTAACTGTATGCAGAGTCGCATAAAAGCTCGTTCGAGGTCTCGGTCAATATATGGTAAGACTCGGTTTTTATTAAAAAAAAAATAATTAAAAATTGCTTTTATATGCAAATTAAAATTCCAAACACTTTTTGCATTAGACATTTTTCAGTAGGATTTCATTTAGCAAAGTTATGACACTTTGAATTTTTACATTAGCCGCCATTTTGAAAAAAAATTTTATATATTTTTTTTAAACATAACGTATAGGGGCTGCACGTTAGTTCTATGCGATACTCAAAATTTAAATTTTTATCTTCGAAACCAAACAGTTAAGAGCGTTAACTCTTCCGAAAGTCTCAAAATGGCTAGTATGGGGGTACGATCGAACTGATACATCGCTTGTTTTCAAGCAAAAATATATATTTTTTATATTTTATTCTGATGAACTTTAGGCTTCTGAACATTTCATGTATAGAGACTTTTTTGACGAAATTCAACACTACTGAGTTATAAGTGATTGAATTTTAATACTTGTCGCAATTTTGCAAAAAATTGACAAAATGGATTTTGCTAACAAACATACACAGGATGCTTAAGAATTCTATACTGTCACAAAAATTAAAATTCAAATATGTATAAATAAGCTCACACTGACCTTAACTATATTGAAAATCTTATGAGCGTATGTATGGTGGGTCGATCGACTCATCACACTAAACGTGTTTTGAAAAAAAAATACTTTTATTTTTTAATTTTTAATTTTTTTTTATAGTATCGTAAGTATAGTTGAAAGCTCTGTTTTGTTTAAAAAATTTAAGTCGATTTCTTAAATAGAAACCTCATACGAGCGTTAACTGTATGCAGAGTCGCATAAAAGCTCGTTCGAGGTCTCGGTCAATATATGGTAAGACTCGGTTTTTATTAAAAAAAAAATAATTAAAAATTGCTTTTATATGCAAATTAAAATTCCAAACACTTTTTGCATTAGACATTTTTCAGTAGGATTTCATTTAGCAAAGTTATGACACTTTGAATTTTTACATTAGCCGCCATTTTGAAAAAAAATTTTATATATTTTTTTTAAACATAACGTATAGGGGCTGCACGTTAGTTCTATGCGATACTCAAAATTTAAATTTTTATCTTCGAAACCAAACAGTTAAGAGCGTTAACTCTTCCGAAAGTCTCAAAATGGCTAGTATGGGGGTACGATCGAACTGATACATCGCTTGTTTTCAAGCAAAAATATATATTTTTTATATTTTATTCTGATGAACTTTAGGCTTTTGAACATTTCATGTATAGAGACTTTTTTGACGAAATTCAACACTACTGAGTTATAAGTGATTGAATTTTAATACTTGTCGCAATTTTGCAAAAAATTGACAAAATGGATTTTGCTAACAAACATACACAGGATGCTTAAGAATTCTATACTGTCACAAAAATTAAAATTCAAATATGTATAAATAAGCTCACACTGACCTTAACTATATTTAAAATCTTATGAGCGTATGTATGGTGGGTCGATCGACTCATCACACTAAACGTGTTTTGAAAAAAAAATACTTTTAAATTTTAATTTCTAATTTTTTTTATAGTATCGTAAGTATAGTTGAAAGCTCTGTTTTGTTTAAAAAATTCAAGTCGATTTCTTAAATAGAAACCTCATACGAGCGTTAACTGTATGCAGAGTCGCATAAAAGCTCGTTCGAGGTCTCGGTCAATATATAGTAAGACTCGGTTTTTATTAAAAAAAAAATAATTAAAAATTGCTTTTATATGCAAATTAAAATTCCAAACACTTTTTGCATTAGACATTTTTCAGTAGGATTTCATTTAGCAAAGTTATGACACTTTGAATTTTTACATTAGCCGCCATTTTGAAAAAAAATTTTATATATTTTTTTTAAACATAACGTATAGGGGCTGCACGTTAGTTCTATGCGATACTCAAAATTTAAATTTTTATCTTCGAAACCAAACAGTTAAGAGCGTTAACTCTTCCGAAAGTCTCAAAATGGCTAGTATGGGGGTACGATCGAACTGATACATCGCTTGTTTTCAAGCAAAAATATATATTTTTTATATTTTATTCTGATGAACTTTAGGCTTCTGAACATTTCATGTATAGAGACTTTTTTGACGAAATTCAACACTACTGAGTTATAAGTGATTGAATTTTAATACTTGTCGCAATTTTGCAAAAAATTGACAAAATGGATTTTGCTAACAAACATACACAGGATGCTTAAGAATTCTATACTGTCACAAAAATTAAAATTCAAATATGTATAAATAAGCTCACACTGACCTTAACTATATTGAAAATCTTATAAGCGTATGTATGGTGGGACGATCGACTCATCACACTAAACGTGTTTTGAAAAAAAAATACTTTTATTTTTTAATTTTTAATTTTTTTTTATAGTATCGTAAGTATAGTTGAAAGCTCTGTTTTGTTTAAAAAATTCAAGTCGATTTCTTAAATAGAAACCTCATACGAGCGTTAACTGTATGCAGAGTCGCATAAAAGCTCGTTCGAGGTCTCGGTCAATATATGGTAAGACTCGGTTTTTATTAAAAAAAAAATAATTAAAAATTGCTTTTATATGCAAATTAAAATTCCAAACACTTTTTGCATTAGACATTTTTCAGTAGGATTTCATTTAGCAAAGTTATGACACTTTGAATTTTTACATTAGCCGCCATTTTGAAAAAAAATTTTATATATTTTTTTTAAACATAACGTATAGGGGCTGCACGTTAGTTCTATGCGATACTCAAAATTTAAATTTTTATCTTCGAAACCAAACAGTTAAGAGCGTTAACTCTTCCGAAAGTCTCAAAATGGCTAGTATGGGGGTACGATCGAACTGATACATCGCTTGTTTTCAAGCAAAAATATATATTTTTTATATTTTATTCTGATGAACTTTAGGCTTCTGAACATTTCATGTATAGAGACTTTTTTGACGAAATTCAACACTACTGAGTTATAAGTGATTGAATTTTAATACTTGTCGCAATTTTGCAAAAAATTGACAAAATGGATTTTGCTAACAAACATACACAGGATGCTTAAGAATTCTATACTGTCACAAAAATTAAAATTCAAATATGTATAAATAAGCTCACACTGACCTTAACTATATTGAAAATCTTATGATCGTATGTATGGTGGGTCGATCGACTCATCACACTAAACGTGTTTTGAAAAAAAAATACTTTTATTTTTTAATTTTTAATTTTTTTTTATAGTATCGTAAGTATAGTTGAAAGCTCTGTTTTGTTTAAAAAATTCAAGTCGATTTCTTAAATAGAAACCTCATACGAGCGTTAACTGTATGCAGAGTCGCATAAAAGCTCGTTCGAGGTCTCGGTCAATATATGGTAAGACTCGGTTTTTATTAAAAAAAAAATAATTAAAAATTGCTTTTATATGCAAATTAAAATTCCAAACACTTTTTGCATTAGACATTTTTCAGTAGGATTTCATTTAGCAAAGTTATGACACTTTGAATTTTTACATTAGCCGCCATTTTGAAAAAAAATTTTATATATTTTTTTTAAACATAACGTATAGGGGCTGCACGTTAGTTCTATGCGATACTCAAAATTTAAATTTTTATCTTCGAAACCAAACAGTTAAGAGCGTTAACTCTTCCGAAAGTCTCAAAATGGCTAGTATGGGGGTACGATCGAACTGATACATCGCTTGTTTTCAAGCAAAAATATATATTTTTTATATTTTATTCTGATGAACTTTAGGCTTCTGAACATTTCATGTATAGAGACTTTTTTGACGAAATTCAACACTACTGAGTTATAAGTGATTGAATTTTAATACTTGTCGCAATTTTGCAAAAAATTGACAAAATGGATTTTGCTAACAAACATACACAGGATGCTTAAGAATTCTATACTGTCACAAAAATTAAAATTCAAATATGTATAAATAAGCTCACACTGACCTTAACTATATTGAAAATCTTATGAGCGTATGTATGGTGGGTCGATCGACTCATCACACTAAACGTGTTTTGAAAAAAAAATACTTTTATTTTTTAATTTTTAATTTTTTTTTATAGTATCGTAAGTATAGTTGAAAGCTCTGTTTTGTTTAAAAAATTCAAGTCGATTTCTTAAATAGAAACCTCATACGAGCGTTAACTGTATGCAGAGTCGCATAAAAGCTCGTTCGAGGTCTCGGTCAATATATGGTAAGACTCGGTTTTTATTAAAAAAAAAATAATTAAAAATTGCTTTTATATGCAAATTAAAATTCCAAACACTTTTTGCATTAGACATTTTTCAGTAGGATTTCATTTAGCAAAGTTATGACACTTTGAATTTTTACATTAGCCGCCATTTAGAAAAAATTTTATATATTTTTTTTAAACATAACGTATAGGGGCTGCACGTTAGTTCTATGCGATACTCAAAATTTAAATTTTTATCTTCGAAACCAAACAGTTAAGAGCGTTAACTCTTCCGAAAGTCTCAAAATGGCTAGTATGGGGGTACGATCGAACTGATACATCGCTTGTTTTCAAGCAAAAATATATATTTTTTATATTTTATTCTGATGAACTTTAGGCTTCTGAACAATTTATGTATTGAGACTTTTTTGACGAAATTCAACACTACTGAGTTATAAGTGATTGAATTTTAATACTTGTCGCAATTTTGCAAAAATTTGACAAAATGGATTTTGCTAACAAACATACACAGGATGCTTAAGAATTCTATACTGTCACAAAAATTAAAATTCAAATATGTATAAATAAGCTCACACTGACCTTAACTATATTGAAAATCTTATGAGCGTATGTATGGTGGGTCAATCGACTCATCACACTAAACGTGTTTTGAAAAAAAAATACTTTTATTTTTTAATTTTTAATTTTTTTTTATAGTATCGTAAGTATAGTTGAAAGCTCTGTTTTGTTTAAAAAATTCAAGTCGATTTCTTAAATAGAAACCTCATACGAGCGTTAACTGTATGCAGAGTCGCATAAAAGCTCGTTCGAGGTCTCGGTCAATATATGGTAAGACTCGGTTTTTATTAAAAAAAAAATAATTAAAAATTGCTTTTATATGCAAAAAAAAATTCCAAACACTTTTTGCATTAGACATTTTTCAGTAGGATTTTATTTAGCAAAGTTATGACACTTTGAATTTTTACATTAGCCGCCATTTTAAAAAAAAATTTTATATATTTTTTTTAAACATAACGTATAGGGGCTGCACGTTAGTTCTATGCGATACTCAAAATTTAAATTTTTATCTTCGAAACCAAACAGTTAAGAGCGTTAACTCTTCCGAAAGTCTCAAAATGGCTAGTATGGGGGTACGATCGAACTGATACATCGCTTGTTTTCAAGCAAAAATATATATTTTGAATATTTTATTCTGATGAACTTTAGGCTTCTGAACATTTCATGTATAGAGACTTTTTTGACGAAATTCAACACTACTGAGTTATAAGTGATTGAATTTTAATACTTGTCGCAATTTTGCAAAAAATTGACAAAATGGATTTTGCTAACAAACATACACAGGATGCTTAAGAATTCTATACTGTCACAAAAATTAAAATTCAAATATGTATAAATAAGCTCACACTGACCTTAACTATATTAATAATCTTATGAGCGTATGTATGGTGGGTCGATCGACTCATCACACTAAACGTGTTTTGAAAAAAAAATACTTTTATTTTTTAATTTTTAATTTTTTTTTATAGTATCGTAAGTATAGTTGAAAGCTCTGTTTTGTTTAAAAAATTTAAGTCGATTTCTTAAATAGAAACCTCATACGAGCGTTAACTGTATGCAGAGTCGCATAAAAGCTCGTTCGAGGTCTCGGTCAATATATGGTAAGACTCGGTTTTTATTAAAAAAAAAATAATTAAAAATTGCTTTTATATGCAAATTAAAATTCCAAACACTTTTTGCATTAGACATTTTTCAGTAGGATTTCATTTAGCATAGTTATGACACTTTGAATTTTTACATTAGCCGCCATTTTGAAAAAAAATTTTATATATTTTTTTTAAACATAACGTATAGGGGCTGCACGTTAGTTCTATGCGATACTCAAAATTTAAATTTTTATCTTCGAAAACAAACAGTTAAGAGCGTTAACTCTTCCGAAAGTCTCAAAATGGCTAGTATGGGGGTACGATCGAACTGATACATCGCTTGTTTTCAAGCAAAAATATATATTTTTTATATTTTATTCCGATGAAGTTTAGGCTTTTGAACATTTTATGTATAGAGACTTTTTTGACGAAATTCAACACTACTGAGTTATAAGTGATTGAATTTTAATACTTGTCGCAATTTTGCAAAAAATTGACAAAATGGATTTTGCTAACAAACATACACAGGATGCTTAAGAATTCTATACTGTCACAAAAATTAAAATTCAAATATGTATAAATAAGCTCACACTGACCTTAACTATATTGAAAATCTTATGAGCGTATGTATGGTGGGTCGATCGACTCATCACACTAAACGTGTTTTGAAAAAAAAATACTTTTATTTTTTAATTTTTAATTTTTTTTTATAGTATCGTAAGTATAGTTGAAAGCTCTGTTTTGTTTAAAAAATTCAAGTCGATTTCTTAAATAGAAACCTCATACGAGCGTTAACTGTATGCAGAGTCGCATAAAAGCTCGTTCGAGGTCTCGGTCAATATATGGTAAGACTCGGTTTTTTTAAAAAAAAAAATAATTAAAAATTGCTTTTATATGCAAATTAAAATTCCAAACACTTTTTGCATTAGACATTTTTCAGTAGGATTTCATTTAGCAAAGTTATGACACTTTGAATTTTTACATTAGCCGCCATTTTGAAAAATAATTTTATATATTTTTTTTAAACATAACGTATAGGGGCTGCACGTTAGTTCTATGCGATACTCAAAATTTAAATTTTTATCTTCGAAACCAAACAGTTAAGAGCGTTAACTCTTCCGAAAGTCTCAAAATGGCTAGTATGGGGGTACGATCGAACTGATACATCGCTTGTTTTCAAGCAAAAATATATATTTTTTATATTTTATTCTGATGAACTGTAGGCTTCTGAACATTTCATGTATAGAGACTTTTTTGACGAAATTCAACACTACTGAGTTATAAGTGATTGAATTTTAATACTTGTCGCAATTTTGCAAAAAATTGACAAAATGGATTTTGCTAACAAACATACACAGGATGCTTACGAATTCTATACTGTCACAAAAATTAAAATTCAAATATGTATAAATAAGCTCACACTGACCTTAACTATATTGAAAATCTTATGAGCGTATGTATGGTGGGTCGATCGACTCATCACACTAAACGTGTTTTGAAAAAAAAATACTTTTATTTTTTAATTTTTAAATTTTTTTTATAGTATCGTAAGTATAGTCGAAAGCTCTGTTTTGTTTAAAAAATTCAAGTCGATTTCTTAAATAGAAACCTCATACGAGCGTTAACTGTATGCAGAGTCGCATAAAAGCTCGTTCGAGGTCTCGGTCAATATATGGTAAGACTCGGTTTTTATTAAAAAAAAAATAATTAAAAATTGCTTTTATATGCAAATTAAAATTCCAAACACTTTTTGCATTAGACATTTTTCAGTAGGATTTTATTTAGCAAAGTTATGACACTTTGAATTTTTACATTCGCCGCCATTTTGAAAAAAAAATTTATATATTTTTTTTAAACATAACGTATAGTCGAAAGCTCTGTTTTGTATCAAAAATTCAAGTCGATTTCTTAAATAGAAATCTCGTACGAGCGTTAACTGTATGCAAAGTCGCATAAAAGCTCGTTCGAGGTCTCGGTCAATATATGGTAAGACTCGGTTTTTATTAAAAAAAAAATAATTAAAAATTGCTTTTATATGCAAATTAGAATTCCAAACACTTTTTGCATACGACATTTTTCAGCAGGATTTTATTTAGCAAAGTTATGACACTTTGAATTTTTACGATAGCCGCCATTTTGCAAAAAAATTTTATATATTTTTTTTAAACATTACGTATAGGGGCTGCACGTTAGTTCTATGCGTTACTTAAAATTTCAATTTTAATATTCGAAACCAAGCAGTTAAGAGCGTTAACTCTTCCGAAAGTCTCAAAATGGCTAGTATGGGGGTACGATCGAACTGACACATCTCTTGTTTTCAAGCAAAAATATATATTTTTTATATTTTATTCTGATGAACTTTAGGCTTCTGAACATTTCATGTATAGAGACTTTTTTGACGAAATTCAACACTACTGAGTTATATGTGATTGAATTTTAATACTTGTCGCCATTTTGCAAAAAATTGACAAAATGGATTTTGCTAACAAACATACACAGGATGCTTAAGAATTCTATACTGTCACAAAAATTGAAATTCAAATATGTATAAATAAGCTCACACTGACCTTAACTATATTGAAAATCTTATGTTCGTATGTATAGTGGGTCGATCGACTCATCACACTAAACGTGTTTTGAAAAAAAAATACTTTTATTTTTTAATTTTTAATTTTTTTTTATAGTATCGTAAGTATAGTCGAAAGCTCTGTTTTGTATTAAAAATTTAAGTCGTTTTCCTAAATAGAAACCTCGTACGAGCGTTAACTGTATGCAGAGTCGCATAAAAGCTCGTTCGAGGTCTCGGTCAATATATGGTAAGACTCGGTTTTTATTAAAAAAAAAATAATTAAAAATTGCTTTTATATGCAAATTAAAATTCCAAACACTTTTTGCATACGACATTTTTCAGTAGGATTTCATTAGGCAAAGTTATGACACTTTGAATTTTTACGATAGCCGCCATTTTGCAAAAAAATTTTATATATTTTTTTTAAACATTACGTATAGGGGCTGCACGTTAGTTCTATGCGTTACTTAAAATTTAAATTTTAATCTTTGAAACCAAGCAGTTAAGAGCGTTAACTCTTTCGAAAGTTTAAAAATGGCTAGTATGGGGGTACGATCGAACTGACACATCTCTTGTTTTCAAGCAAAAATATATATTTTTTATATTTTATTCTGATGAACTTTAGGCTTCTTAACATTTCATGAATAGAGACTTTTTTGACGAAATTCAACACTACTGAGTTATAAGTGATTGAATTTTAATACTTGTCGCCATTTTGCAAAAAATTGACAAAATGGATTTTGCTAACAAACATACACAGGATGCTTAAGAATTCTATACTGTCACAAAAATTGAAATTCAAATATAAATAAATAAGCTCACACTGACCTTAACTATATTGAAAATCTTATGAGCGTATGTATAGTGGGTCGATCGATTCATCACACTAAACGTGTTTTGAAAAAAAAATACTTTTATTTTTTAATTTTTAATTTTTTTTTATAGTATCGTAAGTATAGTCGAAAGCTCTGTTTTGTATTAAAAATTCAAGTCGTTTTCCTAAATAGAAACCTCGTACGAGCGTTAACTGTATGCAGAGTCGCATAAAAGCTCGTTCGAGGTCTCGGTCAATATATGGTAAGACTCGGTTTTTATTAAAAAAAAAATAATTAAAAATTGCTTTTATATGCAAATTAAAATTCCAAACACTTTTTGCATTAGACATTTTTCATGAGGATTTTATTTAGCAAAGTTATGACACTTTGAATTTTTACGATAGCCGCCATTTTGCAAAAAAATTTTATATATTTTTTTTAAACATTACGTATAGGGGCTGCACGTTAGTTCTATGCGTTACTTAAAATTTAAATTTTAATCTTCGAAACCAAGCAGTTAAGAGCGTTAACTCTTCCGAAAGTCTCAAAATGGCTAGTATGGGGGTACGATCGAACTGACACATCTCTTGTTTTCAAGCAAAAATATATATTTTTTATATTTTATTCTGATGAACTTTAGGCTTTTGAACATTTCATGTATAGAGACTTTTTTGACGAAATTCAACACTACTGAGTTATAAGTGATTGAATTTTAATACTTGTCGCCATTTTGCAAAAAATTGACAAAATGGATTTTGCTAACAAACATACACAGGATGCTTAAGAATTCTATACTGTCACAAAAATTTAAATTCAAATATAAATAAATAAGCTCACACTGACCTTAACTATATTGAAAATCTTATGAGCGTATGTATAGTGGGTCGATCGACTCATCACACTAAACGTGTTTTGAAAAAAAAATACTTTTATTTTTTAATTTTAAATTTTTTTTTATAGTATCGTAAGTATAGTCGAAAGCTCTGTTTTGTATCAAAAATTCAAGTCGATTTCTTAAATAGAAATCTCGTACGAGCGTTAACTGTATGCAGAGTCGCATAAAAGCTCGTTCGAGGTCTCGGTCAATATATGGTAAGACTCGGTTTTTATTCAAAAAAAAAATAATTAAAAATTGCTTTTATATGCAAATTAAAATTCCAAACACTTTTTGCATATGACATTTTTTAGTAGGATTTCATTTAGCAAAGTTATGACACTTTGAATTTTTACGATAGCCGCCATTGTGCAAAAAATTTTTATATATTTTTTTTAAACATTACGTATAGGGGCTGCACGTTAGTTCTATGCGATACTTAAAATTTAAATTTTAATCTTCGAAACCAAGCAGTTAAGAGCGTTAACTCTTCCGAAAGTCTCAAAATGGCTAGTATGGGGGTACGATCGAACTGACACATCTCTTGTTTTCAAGCAAAAATATATATTTTTTATATTTTATTCCGATAAACTTTAGGCTTCTGAACATTTCATGTATAGAGACTTTTTTGACGAAATTTAACACTACTGAGTTATAAGTGATTGAATTTTAATACTTGTCGCCATTTTGCAAAAAATTGACAAAATGGATTTTGCTAACAAACATACACAGGATGCTTAAGAATTCTATACTGTCACAAAAATTGAAATTCAAATATAAATAAATAAGCTCACACTGACCTTAACTATATTGAAAATCTTATGAGCGTATGTATAGTGGGTCGATCGACTCATCACACTAAACGTGTTTTGAAAAAAAAATACTTTTATTTTTTAATTTTAAATTTTTTTTAATAGTATCGTAAGTATAGTCGAAAGCTCTGTTTTTTATTAAAAATTCAAGTCGATTTCTTAAATAGAAACCTCGTACTAGCGTTAACTGTATGCAGAGTCGCATAAAAGCTCGTTCGAGGTCTCGGTCAATATATTGTAAGACTCGGTTTTTATTAAAAAAAAAATAATTAAAAATTGCTTTTATATGCAAATTAAAATTCCAAACACTTTTTGGATACGACATTTTTTAGTAGGATTTCATTAGGCAAAGTTATGACACTTTGAATTTTTACGATAGCCGCCATTTTGCAAAAAAATTTTATATATTTTTTTTAAACATTACGTATAGGGGCTGCACGTTAGTTCTATGCGTTACTTAAAATTTAAATTTTAATCTTCGAAACCAAGCAGTTAAGAGCGTTAACTCTTTCGAAAGTCTCAAAATGGCTAGTATGGGGGTACGATCGAACTGACACATCTCTTGTTTTCAAGCAAAAATATATATTTTTTATATTTTATTCTGATGAACTTTAGGCTTCTGAACATTTCATGTATAGAGACTTTTTTGACGAAATTTAACACTACTGAGTTATAAGTGATTGAATTTTAATACTTGTCGATATTTTGCAAAAAAATGACAAAAAGGATTTTGCTAACAAACATACACAGGATGCTTAAGAATTCTATACTGTCACAAAAATTTAAATTCAAATATAAATAAATAAGCTCACACTGACCTTAACTATATTGAAAATCTTATGAGCGTATGTATAGTGGGTCGATCGACTCATCACACTAAACGTGTTTTGAAAAAAAAATACTTTTATTTTTTAATTTTAAATTTTTTTTTATAGTATCGTAAGTATAGTCATAAGCTCTGTTTTGTATCAAAAATTCAAGTCGATTTCTTAAATAGAAATCTCGTACGAGCGTTAACTGTATGCAGAGTCGCATAAAAGCTCGTTCGAGGTCTCGGTCAATATATGGTAAGACTCGGTTTTTATTAAAAAAAAAATAATTAAAAATTGCTTTTATATGCAAATTAAAATTCCAAACACTTTTTGCATACGACATTTTTCATGAGGATTTTATTTAGCAAAGTTATGACACTTTTAATTTTTACGTTAGCCGCCATTTTGCAAAACAATTTTATATATTTTTTTTAAACATTACGTATAGGGGTTGCACGTTAGTTCTATGCGTTACTTAAAATTTAAATTTTAATCTTCGAAACCAAGCAGTTAAGAGCGTTAACTCTTCCGAAAGTCTCAAAATGGCTAGTATGGGGGTACGATCGAACTGACACATCTCTTGTTTTCAAGCAAAAATATATATTTTTTATATTTTATTCTGATGAACTTTAGGCTTCTGAACATTTCATGTATAGGGACTTTTTTGACGAAATTCAACACTACTGAGTTATAAGTGATTGAATTTTAATACTTGTCGCCATTTTGCAAAAAATTGACAAAATGGATTTTGCTAACAAACATACACAGGATGCTTAAGAATTCTATACTGTCACAAAAATTGAAATTCAAATATAAATAAATAATCTCACACTGACCTTAACTATATTGAAAATCTTATGAGCGTATGTATAGTGGGTCGATCGACTCATCACACTAAACGTGTTTTGAAAAAAAAATACTTTTATTTTTTAATTTTTAATTTTTTTTTATAGTATCGTAAGTATAGTCGAAAGCTCTGTTTTGTTTAAAAAAATTAAAGTCGATTTCTTAAATAGAAATCTCGTACGAGCGTTAACTGTATGCAGAGTCGCATAAAAGCTCGTTCGAGGTCTCGGTCAATATATGGTAAGACTCGGTTTTTATTTAAAAAAAAATAATTAAAAATCGCTTTTATATGCAAATTAAAATTCCAAACACTTTTTGCATACGACATTTTTTAGTAGGATTGAATTTAGCAAAGTTATGACACTTTGAATTTTTACGATAGCCGCCATTTTGCAAAAAAATTTTATATATTTTTTTTAAACATAACGTATAGGGGCTGCACGTTAGTTCTATGCGTTACTTAAAATTTCAATTTTAATATTCGAAACCAAGCAGTTAAGAGCGTTAACTCTTCCGAAAGTCTCAAAATGGCTAGTATGGGGGTACGATCGAACTGACACATCTCTTGTTTTCAAGCAAAAATATATATTTTTTATATTTTATTCTGATGAACTTTAGGCTTCTGAACATTTCATGTATAGAGACTTTTTAGACGAAATTCAACACTACTGAGTTATAAGTGATTGAATTTTAATACTTGTCGCCATTTTGCAAAAAATTGACAAAATGGATTTTGCTAACAAACATACACAGGATGCTTAAAAATTCTATACTGTCTCAAAAATTGAAATTCAAATATGTATAAATAAGCTCACACTGACCTTAACTATATTGAAAATCTTATGAGCGTATGTATAGTGGGTCGATCGACTCATCACACTAAACGTGTTTTGAAAAAAAAATACTTTTATTTTTTAATTTTTAATTTTTTTTTATAGTATCGTAAGTATAGTCGAAAGCTCTGTTTTGTATTAAAAATTCAAGTCGATTTCTTAAATAGAAACCTCGTACGAGCGTTAACTGTATGCAGAGTCGCATAAAAGCTCGTTCGAGGTCTCGGTCAATATATGGTAAGACTCGGTTTTTATTAAAAAAAAAATAATTAAAAATTGCTTTTATATGCAAATAAAAATTCCAAACACTTTTTGCATATAAAATTTTTCAGTAGGATTTCATTTAGCAAAGTTATGACACTTTGAATTTTTACATTAGCCGCCATTTTGAAAAAAAATTTTATATATTTTTTTTAAACATTACGTATAGGGGCTGCACGTTAGTTCTATGCGTTACTTAAAATTTAAATTTTAATCTTCGAAACCAAGCAGTTAAGAGCGTTAACTCTTCCGAAAGTCTCAAAATGGCTAGTATGGGGGTACGATCGAACTGACACATCTCTTGTTTTCAAGCAAAAATATATTTTTTTATATATTATTCTGATGAACTTTAGGCTTCTGAACATTTCATGCATAGAGACTTTTTTGACGAAATTCGACACTACTGAGTTATAAGTGATTAAATTTTAATACTTGTCGCCATTTTGCAAAAAATTGACAAAATGGATTTTGCTAACAAACATCCACAGGATGCTTAAGAATTCTATGCTGTCACAAAAATTGAAATTCAAATATAAATAAATAAGCTCACACTGACCTTAACTATATTGAAAATCTTATGAGCGTATGTATAGTGGGTCGATCGACTCATCACACTAAACGTGTTTTGAAAAAAAAATACTTTTATTTTTTAATTTTTAATTTTTTTTTATAGTATCGTAAGTATAGTCGAAAGCTCTGTTTTGTAATAAAAATTCAAGTCGATTTCTTTAATAGAAACCTCGTACGAGCGTTAACTGTATGCAGAGTCGCATAAAAGCTCGTTCGAGGTCTCGGTCAATATATGGTTAGACTCGGTTTTTATTAAAAAAAAAATAATTAAAAATTGCTTTTATATGCAAATTAAAATTCCAAACACTTTTTGCATATGACATTTTTCAGTAGGATTTCAGTTAGCAAAGTTATGACACTTTGAATTTTTACGATAGCCGCCATTTTGCAAAAAAATTTTATATATTTTTTTTAAACATTACGTATAGGGACTGCACGTTAGTTCTATGCGATACTTAAAATTTAAATTTCAATCTTCGAAACCAAGCAGTTAAGAGCGTTAACTCTTCCGAAAGTCTCAAAATGGCTAGTATGGGGGTACGATCGAACTGACACATCTCTTGTTTTTAAGCAAAAATATATATTTTTTATATTTTATTCTGATAAACTTTAGGCTTCTGAACATTTCATGTATAGAGACTTTTTTGACGAAATTCAACACTACTGAGTTATAAGTGATTGAATTTTAATACTTGTCGCCATTTTGCAAAAAATTGACAAAATGGATTTTGCTAACAAACATACACAGGATGCTTAAGAATTCTATTTTGTCACAAAAATTGAAATTCAAATATAAATAAATAAGCTCACACTGACCTTAACTATATTGAAAATCTTATGAGCGTATGTATAGTGGGTCGATCGACTCATCACACTAAACGTGTTTTGAAAAAAAAATACTTTTATTTTTTAATTTTTAATTTTTTTTTATAGTATCGTAAGTATAGTCGAAAGCTCTGTTTTGTATCAAAAATTCAAGTCGATTTCTTAAATAGAAACCTCGTACGAGCGTTAACTGTATGCAGAGTCGCATAAAAGCTCGTACGAGGTCTCGGTCAATATATGGTAAGACTCGGTTTTTATTAAAAAAAAAAATAATTAAAAATTGCTTTTATATGCAAATTAAAATTCCAAACACTTTTTGCATACGACATTTTTTAGTAGGATTTCATTAGGCAAAGTTATGACACTTTGAATTTTTACGATAGCCGCCATTTTGCAAAATAATTTTATATATTTTTTTTAAACATTACGTATAGGGGCTGCACGTTCGTTCTATGCGTTACTTAAAATTTAAATTTTAATCTTCGAAACCAAGCAGTTAAGAGCGTTAACTCTTTCGAAAGTCTCAAAATGGCTAGTATGGGGGTACGATCGAACTGACACATCTCTTGTTTTCAAGCAAAAATATATATTTCTTATATTTTATTCTGATGAACTTTAGGCTTCTGAACATTTCATGTATAGGGACTTTTTTGACGAAATTCAACACTACTGAGTTATAAGTGATTGAATTTTAATACTTGTCGCCATTTTGCAAAAAATTGACAAAATGGATTTTGCTAACAAACATACACAGGATGCTTAAGAATTCTATACTGTCACAAAAATTGAAATTCAAATATAAATAAATAATCTCACACTGACCTTAACTATATTGAAAATCTTATGAGCGTATGTATAGTGGGTCGATCGACTCATCACACTAAACGTGTTTTGAAAAAAAAATACTTTTATTTTTTAATTTTTAATTTTTTTTTATAGTATCGTAAGTATAGTCGAAAGCTCTGTTTTGTTTAAAAAATTCAAGTCGATTTCTTAAATAGAAATCTCGTACGAGCGTTAACTGTATGCAGAGTCGCATAAAAGCTCGTTCGAGGTCTCGGTCAATATATGGTAAGACTCGGTTTTTATTAAAAAAAAAATAATTAAAAATCGCTTTTATATGCAAATTAAAATTCCAAACACTTTTTGCATACGACATTTTTTAGTAGGATTTCATTTAGCAAAGTTATGACACTTTGAATTTTTACGATAGCCGCCATTTTGCAAAAAAATTTTATATATTTTTTTTAAACATTACGTATAGGGGCTGCACGTTAGTTCTATGCGTTACTTAAAATTTCAATTTTAATATTCGAAACCAAGCAGTTAAGAGCGTTAACTTTTCCGAAAGTCTCAAAATGGCCAGTATGGGGGTACGATCGAACTGACACATCTCTTGTTTTCAAGCAAAAATATATATTTTTTATATTTTATTCTGATGAACTTTAGGCTTCTGAACATTTCATGTATAGAGACTTTTTTGACGAAATTCAACACTACTGAGTTATAAGTGATTGAATTTTAATACTTGTCGCCATTTTGCAAAAAATTGACAAAATGGATTTTGCTAACAAACATACACAGGATGCTTAAAAATTCTATACTGTCTCAAAAATTGAAATTCAAATATGTATAAATAAGCTCACACTGACCTTAACTATATTGAAAATCTTATGAGCGTATGTATAGTGGGTCGATCGACTCATCACACTAAACGTGTTTTGAAAAAAAAATACTTTTATTTTTTAATTTTTAATTTTTTTTTATAGTATCGTAAGTATAGTCGAAAGCTCTGTTTTGTATTAAAAATTCAAGTCGATTTCTTAAATAGAAACCTCGTACGAGCGTTAACTGTATGCAGAGTCGCATAAAAGCTCGTTCGAGGTCTCGGTCAATATATGGTAAGACTCGGTTTTTATTAAAAAAAAAATAATTAAAAATTGCTTTTATATGCAAATTAAAATTCCAAACACTTTTTGCATATAAAATTTTTCAGTAGGATTTCATTTAGCAAAGTTATGACACTTTGAATTTTTACGATAGTCGCCATTTTGCAAAAAAATTTTATATATTTTTTTTAAACATTACGTATAGGGGCTGCACGTTAGTTCTATGCGTTACTTAAAATTTAAATTTTAATCTTCGAAACCAAGCAGTTAAGAGCGTTAACTCTTCCGAAAGTCTCAAAATGGCTAGTATGGGGGTACGATCGAACTGACACATCTCTTGTTTTCAAGCAAAAATATATTTTTTTATATATAATTCTGATGAACTTTAGGCTTCTGAACATTTCATGCATAGAGACTTTTTTGACGAAATTCGACACTACTGAGTTATAAGTGATTAAATTTTAATACTTGTCGCCATTTTGCAAAAAATTGACAAAATGGATTTTGCTAACAAACATCCACAGGATGCTTAAGAATTCTATGCTGTCACAAAAATTGAAATTCAAATATAAATAAATAAGCTCACACTGACCTTAACTATATTGAAAATCTTATGAGCGTATGTATAGTGGGTCGATCGACTCATCACACTAAACGTGTTTTGAAAAAAAAATACTTTTATTTTTTAATTTTTAATTTTTTTTTATAGTATCGTAAGTATAGTCGAAAGCTCTGTTTTGTATCAAAAATTTAAGTCGATTTCTTAAATAGAAACCTCGTACGAGCGTTAACTGTATGCAGAGTCGCATAAAAGCTCGTACGAGGTCTCGGTCAATATATGGTAAGACTCGGTTTTTATTAAAAAAAAAATAATTAAAAATCGCTTTTATATGCAAATTAAAATTCCAAACACTTTTTGGATACGACATTTTTCAGTAGGATTTCATTAGGCAAAGTTATGACACTTTGAATTTTTACATTAGCCGCCATTTTGAAAAAAAATTTTATATATTTTTTTTAAACATAACGTATAGGGGCTGCACGTTAGTTCTATGCGATACTCAAAATTTAAATTTTTATCTTCGAAACCAAACAGTTAAGAGCGTTAACTCTTCCGAAAGTCTCAAAATGGCTAGTATGAGGGTACGATCGAACTGATACATCGCTTGTTTTCAAGCAAAAATATATATTTTTTATATTTTATTCTGATGAACTTTAGGCTTCTGAACATTTCATGTATAGAGACTTTTTTGACGAAATTCAACACTACTGAGTTATAAGTGATTGAATTTTAATACTTGTCGCAATTTTGCAAAAAATTGACAAAATGGATTTTGCTAACAAACATACACAGGATGCTTAAGAATTCTATACTGTCACAAAAATTAAAATTCAAATATGTATAAATAAGCTCACACTGACCTTAACTATATTGAAAATCTTATGAGCGTATGTATGGTGGGTCGATCGACTCATCACACTAAACGTGTTTTGAAAAAAAATACTTTTACTTTTTAATTTTTAATTTTATTTTATAGTATCGTAAGTATAGTTGAAAGCTCTGTTTTGTTTAAAAAATTCAAGTCGATTTCTTAAATAGAAACCTCATACGAGCGTTAACTGTATGCAGAGTCGCATAAAAGCTCGTTCGAGGTCTCGGTCAATATATGGTAAGACTCGGTTTTTATTAAAAAAAAAATAATTAAAAATTGCTTTTATATGCAAATTAAAATTCCAAACACTTTTTGCATTAGACATTTTTCAGTAGGATTTCATTTAGCAAAGTTATGACACTTTGAATTTTTACATTAGCCGCCATTTTGAAAAAAAATTTTATATATTTTTTTTAAACATAACGTATAGGGGCTGCACGTTAGTTCTATGCGATACTCAAAATTTAAATTTTTATCTTCGAAACCAAACAGTTAAGAGCGTTAACTCTTCCGAAAGTCTCAAAATGGCTAGTATGGGGGTACGATCGAACTGATACATCGCTTGTTTTCAAGAAAAATATATATTTTTTATATTTTATTCTGATGAACTTTAGGCTTCTGAACATTTAATGTATAGAGACTTTTTTGACGAAATTCAACACTACTGAGTTATAAGTGATTGAATTTTAATACTTGTCGCAATTTTGCAAAAAATTGACAAAATGGATTTTGCTAACAAACATACACAGGATGCTTAAGAATTCTATACTGTCACAAAAATTAAAATTCAAATATGTATAAATAAGCTCACACTGACCTTAACTATATTAAAAATCTTATGAGCGTATGTATAGTGGGTCGATCGACTCATCACACTAAACGTGTTTTGAAAAAAAAATACTTTTATTTTTTAATTTTTAATTTTTTTTTATAGTATCGTAAGTATAGTCGAAAGCTCTGTTTTGTATCAAAAATTCAAGTCGATTTATAAAATAGAAACCTCGTACGAGCGTTAACTGTATTCAGAGTCGCATAAAAGCTCGTTCGAGGTCTCGGTCAATATATGGTAAGACTCGGTTTTTATTAAAAAAAAAATAATTAAAAATTGCTTTTATATGCAAAAAAAAATTCCAAACACTTTTTGCATTAGACATTTTTTAGTAGGATTTTATTTAGCAAAGTTATGACACTTTGAATTTTTACATTAGCCGCCATTTTAAAAAAAAATTTTATATATTTTTTTTAAACATAACGTATAGGGGCTGCACGTTAGTTCTATGCGATACTCAAAATTTAAATTTTTATCTTCGAAACCAAACAGTTAAGAGCGTTAACTCTTCCGAAAGTCTCAAAATGGCTAGTATGGGGGTACGATCGAACTGATACATCGCTTGTTTTCAAGCAAAAATATATATTTTGAATATTTTATTCTGATGAACTTTAGGCTTCTGAACATTTCATGTATAGAGACTTTTTTGACGAAATTCAACACTACTGAGTTATAAGTGATTGAATTTTAATACTTGTCGCAATTTTGCAAAAAATTGACAAAATGGATTTTGCTAACAAACATACACAGGATGCTTAAGAATTCTATACTGTCACAAAAATTAAAATTCAAATATGTATAAATAAGCTCACACTGACCTTAACTATATTAATAATCTTATGAGCGTATGTATGGTGGGTCGATCGACTCATCACACTAAACGTGTTTTGAAAAAAAAATACTTTTATTTTTTAATTTTTAATTTTTTTTTATAGTATCGTAAGTATAGTTGAAAGCTCTGTTTTGTTTAAAAAATTTAAGTCGATTTCTTAAATAGAAACCTCATACGAGCGTTAACTGTATGCAGAGTCGCATAAAAGCTCGTTCGAGGTCTCGGTCAATATATGGTAAGACTCGGTTTTTATTAAAAAAAAAATAATTAAAAATTGCTTTTATATGCAAATTAAAATTCCAAACACTTTTTGCATTAGACATTTTTCAGTAGGATTTCATTTAGCATAGTTATGACACTTTGAATTTTTACATTAGCCGCCATTTTGAAAAAAAATTTTATATATTTTTTTTAAACATAACGTATAGGGGCTGCACGTTAGTTCTATGCGATACTCAAAATTTAAATTTTTATCTTCGAAAACAAACAGTTAAGAGCGTTAACTCTTCCGAAAGTCTCAAAATGGCTAGTATGGGGGTACGATCGAACTGATACATCGCTTGTTTTCAAGCAAAAATATATATTTTTTATATTTTATTCCGATGAAGTTTAGGCTTTTGAACATTTTATGTATAGAGACTTTTTTGACGAAATTCAACACTACTGAGTTATAAGTGATTGAATTTTAATACTTGTCGCAATTTTGCAAAAAATTGACAAAATGGATTTTGCTAACAAACATACACAGGATGCTTAAGAATTCTATACTGTCACAAAAATTAAAATTCAAATATGTATAAATAAGCTCACACTGACCTTAACTATATTAAAAATCTTATGAGCGTATGTATGGTGGGTCGATCGACTCATCACACTAAACGTGTTTTGAAAAAAATATACTTTTATTTTTTAATTTTTAATTTTTTTTTATAGTATCGTAAGTATAGTTGAAAGCTCTGTTTTGTTTAAAAAATTCAAGTCGATTTCTTAAATAGAAACCTCATACGAGCGTTAACTGTATGCAGAGTCGCATAAAAGCTCGTTCGAGGTCTCGGTCAATATATGGTAAGACTCGGTTTTTATTAAAAAAAAAATAATTAAAAATTGCTTTTATATGCAAATTAAAATTCCAAACACTTTTTGCGTTAGACATTTTTCAGTAGGATTTCATTTAGCAAAGTTATGACACTTTGAATTTTTACATTAGCCGCCATTTTGAAAAAAAATTTTATATATTTTTTTTAAACATAACGTATAGGGGCTGCACGTTAGTTCTATGCGATACTTAAAATTTAAATTTTTATCTTCGAAACCAAACAGTTAAGAGCGTTAACTCTTCCGAAAGTCTCAAAATGGCTAGTATGGGGGTACGATCGAACTGATACATCGCTTGTTTTCAAGCAAAAATATATATTTTTTATATTTTATTCTGATGAACTTTAGGCTTCTGAACATTTCATGTATAGAGACTTTTTTGACGAAATTCAACACTACTGAGTTATAAGTGATTGAATTTTAATACTTGTCGCAATTTTGCAAAATATTGACAAAATGGATTTTGCTAACAAACATACACAGGATGCTTAAGAATTCTATACTGTCACAAAAATTAAAATTCAAATATGTATAAATAAGCTCACACTGATCTTAACTATATTGAAAATCTTATCAGCGTATGTATGGTGGGTCGATCGACTCATCACACTAAACGTGTTTTGAAAAAAAAATACTTTTATTTTTTAATTTTTAATTTTTTTTTATAGTATCGTAAGTATAGTCGAAAGCTCTGTTTTGTATCAAAAATTCAAGTCGATTTCTTAAATAGAAATCTCGTACGAGCGTTAACTGTATGCAAAGTCGCATAAAAGCTCGTTCGAGGTCTCGGTCAATATATGGTAAGACTCGGTTTTTATTAAAAAAAAAATAATTAAAAATTGCTTTTATATGCAAATTAGAATTCCAAACACTTTTTGCATACGACATTTTTCAGCAGGATTTTATTTAGCAAAGTTATGACACTTTGAATTTTTACGATAGCCGCCATTTTGCAAAAAAATTTTATATATTTTTTTTAAACATTACGTATAGGGGCTGCACGTTAGTTCTATGCGTTACTTAAAATTTCAATTTTAATATTCGAAACCAAGCAGTTAAGAGCGTTAACTCTTCCGAAAGTCTCAAAATGGCTAGTATGGGGGTACGATCGAACTGACACATCTCTTGTTTTCAAGCAAAAATATATATTTTTTATATTTTATTCTGATGAACTTTAGGCTTCTGAACATTTCATGTATAGAGACTTTTTTGACGAAATTCAACACTACTGAGTTATAAGTGATTGAATTTTAATACTTGTCGCCATTTTGCAAAAAATTGACAAAATGGATTTTGCTAACAAACATACACAGGATGCTTAAGAATTCTATACTGTCACAAAAATTGAAATTCAAATATGTATAAATAAGCTCACACTGACCTTAACTATATTGAAAATCTTATGAGCGTATGTATAGTGGGTCGATCGACTCATCACACTAAACGTGTTTTGAAAAAAAAATACTTTTATTTTTTAATTTTTAATTTTTTTTTATAGTATCGTAAGTATAGTCGAAAGCTCTGTTTTGTATTAAAAATTTAAGTCGTTTTCCTAAATAGAAACCTCGTACGAGCGTTAACTGTATGCAGAGTCGCATAAAAGCTCGTTCGAGGTCTCGGTCAATATATGGTAAGACTCGGTTTTTATTAAAAAAAAAATAATTAAAAATTGCTTTTATATGCAAATTAAAATTCCAAACACTTTTTGCATACGACATTTTTCAGTAGGATTTCATTAGGCAAAGTTATGACACTTTGAATTTTTACGATAGCCGCCATTTTGCAAAAAAATTTTATATATTTTTTTTAAACATTACGTATAGGGGCTGCACGTTAGTTCTATGCGTTACTTAAAATTTAAATTTTAATCTTTGAAACCAAGCAGTTAAGAGCGTTAACTCTTTCGAAAGTTGAAAAATGGCTAGTATGGGGGTACGATCGAACTGACACATCTCTTGTTTTCAAGCAAAAATATATATTTTTTATATTTTATTCTGATGAACTTTAGGCTTCTTAACATTTCATGTATAGAGACTTTTTTGACGAAATTCAACACTACTGAGTTATAAGTGATTGAATTTTAATACTTGTCGCCATTTTGCAAAAAATTGACAAAATGGATTTTGCTAACAAACATACACAGGATGCTTAAGAATTCTATACTGTCACAAAAATTGAAATTCAAATATAAATAAATAAGCTCACACTGACCTTAACTATATTGAAAATCTTATGAGCGTATGTATAGTGGGTCGATCGATTCATCACACTAAACGTGTTTTGAAAAAAAAATACTTTTATTTTTTAATTTTTAATTTTTTTTTATAGTATCGTAAGTATAGTCGAAAGCTCTGTTTTGTATTAAAAATTCAAGTCGTTTTCCTAAATAGAAACCTCGTACGAGCGTTAACTGTATGCAGAGTCGCATAAAAGCTCGTTCGAGGTCTCGGTCAATATATGGTAAGACTCGGTTTTTATTAAAAAAAAAATAATTAAAAATTGCTTTTATATGCAAATTAAAATTCCAAACACTTTTTGCATTAGACATTTTTCATGAGGATTTTATTTAGCAAAGTTATGACACTTTGAATTTTTACGATAGCCGCCATTTTGCAAAAAAATTTTATATATTTTTTTTAAACATTACGTATAGGGGCTGCACGTTAGTTCTATGCGTTACTTAAAATTTAAATTTTAATCTTCGAAACCAAGCAGTTAAGAGCGTTAACTCTTCCGAAAGTCTCAAAATGGCTAGTATGGGGGTACGATCGAACTGACACATCTCTTGTTTTCAAGCAAAAATATATATTTTTTATATTTTATTCTGATGAACTTTAGGCTTTTGAACATTTCATGTATAGAGACTTTTTTGACGAAATTCAACACTACTGAGTTATAAGTGATTGAATTTTAATACTTGTCGCCATTTTGCAAAAAATTGACAAAATGGATTTTGCTAACAAACATACACAGGATGCTTAAGAATTCTATACTGTCACAAAAATTTAAATTCAAATATAAATAAATAAGCTCACACTGACCTTAACTATATTGAAAATCTTATGAGCGTATGTATAGTGGGTCGATCGACTCATCACACTAAACGTGTTTTGAAAAAAAAATACTTTTATTTTTTAATTTTAAATTTTTTTTTATAGTATCGTAAGTATAGTCGAAAGCTCTGTTTTGTATCAAAAATTTAAGTCGATTTCTTAAATAGAAATCTCGTACGAGCGTTAACTGTATGCAGAGTCGCATAAAAGCTCGTTCGAGGTCTCGGTCAATATATGGTAAGACTCGGTTTTTATTCAAAAAAAAAATAATTAAAAATTGCTTTTATATGCAAATTAAAATTCCAAACACTTTTTGCATATGACATTTTTTAGTAGGATTTCATTTAGCAAAGTTATGACACTTTGAATTTTTACGATAGCCGCCATTGTGCAAAAAATTTTTATATATTTTTTTTAAACATTACGTATAGGGGCTGCACGTTAGTTCTATGCGATACTTAAAATTTAAATTTTAATCTTCGAAACCAAGCAGTTAAGAGCGTTAACTCTTCCGAAAGTCTCAAAATGGCTAGTATGGGGGTACGATCGAACTGACACATCTCTTGTTTTCAAGCAAAAATATATATTTTTTATATTTTATTCCGATAAACTTTAGGCTTCTGAACATTTCATGTATAGAGACTTTTTTGACGAAATTTAACACTACTGAGTTATAAGTGATTGAATTTTAATACTTGTCGCCATTTTGCAAAAAATTGACAAAATGGATTTTGCTAACAAACATACACAGGATGCTTAAGAATTCTATACTGTCACAAAAATTGAAATTCAAATATAAATAAATAAGCTCACACTGACCTTAACTATATTGAAAATCTTATGAGCGTATGTATAGTGGGTCGATCGACTCATCACACTAAACGTGTTTTGAAAAAAAAATACTTTTATTTTTTAATTTTTAATTTTTTTTAATAGTATCGTAAGTATAGTCGAAAGCTCTGTTTTGTATTAAAAATTCAAGTCGATTTCTTAAATAGAAACCTCGTACTAGCGTTAACTGTATGCAGAGTCGCATAAAAGCTCGTTCGAGGTCTCGGTCAATATATTGTAAGACTCGGTTTTTATTAAAAAAAAAATAATTAAAAATTGCTTTTATATGCAAATTAAAATTCCAAACACTTTTTTGATACGACATTTTTTAGTAGGATTTCATTAGGCAAAGTTATGACACTTTGAATTTTTACGATAGCCGCCATTTTGCAAAAAAATTTTATATATTTTTTTTAAACATTACGTATAGGGGCTGCACGTTAGTTCTATGCGTTACTTAAAATTTAAATTTTAATCTTCGAAACCAAGCAGTTAAGAGCGTTAACTCTTTCGAAAGTCTCAAAATGGCTAGTATGGGGGTACGATCGAACTGACACATCTCTTGTTTTCAAGCAAAAATATATATTTTTTATATTTTATTCTGATGAACTTTAGGCTTCTGAACATTTCATGTATAGAGACTTTTTTGACGAAATTTAACACTACTGAGTTATAAGTGATTGAATTTTAATACTTGTCGATATTTTGCAAAAAAATGACAAAAAGGATTTTGCTAACAAACATACACAGGATGCTTAAGAATTCTATACTGTCACAAAAATTTAAATTCAAATATAAATAAATAAGCTCACACTGACCTTAACTATATTAAAAATCTTATGAGCGTATGTATAGTGGGTCGATCGACTCATCACACTAAACGTGTTTTGAAAAAAAAATACTTTTATTTTTTAATTTTAAATTTTTTTTTATAGTATCGTAAGTATAGTCATAAGCTCTGTTTTGTATCAAAAATTCAAGTCGATTTCTTAAATAGAAATCTCGTACGAGCGTTAACTGTATGCAGAGTCGCATAAAAGCTCGTTCGAGGTCTCGGTCAATATATGGTAAGACTCGGTTTTTATTAAAAAAAAAATAATTAAAAATTGCTTTTATATGCAAATTAAAATTCCAAACACTTTTTGCATACGACATTTTTCATGAGGATTTTATTTAGCAAAGTTATGACACTTTTAATTTTTACGTTAGCCGCCATTTTGCAAAACAATTTTATATATTTTTTTTAAACATTACGTATAGGGGTTGCACGTTAGTTCTATGCGTTACTTAAAATTTTAATTTTAATCTTCGAAACCAAGCAGTTAAGAGCGTTAACTCTTCCGAAAGTCTCAAAATGGCTAGTATGGGGGTACGATCGAACTGACACATCTCTTGTTTTCAAGCAAAAATATATATTTTTTATATTTTATTCTGATGAACTTTAGGCTTCTGAACATTTCATGTATAGGGACTTTTTTGACGAAATTCAACACTACTGAGTTATAAGTGATTGAATTTTAATACTTGTCGCCATTTTGCAAAAAATTGACAAAATGGATTTTGCTAACAAACATACACAGGATGCTTAAGAATTCTATACTGTCACAAAAATTGAAATTCAAATATAAATAAATAATCTCACACTGACCTTAACTATATTGAAAATCTTATGAGCGTATGTATAGTGGGTCGATCGACTCATCACACTAAACGTGTTTTGAAAAAAAAATACTTTTATTTTTTAATTTTTAATTTTTTTTTATAGTATCGTAAGTATAGTCGAAAGCTCTGTTTTGTTTAAAAAAATTAAAGTCGATTTCTTAAATAGAAATCTCGTACGAGCGTTAACTGTATGCAGAGTCGCATAAAAGCTCGTTCGAGGTCTCGGTCAATATATGGTAAGACTCGGTTTTTATTTAAAAAAAAATAATTAAAAATCGCTTTTATATGCAAATTAAAATTCCAAACACTTTTTGCATACGACATTTTTTAGTAGGATTGAATTTAGCAAAGTTATGACACTTTGAATTTTTACGATAGCCGCCATTTTGCAAAAAAATTTTATATATTTTTTTTAAACATTACGTATAGGGGCTGCACGTTAGTTCTATGCGTTACTTAAAATTTAAATTTTAATCTTTGAAACCAAGCAGTTAAGAGCGTTAACTCTTTCGAAAGTTGAAAAATGGCTAGTATGGGGGTACGATCGAACTGACACATCTCTTGTTTTCAAGCAAAAATATATATTTTTTATATTTTATTCTGATGAACTTTAGGCTTCTTAACATTTCATGTATAGAGACTTTTTTGACGAAATTCAACACTACTGAGTTATAAGTGATTGAATTTTAATACTTGTCGCCATTTTGCAAAAAATTGACAAAATGGATTTTGCTAACAAACATACACAGGATGCTTAAGAATTCTATACTGTCACAAAAATTGAAATTCAAATATAAATAAATAAGCTCACACTGACCTTAACTATATTGAAAATCTTATGAGCGTATGTATAGTGGGTCGATCGATTCATCACACTAAACGTGTTTTGAAAAAAAAATACTTTTATTTTTTAATTTTTAATTTTTTTTTATAGTATCGTAAGTATAGTCGAAAGCTCTGTTTTGTATTAAAAATTCAAGTCGTTTTCCTAAATAGAAACCTCGTACGAGCGTTAACTGTATGCAGAGTCGCATAAAAGCTCGTTCGAGGTCTCGGTCAATATATGGTAAGACTCGGTTTTTATTAAAAAAAAAATAATTAAAAATTGCTTTTATATGCAAATTAAAATTCCAAACACTTTTTGCATTAGACATTTTTCATGAGGATTTTATTTAGCAAAGTTATGACACTTTGAATTTTTACGATAGCCGCCATTTTGCAAAAAAATTTTATATATTTTTTTTAAACATTACGTATAGGGGCTGCACGTTAGTTCTATGCGTTACTTAAAATTTAAATTTTAATCTTCGAAACCAAGCAGTTAAGAGCGTTAACTCTTCCGAAAGTCTCAAAATGGCTAGTATGGGGGTACGATCGAACTGACACATCTCTTGTTTTCAAGCAAAAATATATATTTTTTATATTTTATTCTGATGAACTTTAGGCTTTTGAGCATTTCATGTATAGAGACTTTTTTGACGAAATTCAACACTACTGAGTTATAAGTGATTGAATTTTAATACTTGTCGCCATTTTGCAAAAAATTGACAAAATGGATTTTGCTAACAAACATACACAGGATGCTTAAGAATTCTATACTGTCACAAAAATTTAAATTCAAATATAAATAAATAAGCTCACACTGACCTTAACTATATTGAAAATCTTATGAGCGTATGTATAGTGGGTCGATCGACTCATCACACTAAACGTGTTTTGAAAAAAAAATACTTTTATTTTTTAATTTTAAATTTTTTTTTATAGTATCGTAAGTATAGTCGAAAGCTCTGTTTTGTATCAAAAATTTAAGTCGATTTCTTAAATAGAAATCTCGTACGAGCGTTAACTGTATGCAGAGTCGCATAAAAGCTCGTTCGAGGTCTCGGTCAATATATGGTAAGACTCGGTTTTTATTCAAAAAAAAAATAATTAAAAATTGCTTTTATATGCAAATTAAAATTCCAAACACTTTTTGCATATGACATTTTTTAGTAGGATTTCATTTAGCAAAGTTATGACACTTTGAATTTTTACGATAGCCGCCATTGTGCAAAAAATTTTTATATATTTTTTTTAAACATTACGTATAGGGGCTGCACGTTAGTTCTATGCGATACTTAAAATTTAAATTTTAATCTTCGAAACCAAGCAGTTAAGAGCGTTAACTCTTCCGAAAGTCTCAAAATGGCTAGTATGGGGGTACGATCGAACTGACACATCTCTTGTTTTCAAGCAAAAATATATATTTTTTATATTTTATTCCGATAAACTTTAGGCTTTTGAACATTTCATGTATAGAGACTTTTTTGACGAAATTTAACACTACTGAGTTATAAGTGATTGAATTTTAATACTTGTCGCCATTTTGCAAAAAATTGACAAAATGGATTTTGCTAACAAACATACACAGGATGCTTAAGAATTCTATACTGTCACAAAAATTGAAATTCAAATATAAATAAATAAGCTCACACTGACCTTAACTATATTGAAAATCTTATGAGCGTATGTATAGTGGGTCGATCGACTCATCACACTAAACGTGTTTTGAAAAAAAAATACTTTTATTTTTTAATTTTTAATTTTTTTTAATAGTATCGTAAGTATAGTCGAAAGCTCTGTTTTGTATTAAAAATTCAAGTCGATTTCTTAAATAGAAACCTCGTACTAGCGTTAACTGTATGCAGAGTCGCATAAAAGCTCGTTCGAGGTCTCGGTCAATATATTGTAAGACTCGGTTTTTATTAAAAAAAAAATAATTAAAAATTGCTTTTATATGCAAATTAAAATTCCAAACACTTTTTTGATACGACATTTTTTAGTAGGATTTCATTAGGCAAAGTTATGACACTTTGAATTTTTACGATAGCCGCCATTTTGCAAAAAAATTTTATATATTTTTTTTAAACATTACGTATAGGGGCTGCACGTTAGTTCTATGCGTTACTTAAAATTTAAATTTTAATCTTCGAAACCAAGCAGTTAAGAGCGTTAACTCTTTCGAAAGTCTCAAAATGGCTAGTATGGGGGTACGATCGAACTGACACATCTCTTGTTTTCAAGCAAAAATATATATTTTTTATATTTTATTCTGATGAACTTTAGGCTTCTGAACATTTCATGTATAGAGACTTTTTTGACGAAATTTAACACTACTGAGTTATAAGTGATTGAATTTTAATACTTGTCGATATTTTGCAAAAAAATGACAAAAAGGATTTTGCTAACAAACATACACAGGATGCTTAAGAATTCTATACTGTCACAAAAATTTAAATTCAAATATAAATAAATAAGCTCACACTGACCTTAACTATATTAAAAATCTTATGAGCGTATGTATAGTGGGTCGATCGACTCATCACACTAAACGTGTTTTGAAAAAAAAATACTTTTATTTTTTAATTTTAAATTTTTTTTTATAGTATCGTAAGTATAGTCATAAGCTCTGTTTTGTATCAAAAATTCAAGTCGATTTCTTAAATAGAAATCTCGTACGAGCGTTAACTGTATGCAGAGTCGCATAAAAGCTCGTTCGAGGTCTCGGTCAATATATGGTAAGACTCGGTTTTTATTAAAAAAAAAATAATTAAAAATTGCTTTTATATGCAAATTAAAATTCCAAACACTTTTTGCATACGACATTTTTCATGAGGATTTTATTTAGCAAAGTTATGACACTTTTAATTTTTACGTTAGCCGCCATTTTGCAAAACAATTTTATATATTTTTTTTAAACATTACGTATAGGGGTTGCACGTTAGTTCTATGCGTTACTTAAAATTTAAATTTTAATCTTCGAAACCAAGCAGTTAAGAGCGTTAACTCTTCCGAAAGTCTCAAAATGGCTAGTATGGGGGTACGATCGAACTGACACATCTCTTGTTTTCAAGCAAAAATATATATTTTTTATATTTTATTCTGATGAACTTTAGGCTTCTGAACATTTCATGTATAGGGACTTTTTTGACGAAATTCAACACTACTGAGTTATAAGTGATTGAATTTTAATACTTGTCGCCATTTTGCAAAAAATTGACAAAATGGATTTTGCTAACAAACATACACAGGATGCTTAAGAATTCTATACTGTCACAAAAATTGAAATTCAAATATAAATAAATAATCTCACACTGACCTTAACTATATTGAAAATCTTATGAGCGTATGTATAGTGGGTCGATCGACTCATCACACTAAACGTGTTTTGAAAAAAAAATACTTTTATTTTTTAATTTTTAATTTTTTTTTATAGTATCGTAAGTATAGTCGAAAGCTCTGTTTTGTTTAAAAAAATTAAAGTCGATTTCTTAAATAGAAATCTCGTACGAGCGTTAACTGTATGCAGAGTCGCATAAAAGCTCGTTCGAGGTCTCGGTCAATATATGGTAAGACTCGGTTTTTATTTAAAAAAAAATAATTAAAAATCGCTTTTATATGCAAATTAAAATTC
Organism: Plectrocnemia conspersa; assembly: GCF_051122295.1. NCBI lineage: Eukaryota > Metazoa > Arthropoda > Insecta > Trichoptera > Polycentropodidae > Plectrocnemia > Plectrocnemia conspersa. The sequence goes on from NW_028277166.1 coordinate 32,057,523, forward strand.
CAAACACTTTTTGCATACGACATTTTTTAGTAGGATTGAATTTAGCAAAGTTATGACACTTTGAATTTTTACGATAGCCGCCATTTTGCAAAAAAATTTTATATATTTTTTTTAAACATTACGTATAGGGGCTGCACGTTAGTTCTATGCGTTACTTAAAATTTCAATTTTAATATTCGAAACCAAGCAGTTAAGAGCGTTAACTCTTCCGAAAGTCTCAAAATGGCTAGTATGGGGGTACGATCGAACTGACACATCTCTTGTTTTCAAGCAAAAATATATATTTTTTATATTTTATTCTGATGAACTTTAGGCTTTTGAACATTTCATGTATAGAGACTTTTTAGACGAAATTCAACACTACTGAGTTATAAGTGATTGAATTTTAATACTTGTCGCCATTTTGCAAAAAATTGACAAAATGGATTTTGCTAACAAACATACACAGGATGCTTAAAAATTCTATACTGTCTCAAAAATTGAAATTCAAATATGTATAAATAAGCTCACACTGACCTTAACTATATTGAAAATCTTATGAGCGTATGTATAGTGGGTCGATCGACTCATCACACTAAACGTGTTTTGAAAAAAAAATACTTTTATTTTTTAATTTTTAATTTTTTTTTATAGTATCGTAAGTATAGTCGAAAGCTCTGTTTTGTATTAAAAATTCAAGTCGATTTCTTAAATAGAAACCTCGTACGAGCGTTAACTGTATGCAGAGTCGCATAAAAGCTCGTTCGAGGTCTCGGTCAATATATGGTAAGACTCGGTTTTTATTAAAAAAAAAATAATTAAAAATTGCTTTTATATGCAAATTAAAATTCCAAACACTTTTTGCATATAAAATTTTTCAGTAGGATTTCATTTAGCAAAGTTATGACACTTTGAATTTTTACGATAGCCGCCATTTTGCAAAAAAATTTTATATATTTTTTTTAAACATTACGTATAGGGGCTGCACGTTAGTTCTATGCGTTACTTAAAATTTAAATTTTAATCTTCGAAACCAAGCAGTTAAGAGCGTTAACTCTTCCGAAAGTCTCAAAATGGCTAGTATGGGGGTACGATCGAACTGACACATCTCTTGTTTTCAAGCAAAAATATATTTTTTTATATATTATTCTGATGAACTTTAGGCTTCTGAACATTTCATGCATAGAGACTTTTTTGACGAAATTCGACACTACTGAGTTATAAGTGATTAAATTTTAATACTTGTCGCCATTTTGCAAAAAATTGACAAAATGGATTTTGCTAACAAACATCCACAGGATGCTTAAGAATTCTATGCTGTCACAAAAATTGAAATTCAAATATAAATAAATAAGCTCACACTGACCTTAACTATATTGAAAATCTTATGAGCGTATGTATAGTGGGTCGATCGACTCATCACACTAAACGTGTTTTGAAAAAAAAATACTTTTATTTTTTAATTTTTAATTTTTTTTTATAGTATCGTAAGTATAGTCGAAAGCTCTGTTTTGTAATAAAAATTCAAGTCGATTTCTTTAATAGAAACCTCGTACGAGCGTTAACTGTATGCAGAGTCGCATAAAAGCTCGTTCGAGGTCTCGGTCAATATATGGTTAGACTCGGTTTTTATTAAAAAAAAAATAATTAAAAATTGCTTTTATATGCAAATTAAAATTCCAAACACTTTTTGCATATGACATTTTCCAGTAGGATTTCAGTTAGCAAAGTTATGACACTTTGAATTTTTACGATAGCCGCCATTTTGCAAAAAAATTTTATATATTTTTTTTAAACATTACGTATAGGGACTGCACGTTAGTTCTATGCGATACTTAAAATTTAAATTTCAATCTTCGAAACCAAGCAGTTAAGAGCGTTAACTCTTCCGAAAGTCTCAAAATGGCTAGTATGGGGGTACGATCGAACTGACACATCTCTTGTTTTTAAGCAAAAATATATATTTTTTATATTTTATTCTGATAAACTTTAGGCTTCTGAACATTTCATGTATAGAGACTTTTTTGACGAAATTCAACACTACTGAGTTATAAGTGATTGAATTTTAATACTTGTCGCCATTTTGCAAAAAATTGACAAAATGGATTTTGCTAACAAACATACACAGGATGCTTAAGAATTCTATTTTGTCACAAAAATTGAAATTCAAATATAAATAAATAAGCTCACACTGACCTTAACTATATTGAAAATCTTATGAGCGTATGTATAGTGGGTCGATCGACTCATCACACTAAACGTGTTTTGAAAAAAAAATACTTTTATTTTTTAATTTTTAATTTTTTTTTATAGTATCGTAAGTATAGTCGAAAGCTCTGTTTTGTATCAAAAATTCAAGTCGATTTCTTAAATAGAAACCTCGTACGAGCGTTAACTGTATGCAGAGTCGCATAAAAGCTCGTACGAGGTCTCGGTCAATATATGGTAAGACTCGGTTTTTATTAAAAAAAAAAATAATTAAAAATTGCTTTTATATGCAAATTAAAATTCCAAACACTTTTTGCATACGACATTTTTTAGTAGGATTTCATTAGGCAAAGTTATGACACTTTGAATTTTTACGATAGCCGCCATTTTGCAAAAAAATTTTATATATTTTTTTTAAACATTACGTATAGGGGCTGCACGTTCGTTCTATGCGTTACTTAAAATTTAAATTTTAATCTTCGAAACCAAGCAGTTAAGAGCGTTAACTCTTTCGAAAGTCTCAAAATGGCTAGTATGGGGTTACGATCGAACTGACACATCTCTTGTTTTCAAGCAAAAATATATATTTCTTATATTTTATTCTGATGAACTTTAGGCTTCTGAACATTTCATGTATAGGGACTTTTTTGACGAAATTCAACACTACTGAGTTATAAGTGATTAAATTTTAATACTTGTCGCCATTTTGCAAAAAATTGACAAAATGGATTTTGCTAACAAACATACACAGGATGCTTAAGAATTCTATACTGTCACAAAAATTGAAATTCAAATATAAATAAATAATCTCACACTGACCTTAACTATATTGAAAATCTTATGAGCGTATGTATAGTGGGTCGATCGACTCATCACACTAAACGTGTTTTGAAAAAAAAATACTTTTATTTTTTAATTTTTAATTTTTTTTTATAGTATCGTAAGTATAGTCGAAAGCTCTGTTTTGTTTAAAAAATTCAAGTCGATTTCTTAAATAGAAATCTCGTACGAGCGTTAACTGTATGCAGAGTCGCATAAAAGCTCGTTCGAGGTCTCGGTCAATATATGGTAAGACTCGGTTTTTATTAAAAAAAAAATAATTAAAAATCGCTTTTATATGCAAATTAAAATTCCAAACACTTTTTGCATACGACATTTTTTAGTAGGATTTCATTTAGCAAAGTTATGACACTTTGAATTTTTACGATAGCCGCCATTTTGCAAAAAAATTTTATATATTTTTTTTAAACATTACGTATAGGGGCTGCACGTTAGTTCTATGCGTTACTTAAAATTTCAATTTTAATATTCGAAACCAAGCAGTTAAGAGCGTTAACTTTTCCGAAAGTCTCAAAATGGCTAGTATGGGGGTACGATCGAACTGACACATCTCTTGTTTTCAAGCAAAAATATATATTTTTTATATTTTATTCTGATGAACTTTAGGCTTCTGAACATTTCATGTATAGAGACTTTTTTGACGAAATTCAACACTACTGAGTTATAAGTGATTGAATTTTAATACTTGTCGCCATTTTGCAAAAAATTGACAAAATGGATTTTGCTAACAAACATACACAGGATGCTTAAAAATTCTATACTGTCTCAAAAATTGAAATTCAAATATGTATAAATAAGCTCACACTGACCTTAACTATATTGAAAATCTTATGAGCGTATGTATAGTGGGTCGATCGACTCATCACACTAAACGTGTTTTGAAAAAAAAATACTTTTATTTTTTAATTTTTAATTTTTTTTTATAGTATCGTAAGTATAGTCGAAAGCTCTGTTTTGTATTAAAAATTCAAGTCGATTTCTTAAATAGAAACCTCGTACGAGCGTTAACTGTATGCAGAGTCGCATAAAAGCTCGTTCGAGGTCTCGGTCAATATATGGTAAGACTCGGTTTTTATTAAAAAAAAAATAATTAAAAATTGCTTTTATATGCAAATTAAAATTCCAAACACTTTTTTGATACGACATTTTTTAGTAGGATTTCATTAGGCAAAGTTATGACACTTTGAATTTTTACGATAGCCGCCATTTTGCAAAAAAATTTTATATATTTTTTTTAAACATTACGTATAGGGGCTGCACGTTAGTTCTATGCGTTACTTAAAATTTAAATTTTAATCTTCGAAACCAAGCAGTTAAGAGCGTTAACTCTTTCGAAAGTCTCAAAATGGCTAGTATGGGGGTACGATCGAACTGACACATCTCTTGTTTTCAAGCAAAAATATATATTTTTTATATTTTATTCTGATGAACTTTAGGCTTCTGAACATTTCATGTATAGAGACTTTTTTGACGAAATTTAACACTACTGAGTTATAAGTGATTGAATTTTAATACTTGTCGATATTTTGCAAAAAAATGACAAAAAGGATTTTGCTAACAAACATACACAGGATGCTTAAGAATTCTATACTGTCACAAAAATTTAAATTCAAATATAAATAAATAAGCTCACACTGACCTTAACTATATTAAAAATCTTATGAGCGTATGTATAGTGGGTCGATCGACTCATCACACTAAACGTGTTTTGAAAAAAAAATACTTTTATTTTTTAATTTTAAATTTTTTTTTATAGTATCGTAAGTATAGTCATAAGCTCTGTTTTGTATCAAAAATTCAAGTCGATTTCTTAAATAGAAATCTCGTACGAGCGTTAACTGTATGCAGAGTCGCATAAAAGCTCGTTCGAGGTCTCGGTCAATATATGGTAAGACTCGGTTTTTATTAAAAAAAAAATAATTAAAAATTGCTTTTATATGCAAATTAAAATTCCAAACACTTTTTGCATACGACATTTTTCATGAGGATTTTATTTAGCAAAGTTATGACACTTTTAATTTTTACGTTAGCCGCCATTTTGCAAAACAATTTTATATATTTTTTTTAAACATTACGTATAGGGGTTGCACGTTAGTTCTATGCGTTACTTAAAATTTAAATTTTAATCTTCGAAACCAAGCAGTTAAGAGCGTTAACTCTTCCGAAAGTCTCAAAATGGCTAGTATGGGGGTACGATCGAACTGACACATCTCTTGTTTTCAAGCAAAAATATATATTTTTTATATTTTATTCTGATGAACTTTAGGCTTCTGAACATTTCATGTATAGGGACTTTTTTGACGAAATTCAACACTACTGAGTTATAAGTGATTGAATTTTAATACTTGTCGCCATTTTGCAAAAAATTGACAAAATGGATTTTGCTAACAAACATACACAGGATGCTTAAGAATTCTATACTGTCACAAAAATTGAAATTCAAATATAAATAAATAATCTCACACTGACCTTAACTATATTGAAAATCTTATGAGCGTATGTATAGTGGGTCGATCGACTCATCACACTAAACGTGTTTTGAAAAAAAAATACTTTTATTTTTTAATTTTTAATTTTTTTTTATAGTATCGTAAGTATAGTCGAAAGCTCTGTTTTGTTTAAAAAAATTAAAGTCGATTTCTTAAATAGAAATCTCGTACGAGCGTTAACTGTATGCAGAGTCGCATAAAAGCTCGTTCGAGGTCTCGGTCAATATATGGTAAGACTCGGTTTTTATTTAAAAAAAAATAATTAAAAATCGCTTTTATATGCAAATTAAAATTCCAAACACTTTTTGCATACGACATTTTTTAGTAGGATTGAATTTAGCAAAGTTATGACACTTTGAATTTTTACGATAGCCGCCATTTTGCAAAAAAATTTTATATATTTTTTTTAAACATTACGTATAGGGGCTGCACGTTAGTTCTATGCGTTACTTAAAATTTCAATTTTAATATTCGAAACCAAGCAGTTAAGAGCGTTAACTCTTCCGAAAGTCTCAAAATGGCTAGTATGGGGGTACGATCGAACTGACACATCTCTTGTTTTCAAGCAAAAATATATATTTTTTATATTTTATTCTGATGAACTTTAGGCTTTTGAACATTTCATGTATAGAGACTTTTTAGACGAAATTCAACACTACTGAGTTATAAGTGATTGAATTTTAATACTTGTCGCCATTTTGCAAAAAATTGACAAAATGGATTTTGCTAACAAACATACACAGGATGCTTAAAAATTCTATACTGTCTCAAAAATTGAAATTCAAATATGTATAAATAAGCTCACACTGACCTTAACTATATTGAAAATCTTATGAGCGTATGTATAGTGGGTCGATCGACTCATCACACTAAACGTGTTTTGAAAAAAAAATACTTTTATTTTTTAATTTTTAATTTTTTTTTATAGTATCGTAAGTATAGTCGAAAGCTCTGTTTTGTATTAAAAATTCAAGTCGATTTCTTAAATAGAAACCTCGTACGAGCGTTAACTGTATGCAGAGTCGCATAAAAGCTCGTTCGAGGTCTCGGTCAATATATGGTAAGACTCGGTTTTTATTAAAAAAAAAATAATTAAAAATTGCTTTTATATGCAAATTAAAATTCCAAACACTTTTTGCATATAAAATTTTTCAGTAGGATTTCATTTAGCAAAGTTATGACACTTTGAATTTTTACGATAGCCGCCATTTTGCAAAAAAATTTTATATATTTTTTTTAAACATTACGTATAGGGGCTGCACGTTAGTTCTATGCGTTACTTAAAATTTAAATTTTAATCTTCGAAACCAAGCAGTTAAGAGCGTTAACTCTTCCGAAAGTCTCAAAATGGCTAGTATGGGGGTACGATCGAACTGACACATCTCTTGTTTTCAAGCAAAAATATATTTTTTTATATATTATTCTGATGAACTTTAGGCTTCTGAACATTTCATGCATAGAGACTTTTTTGACGAAATTCGACACTACTGAGTTATAAGTGATTAAATTTTAATACTTGTCGCCATTTTGCAAAAAATTGACAAAATGGATTTTGCTAACAAACATCCACAGGATGCTTAAGAATTCTATGCTGTCACAAAAATTGAAATTCAAATATAAATAAATAAGCTCACACTGACCTTAACTATATTGAAAATCTTATGAGCGTATGTATAGTGGGTCGATCGACTCATCACACTAAACGTGTTTTGAAAAAAAAATACTTTTATTTTTTAATTTTTAATTTTTTTTTATAGTATCGTAAGTATAGTCGAAAGCTCTGTTTTGTAATAAAAATTCAAGTCGATTTCTTTAATAGAAACCTCGTACGAGCGTTAACTGTATGCAGAGTCGCATAAAAGCTCGTTCGAGGTCTCGGTCAATATATGGTTAGACTCGGTTTTTATTAAAAAAAAAATAATTAAAAATTGCTTTTATATGCAAATTAAAATTCCAAACACTTTTTGCATATGACATTTTCCAGTAGGATTTCAGTTAGCAAAGTTATGACACTTTGAATTTTTACGATAGCCGCCATTTTGCAAAAAAATTTTATATATTTTTTTTAAACATTACGTATAGGGACTGCACGTTAGTTCTATGCGATACTTAAAATTTAAATTTCAATCTTCGAAACCAAGCAGTTAAGAGCGTTAACTCTTCCGAAAGTCTCAAAATGGCTAGTATGGGGGTACGATCGAACTGACACATCTCTTGTTTTTAAGCAAAAATATATATTTTTTATATTTTATTCTGATAAACTTTAGGCTTCTGAACATTTCATGTATAGAGACTTTTTTGACGAAATTCAACACTACTGAGTTATAAGTGATTGAATTTTAATACTTGTCGCCATTTTGCAAAAAATTGACAAAATGGATTTTGCTAACAAACATACACAGGATGCTTAAGAATTCTATTTTGTCACAAAAATTGAAATTCAAATATAAATAAATAAGCTCACACTGACCTTAACTATATTGAAAATCTTATGAGCGTATGTATAGTGGGTCGATCGACTCATCACACTAAACGTGTTTTGAAAAAAAAATACTTTTATTTTTTAATTTTTAATTTTTTTTTATAGTATCGTAAGTATAGTCGAAAGCTCTGTTTTGTATCAAAAATTCAAGTCGATTTCTTAAATAGAAACCTCGTACGAGCGTTAACTGTATGCAGAGTCGCATAAAAGCTCGTACGAGGTCTCGGTCAATATATGGTAAGACTCGGTTTTTATTAAAAAAAAAAATAATTAAAAATTGCTTTTATATGCAAATTAAAATTCCAAACACTTTTTGCATACGACATTTTTTAGTAGGATTTCATTAGGCAAAGTTATGACACTTTGAATTTTTACGATAGCCGCCATTTTGCAAAAAAATTTTATATATTTTTTTTAAACATTACGTATAGGGGCTGCACGTTCGTTCTATGCGTTACTTAAAATTTAAATTTTAATCTTCGAAACCAAGCAGTTAAGAGCGTTAACTCTTTCGAAAGTCTCAAAATGGCTAGTATGGGGGTACGATCGAACTGACACATCTCTTGTTTTCAAGCAAAAATATATATTTCTTATATTTTATTCTGATGAACTTTAGGCTTCTGAACATTTCATGTATAGGGACTTTTTTGACGAAATTCAACACTACTGAGTTATAAGTGATTAAATTTTAATACTTGTCGCCATTTTGCAAAAAATTGACAAAATGGATTTTGCTAACAAACATACACAGGATGCTTAAGAATTCTATACTGTCACAAAAATTGAAATTCAAATATAAATAAATAATCTCACACTGACCTTAACTATATTGAAAATCTTATGAGCGTATGTATAGTGGGTCGATCGACTCATCACACTAAACGTGTTTTGAAAAAAAAATACTTTTATTTTTTAATTTTTAATTTTTTTTTATAGTATCGTAAGTATAGTCGAAAGCTCTGTTTTGTTTAAAAAATTCAAGTCGATTTCTTAAATAGAAATCTCGTACGAGCGTTAACTGTATGCAGAGTCGCATAAAAGCTCGTTCGAGGTCTCGGTCAATATATGGTAAGACTCGGTTTTTATAAAAAAAAAAATAATTAAAAATCGCTTTTATATGCAAATTAAAATTCCAAACACTTTTTGCATACGACATTTTTTAGTAGGATTTCATTTAGCAAAGTTATGACACTTTGAATTTTTACGATAGCCGCCATTTTGCAAAAAAATTTTATATATTTTTTTTAAACATTACGTATAGGGGCTGCACGTTAGTTCTATGCGTTACTTAAAATTTCAATTTTAATATTCGAAACCAAGCAGTTAAGAGCGTTAACTTTTCCGAAAGTCTCAAAATGGCTAGTATGGGGGTACGATCGAACTGACACATCTCTTGTTTTCAAGCAAAAATATATATTTTTTATATTTTATTCTGATGAACTTTAGGCTTCTGAACATTTCATGTATAGAGACTTTTTTGACGAAATTCAACACTACTGAGTTATAAGTGATTGAATTTTAATACTTGTCGCCATTTTGCAAAAAATTGACAAAATGGATTTTGCTAACAAACATACACAGGATGCTTAAAAATTCTATACTGTCTCAAAAATTGAAATTCAAATATGTATAAATAAGCTCACACTGACCTTAACTATATTGAAAATCTTATGAGCGTATGTATAGTGGGTCGATCGACTCATCACACTAAACGTGTTTTGAAAAAAAAATACTTTTATTTTTTAATTTTTAATTTTTTTTTATAGTATCGTAAGTATAGTCGAAAGCTCTGTTTTGTATTAAAAATTCAAGTCGATTTCTTAAATAGAAACCTCGTACGAGCGTTAACTGTATGCAGAGTCGCATAAAAGCTCGTTCGAGGTCTCGGTCAATATATGGTAAGACTCGGTTTTTATTAAAAAAAAAATAATTAAAAATTGCTTTTATATGCAAATTAAAATTCCAAACACTTTTTGCATATAAAATTTTTCAGTAGGATTTCATTTAGCAAAGTTATGACACTTTGAATTTTTACGATAGCCGCCATTTTGCAAAAAAATTTTATATATTTTTTTTAAACATTACGTATAGGGGCTGCACGTTAGTTCTATGCGTTACTTAAAATTTAAATTTTAATCTTCGAAACCAAGCAGTTAAGAGCGTTAACTCTTCCGAAAGTCTCAAAATGGCTAGTATGGGGGTACGATCGAACTGACACATCTCTTGTTTTCAAGCAAAAATATATTTTTTTATATATTATTCTGATGAACTTTAGGCTTCTGAACATTTCATGCATAGAGACTTTTTTGACGAAATTCGACACTACTGAGTTATAAGTGATTAAATTTTAATACTTGTCGCCATTTTGCAAAAAATTGACAAAATGGATTTTGCTAACAAACATCCACAGGATGCTTAAGAATTCTATGCTGTCACAAAAATTGAAATTCAAATATAAATAAATAAGCTCACACTGACCTTAACTATATTGAAAATCTTATGAGCGTATGTATAGTGGGTCGATCGACTCATCACACTAAACGTGTTTTGAAAAAAAAATACTTTTATTTTTTAATTTTTAATTTTTTTTTATAGTATCGTAAGTATAGTCGAAAGCTCTGTTTTGTATCAAAAATTTAAGTCGATTTCTTAAATAGAAACCTCGTACGAGCGTTAACTGTATGCAGAGTCGCATAAAAGCTCGTACGAGGTCTCGGTCAATATATGGTAAGACTCGGTTTTTATTAAAAAAAAAATAATTAAAAATCGCTTTTATATGCAAATTAAAATTCCAAACACTTTTTGGATACGACATTTTTCAGTAGGATTTCATTAGGCAAAGTTATGACACTTTGAATTTTTACGATAGCCGCCATTTTGCAAAAAAATTTTATATATTTTTTTTAAACATTACGTATAGGGGCTGCACGTTCGTTCTATGCGGTACTTTAAATTTAAACTTTAATCTTCGAAACCAAGCAGTTAAGAGCGTTAACTCTTTCGAAAGTCTCAAAATGGCTAGTATGGGGGTACGATCGAACTGACACATCTCTTGTTTTCAAGCAAAAATATATATTTTTTATATTTTATTCTGATGAACTTTAGGCTTCTGAACATTTCATGTATAGGGACTTTTTTGACGAAATTCAACACTACTGAGTTATAAGTGATTGAATTTTAATACTTGTCGCCATTTTGCAAAAAATTGACAAAATGGATTTTGCTAACAAACATACACAGGATGCTTAAGAATTCTATACTGTCACAAAAATTAAAATTCAAATATAAATAAATAAGCTCACACTGACCTTAACTATATTGAAAATCTTATGAGCGTATGTATAGTGGGTCGATCGACTCATCACACTAAACGTGTTTTGAAAAAAAAATACTTTTATTTTTTAATTTTTAATTTTTTTTTATAGTATCGTAAGTATAGTCGAAAGCTCTGTTTTGTATCAAAAATTTAAGTTGATTTCTTAAATAGAAACCTCGTACGAGCGTTAACTGTATGCAGAGTCGCATAAAAGCTCGTACGAGGTCTCGGTCAATATATGGTAAGACTCGGTTTTTATTAAAAAAAAAATAATTAAAAATTGCTTTTATATGCAAATTAAAATTCCAAACACTTTTTGGATACGACATTTTTCAGTAGGATTTCATTAGGCAAAGTTATGACACTTTGAATTTTTACGATAGCCGCCATTTTGCAAAAAAATTTTATATATTTTTTTTAAACATTACGTATAGGGGCTGCACGTTCGTTCTATGCGTTACTTAAAATTTAAATTTTAATCTTCGAAACCAAGCAGTTAAGAGCGTTAACTCTTTCGAAAGTCTCAAAATGGCTAGTATGGGGGTACGATCGAACTGACACATCTCTTGTTTTCAAGCAAAAATATATATTTTTTATATTTTATTCTGATGAACTTTAGGCTTCTGAACATTTCATGTATAGGGACTTTTTTGACGAAATTCAACACTACTGAGTTATAAGTGATTAAATTTTAATACTTGTCGCCATTTTGCAAAAAATTGACAAAATGGATTTTGCTAACAAACATACACAGGATGCTTAAGAATTCTATACTGTCACAAAAATTGAAATTCAAATATAAATAAATAAGCTCACACTGACCTTAACTATATTAAAAATCTTATGAGCGTATGTATAGTGGGTCGATCGACTCATCACACTAAACGTGTTTTGAAAAAAAAATACTTTTATTTTTTAATTTTTAATTTTTTTTTATAGTATCGTAAGTATAGTCGAAAGCTCTGTTTTGTTTAAAAAATTCAAGTCGATTTCTTAAATAGAAATCTCGTACGAGCGTTAACTGTATGCAGAGTCGCATAAAAGCTCGTTCGAGGTCTCGGTCAATATATGGTAAGACTCGGTTTTTATTAAAAAAAAAAAAATTAAAAATCGCTTTTATATGCAATTAAAAATTCCAAACACTTTTTGCATACGACATTTTTTAGTAGGATTTTATTTAGCAAAGTTATGACACTTTGAATTTTTACGATAGCCGCCATTTTGCAAAAAAATTTTATATATTTTTTTTAAACATTACGTATAGGGGCTGCACGTTAGTTCTATGCGTTACTTAAAATTTCAATTTTAATATTCGAAACCAAGCAGTTAAGAGCGTTAACTCTTCCGAAAGTCTCAACATGGCTAGTATGGGGGTACGATCGAACTGACACATCTCTTGTTTTCAAGCAAAAATATATTTTTTTATATTTTATTCTGATGAACTTTAGGCTTCTGAACATTTCATGCATAGAGACTTTTTTGACGAAATTCGACACTACTGAGTTATAAGTGATTAAATTTTAATACTTGTCGCCATTTTGCAAAAAACTGACAAAATGGATTTTGCTAACAAACATCCACAGGATGCTTAAGAATTCTATGCTGTCACAAAAATTGAAATTCAAATATAAATAAAAAAGCTCACACTGACCTTAACTATATTGAAAATCTTATGAGCGTATGTATAGTGGGTCGATCGATTTATCACACTAAACGTGTTTTGAAAAAAAAATACTTTTATTTTTTAATTTTTAATTTTTTTTTATAGTATCGTAAGTATAGTCGAAAGCTCTGTTTTGTATTAAAAATTCAAGTCGATTTCTTAAATAGAAACCTCGTACGAGCGTTAACTGTATGCAGAGTCGCATAAAAGCTCGTTCGAGGTCTCGGTCAATATATAGTAAGACATGGTTTTTATTAAAAAAAAAATAATTAAAAATTGCTTTTATATGCAAATTAAAATTCCAAACACTTTTTGCATACGACATTTTTCAGTAGGATTTTATTTAGCAAAGTTATGACATTTTGAATTTTTACGATAGCCGCCATTTTGCAAAAAAATTTTATTTATTTTTTTTAAACATTACGTATAGGGGCTGCACGTTAGTTCTATGCGTTACTTAAAATTTAAATTTTAATCTTCGAAACCAAGCAGTTAAGAGCGTTAACTCTTCCAAAAGTCTCAAAATGGCTAGTATGGGGGTACGATCGAACTGACACATCTCTTGTTTTCAAGCAAAAATATATATTTTTTATATTTTATTCTGATGAACTTTAGGCTTCTGAACATTTCATGTAAAAAAACTTTTTTGACGAAATTTAACACTACTGAGTTATAAGTGATTGAATTTTTATACTTGTCGCCATTTTGCAAAAAATTGACAAAATGGATTTTGCTAACAAACATACACAGGATGCTTAAGAATTCTATACTGTCACAAAAATTGAAATTTAAATATGTATAAATAAGCTTACACTGACCTTAACTATATTGAAAATCTTATGAGCGTATGTATAGTGGGTCGATCGACTCATCACACTAAACGTGTTTTGAAAAAAAAATACTTTTATTTTTTAATTTTTAATTTTTTTTTATAGTATCGTAAGTATAGTCGAAAGCTCTGTTTTGTATCAAAAATTCAAGTCGATTTCTTAAATAGAAACCTCGTACGAGCGTTAACTGTATGCAGAGTCGCATAAAAGCTCGTTCGAGGTCTCGGTCAATATATGGTAAGACTCGGTTTTTATTAAAAAAAAAATAATTAAAAATTGCTTTTATATGCAAATTAAAATTCCAAACACTTTTTGCATACGACATTTTTCAGTAGGATTTCATTTAGCAAAGTAATGACACTTTGAATTTTTACGATAGCCGCTATTTTGCAAAAAAAATTTATATATTTTTTTTAAACATTACGTATAGGGGCTGCACGTTAGTTCTATGCGTTACTTAAAATTTAAATTTTAATCTTTAAAACCAAGCAGTTAAGAGCGTTAACTCTTCCGAAAGTCTCAAAATTTCTAGTATGGGGGTACGATCGAACTGACACATCTCTTGTTTTCAACCAAAAATATATATTTTTTATATTTTATTCTGCTGAACTTTAGGCTTCTGAACATTTCATGTATTAAGACTTTTTTGACGAAATTCAACACTACTGAGTTATAAGTGATTGAATTTTTAAACTTGTCGCCATTTTGCAAAAAATTGACAAAATGGATTTTGCTAACAAACATACACAGGATGCTTAAGAATTCTATACTGTCACAAAAATTGAAATTCAAATATGTATAAATAAGCTCACACTGACCTTAACTATATTGAAAATCTTATGAGCGTATGTATAGTGGGTCGATCGACTCATCACACTAAACGTGTTTTGAAAAAAAAATACTTTTATTTTTTAATTTTTATTTTTTTTTTATAGTATCGTAAGTATAGTCTAAAGCTCTGTTTTGTATTAAAAATTCAAGTCGATTTCTTAAATAGAAACCTCGTACGAGCGTTAACTGTATGCAGAGTCGCATAAAAGCTCGTTCGAGGTCTCGGTCAATATATGGTAAGACTCGGTTTTTATTAAAAAAAAAATAATTAAAAATTGCTTTTATATGCAAATTAAAATTCCAAACACTTTTTGCATACGACATTTTTCAGTAGGATTTTATTTAGCAAAGTTATGACACTTTGAATTTTTACGATAGCCGCCATTTTGCAAAAAAAATTTATTTATTTTTTTTAAACATTACGTATAGGGGCTGCACGTTAGTTCTATGCGTTACTTAAAATTTAAATTTTAATCTTCGAAACCAAGCAGTTAAGAGCGTTAACTCTTCCGAAAGTCTCAAAATGGCTAGTATGGGGGTACGATCGAACTGACACATCTCTTGTTTTCAAGCAAAAATATATATTTTTTATATTTTATTCTGATGAACTTTAGGCTTCTGAACATTTCATGTATAGAGACTTTTTTGACGAAATTTAACACTACTGAGTTATAAGTGATTGAATTTTAATACTTGTCGCCATTTTGCAAAAAATTGACAAAATGGATTTTGCTAACAAACATACACAGGATGCTTAAGAATTCTATACTGTCACAAAAATTGAAATTCAAATATTTATAAATAAGCTCACACTGACCTTAACTATATTGAAAATCTTATGAGCGTATGTATAGTGGGTCGATCGACTCATCACACTAAACGTGTTTTGAAAAAAAAATACTTTTATTTTTTAATTTTTAATTTTTTTTTATAGTATCGTAAGTATAGTCGAAAGCTCTGTTTTGTATCAAAAATTTAAGTCGATTTCTTAAATAGAAACCTCGTACGAGCGTTAACTGTATGCAGAGTCGCATAAAAGCTCGTACGAGGTCTCGGTCAATATATGGTAAGACTCGGTTTTTATTAAAAAAAAAATAATTAAAAATTGCTTTTATATGCAAATTAAAATTCCAAACACTTTTTGCATACGACAATTTTCAGTAGGATTTCATTAGGCAAAGTTATGACACTTTGAATTTTTACGATAGCCGCCATTTTGCAAAAAAATTTTATATATTTTTTTTAAACATTACGTATAGGGGCTGCACGTTCGTTCTATGCGTTACTTAAAATTTAAATTTTAATCTTCGAAACCAAGCAGTTAAGAGCGTTAACTCTTTCGAAAGTCTCAAAATGGCTAGTATGGGGGTACGATCGAACTGACACATCTCTTGTTTTCAAGCAAAAATATATATTTTTTGTATTTTATTCTGATGAACTTTAGGCTTTTGAACATTTCATGTATAGGGACTTTTTTGACGAAATTCAACACTACTGAGTTATAAGTGATTGAATTTTAATACTTGTCGCCATTTTGCAAAAAATTGACAAAATGGATTTTGCTAACAAACATACACAGGATGCTTAAGAATTCTATACTGTCACAAAAATTGAAATTCAAATATAAATAAATAAGCTCACACTGACCTTAACTATATTGAAAATCTTATGAGCGTATGTATAGTGGGTCGATCGACTCATCACACTAAACGTGTTTTGAAAAAAAAATACTTTTATTTTTTAATTTTTAATTTTTTTTTATAGTATCGTAAGTATAGTCGAAAGCTCTGTTTTGTATCAAAAATTTAAGTCGATTTCTTAAATAGAAACCTCGTACGAGCGTTAACTGTATGCAGAGTCGCATAAAAGCTCGTACGAGGTCTCGGTCAATATATGGTAAGACTCGGTTTTTATTAAAAAAAAAATAATTAAAAATCGCTTTTATATGCAAATTAAAATTCCAAACACTTTTTGGTTACGACATTTTTCAGTAGGATTTCATTAGGCAAAGTTATGACACTTTGAATTTTTACGATAGCCGCCATTTTGCAAAAAAATTTTATATATTTTTTTTAAACATTACGTATAGGGGCTGCACGTTCGTTCTATGCGTTACTTAAAATTTAAATTTTAATCTTCGAAACCAAGCAGTTAAGAGCGTTAACTCTTTCGAAAGTCTCAAAATGGCTAGTATGGGGGTACGATCGAACTGACACATCTCTTGTTTTCAAGCAAAAATATATATTTTTTATATTTTATTCTGATGAACTTTAGGCTTCTGAACATTTCATGTATAGGGACTTTTTTGACGAAATTCAACACTACTGAGTTATAAGTGATTAAATTTTAATACTTGTCGCCATTTTGCAAAAAATTGACAAAATGGATTTTGCTAACAAACATACACAGGATGCTTAAGAATTCTATACTGTCACAAAAATTGAAATTCAAATATAAATAAATAAGCTCACACTGACCTAAACTATATTAAAAATCTTATGAGCGTATGTATAGTGGGTCGAACGACTCATCACACTAAACGTGTTTTGAAAAAAAAATACTTTTATTTTTTAATTTTTAATTTTTTTTTATAGTATCGTAAGTATAGTCGAAAGCTCTGTTTTGTTTAAAAAATTCAAGTCGATTT
Organism: Plectrocnemia conspersa; assembly: GCF_051122295.1. Classification (NCBI taxonomy): domain Eukaryota; kingdom Metazoa; phylum Arthropoda; class Insecta; order Trichoptera; family Polycentropodidae; genus Plectrocnemia; species Plectrocnemia conspersa. The sequence continues at coordinate 32,074,808 of NW_028277166.1, forward strand.
CTTAAATAGAAATCTCGTACGAGCGTTAACTGTATGCAGAGTCGCATAAAAGCTCGTTCGAGGTCTCGGTCAATATATGGTAAGACTCGGTTTTTATTAAAAAAAAAATAATTAAAAATCGCTTTTATATGCAATTAAAAATTCCAAACACTTTTTGCATACGACATTTTTCAGTAGGATTTCATTTAGCAAAGTTATGACACTTTGAATTTTTACGATAGCCGCCATTTTGCAAAAAAATTTTATATATTTTTTTTAAACATTACGTATAGGGGCTGCACGTTAGTTCTATGCGTTACTTAAAATTTCAATTTTAATATTTGAAACCAAGCAGTTAAGAGCGTTAACTCTTCCGAAAGTCTCAAAATGGCTAGTATGGGGGTACGATCGAACTGACACATCTCTTGTTTTCAAGCAAAAATATTTATTTTTTATATTTTATTCTGATGAACTTTAGGCTTCTGAATATTTCATGTATAGAGACTTTTTTGACGAAAATAAACACTACTGAGTTATAAGTGATTGAATTTTAATACTTGTCGCCATTTTGCAAAAAATTGACAAAATGGATTTTGCTAACAAACATACACAGGATGCTTAAAAATTCTATACTGTCTCAAAAATTGAAATTCAAATATGTATAAATAAGCTCACACTGACCTTAACTATATTGAAAATCTTATGAGCGTATGTATAGTGGGTCGATCGACTCATCACACTAAACGTGTTTTGAAAAAAAAATACTTTTATTTTTTAATTTTTAATTTTTTTTTATAGTATCGTAAGTATAGTCGAAAGCTCTGTTTTGTATTAAAAATTCAAGTCGATTTCTTAAATAGAAACCTCGTACGAGCGTTAACTGTATGCAGAGTCGCATAAAAGCTCGTTCGAGGTCTCGGTCAATATATGGTAAGACTCGGTTTTTATTAAAAAAAAAATAATTAAAAATTGCTTTTATATGCAAATTAAAATTCCAAACACTTTTTGCATATCAAATTTTTCAGTAGGATTTCATTTAGCAAAGTTATGACACTTTGAATTTTTACGATAGCCGCCATTTTGCAAAAAAAATTTATATATTTTTTTTAAACATTACGTATAGGGGCTGCACGTTAGTTCTATGCGTTACTTAAAATTTTAATTTTAATCTTCGAAACCAAGCAGTTAAGAGCGTTAACTCTTCCGAAAGTCTCAAAATGGCTAGTATGGGGGTACGATCGAACTGACACATCTCTTGTTTTCAAGCAAAAATATATTTTTTTATATTTTATTCTGATGAACTTTAGGCTTCTGAACATTTATGCATAGAGACTTTTTTGACGAAATTCGACACTACTGAGTTATAAGTGATTAAATTTTAATACTTGTCGCCATTTTGCAAAAAACTGACAAAATGGATTTTGCTAACAAACATCCACAGGATGCTTAAGAATTCTATGCTGTCACAAAAATTGAAATTCAAATATAAATAAATAAGCTCACACTGACCTTAACTATATTGAAAATCTTATGAGCGTATGTATAGTGGGTCGATCGATTTATCACACTAAACGTGTTTTGAAAAAAAAATACTTTTATTTTTTAATTTTTAATTTTTTTTTATAGTATCGTAAGTATAGTCGAAAGCTCTGTTTTGTATTAAAAATTCAAGTCGATTTCTTAAATAGAAACCTCGTACGAGCGTTAACTGTATGCAGAGTCGCATAAAAGCTCGTTCGAGGTCTCGGTCAATATATAGTAAGACTCGGTTTTTATTAAAAAAAAAATAATTAAAAATTGCTTTTATATGCAAATTAAAATTCCAAACACTTTTTGCATACGACATTTTTCAGTAGGATTTTATTTAGCAAAGTTATGACATTTTGAATTTTTACGATAGCCGCCATTTTGCAAAAAAATTTTATTTATTTTTTTTAAACATTACGTATAGGGGCTGCACGTTAGTTCTATGCGTTACTTAAAATTTAAATTTTAATCTTCGAAACCAAGCAGTTAAGAGCGTTAACTCTTCCGAAAGTCTCAAAATGGCTAGTATGGGGGTACGATCGAACTGACACATCTCTTGTTTTCAATCAAAAATATATATTTTTTATATTTTATTCTGATGAACTTTAGGCTTCTGAACATTTCATGTATAAAAACTTTTTTGACGAAATTTAACACTACTGAGTTATAAGTGATTGAATTTTTATACTTGTCGCCATTTTGCAAAAAATTGACAAAATGGATTTTGCTAACAAACATACACAGGATGCTTAAGAATTCTATACTGTCACAAAAATTGAAATTCAAATATGTATAAATAAGCTCACACTGACCTTAACTATATTGAAAATCTTATGAGCGTATGTATAGTGGGTCGATCGACTCATCACACTAAACGTGTTTTGAAAAAAAAATACTTTTATTTTTTAATTTTTAATTTTTTTTTATAGTATCGTAAGTATAGTCGAAAGCTCTGTTTTGTATCAAAAATTCAAGTCGATTTCTTAAATAGAAACCTCGTACGAGCGTTAACTGTATGCAGAGTCGCATAAAAGCTCGTTCGAGGTCTCGGTCAATATATGGTAAGACTCGGTTTTTATTAAAAAAAAAATAATTAAAAATTGCTTTTATATGCAAATTAAAATTCCAAACACTTTTTGCATACGACATTTTTCAGTAGGATTTCATTTAGCAAAGTAATGACACTTTGAATTTTTACGATAGCCGCTATTTTGCAAAAAAAATTTATATGTTTTTTTTAAACATTACGTATAGGGGCTGCACGTTAGTTCTATGCGTTACTTAAAATTTAAATTTTAATCTTTAAAACCAAGCAGTTAAGAGCGTTAACTCTTCCGAAAGTCTCAAAATGGCTAGTATGGGGGTACGATCGAACTGACACATCTCTTGTTTTCAACCAAAAATATATATTTTTTATATTTTATTCTGCTGAACTTTAGGCTTCTGAACATTTCATGTATTAAGACTTTTTTGACGAAATTCAACACTACTGAGTTATAAGTGATTGAATTTTTAAACTTGTCGCCATTTTGCAAAAAATTGACAAAATGGATTTTGCTAACAAACATACACAGGATGCTTAAGAATTCTATACTGTCACAAAAATTGAAATTCAAATATAAATAAATAAGCTCACACTGACCTTAACTATATTGAAAATCTTATGAGCGTATGTATAGTGGGTCGATCGACTCATCACACTAAACGTGTTTTGAAAAAAAAATACTTTTATTTTTTAATTTTTAATTTTTTTTTATAGTATCGTAAGTATAGTCGAAAGCTCTGTTTTGTATTAAAAATTCAAGTCGATTTCTTAAATAGAAACCTCGTACGAGCGTTAACTGTATGCAGAGTCGCATAAAAGCTCGTATGAGGTCTCGGTCAATATATGGTAAGACTCGGTTTTTATTAAAAAAAAAATAATTAAAAATTGCTTTTATATGCAAATTAAAATTCCGAACACTTTTTGCATATAAAATTTTTCAGTAGGATTTCATTTAGCAAAGTTATGACACTTTGAATTTTTACGATAGCCGCCATTTTGCAAAAAAATTTTATATATTTTTTTTAAACATTACGTATAGGGGCTGCACGTTAGTTCTATGCGTTACTTAAAATTTAAATTTTAATCTTCGAAACCAAGCAGTTAAGAGCGTTAACTCTTCCGAAAGTCTCAAAATGGCTAGTATGGGGGTACGATCGAACTGACACATCTCTTGTTTTCAAGCAAAAATATATTTTTTTATATTTTATTCTGATGAACTTTAGGCTTCTGAACATTTCATGCATAGAGACTTTTTTGACGAAATTCGACACTACTGAGTTATAAGTGATTAAATTTTAATACTTGTCGCCATTTTGCAAAAAACTGACAAAATGGATTTTGCTAACAAACATCCACAGGATGCTTAAGAATTCTATGCTGTCACAAAAATTAAAATTCAAATATAAATAAATAAGCTCACACTGACCTTAACTATATTGAAAATCTTATGAGCGTATGTATAGTGGGTCGATCGATTTATCACACTAAACGTGTTTTGAAAAAAAAATACTTTTATTTTTTAATTTTTAATTTTTTTTTATAGTATCGTAAGTATAGTCGAAAGCTCTGTTTTGTATTAAAAATTCAAGTCAATTTCTTAAATAGAAACCTCGTACAAGCGTTAACTGTATGCAGAGTCGCATAAAAGCTCGTTCGAGGTCTCGGTCAATATATGGTAAGACTCAGTTTTTATTAAAAAAAAAATAATTAAAAATTGCTTTTATATGCAAATTAAAATTCCAAACACTTTTTGCATTAGACATTTTTCAGTAGGATTTTATTTAGCAAAGTTATGACATTTTGAATTTTTACGATAGCCGCCATTTTGCAAAAAAATTTTATTTATTTTTTTTAAACATTACGTAGAGGGGCTGCACGTTAGTTCTATGCGTTACTTAAAATTTAAATTTTAATCATCGAAACCAAGCAGTTAAGAGCGTTAACTCTTCCGAAAGTCTCAAAATGGCTAGTATGGGGGTACGATCGAACTGACACATCTCTTGTTTTCAAGCAAAAATATATATTTTTTATATTTTATTCTGATGAACTTTAGGCTTCTGAACATTTCATGTATAGAGACTTTTTTGACGAAATTCAACACTACTGAGTTATAAGTGATTGAATTTTTATACTTGTCGCCATTTTGCAAAAAATTGACAAAATGGATTTTGCTAACAAACATACACAGGAAGCTTAAGAATTCTATACTGTCACAAAAATTGAAATTTAAATATGTATAAATAAGCTTACACTGACCTTAACTATATTGAAAATCTTATGAGCGTATGTATAGTGGGTCGATCGACTCATCACACTAAACGTGTTTTGAAAAAAAAATACTTTTATTTTTTAATTTTTAATTTTTTTTTATAGTATCGTAAGTATAGTCGAAAGCTCTGTTTTGTATCAAAAATTCAAGTCGATTTCTTAAATAGAAACCTCGTACGAGCGTTAACTGTATGCAGAGTCGCATAAAAGCTCGTTCGAGGTCTCGGTCAATATATGGTAAGACTCGGTTTTTATTAAAAAAAAAATAATTAAAAATTGCTTTTATATGCAAATTAAATTTCCAAACACTTTTTGCATACGACATTTTTCAGTAGGATTTTATTTAGCAAAGTTATGACACTTTGAATATTTACGATAGCCGCCATTTTGCAAAAAAATTTTATATATTTTTTTTAAACATTACGTATAGGGGCTGCACGTTAGTTCTATGCGTTACTTAAAATTTAAATTTAAATCTTCGAAACCAAGCAGTTAAAAGCGTTAACTCTTTCGAAAGTCTCAAAATGGCTAGTATGGGGGTACGATCGAACTGACACTCTCTTGTTTTCAAGCAAAAATATATATTTTTTATATTTTATTCTGATGAACTTTAGGCTTCTGAACATTTCATGTATAGAGACTTTTTTGACGAAATTCAACACTACTGAGTTATAAGTGATTGAATTTTTATACTTGTCGCCATTTTGCAAAAAATTGACAAAATGGATTTTGCTAACAAACATACACAGGAAGCTTAAGAATTCTATACTGTCACAAAAATTGAAATTTAAATATGTATAAATAAGCTTACACTGACCTTAACTATATTGAAAATCTTATGAGCGTATGTATAGTGGGTCGATCGACTCATCACACTAAACGTGTTTTGAAAAAAAAATACTTTTATTTTTTAATTTTTAATTTTTTTTTATAGTATCGTAAGTATAGTCGAAAGCTCTGTTTTGTATCAAAAATTCAAGTCGATTTCTTAAATAGAAACCTCGTACGAGCGTTAACTGTATGCAGAGTCGCATAAAAGCTCGTTCGAGGTCTCGGTCAATATATGGTAAGACTCGGTTTTTATTAAAAAAAAAATAATTAAAAATTGCTTTTATATGCAAATTAAATTTCCAAACACTTTTTGCATACGACATTTTTCAGTAGGATTTTATTTAGCAAAGTTATGACACTTTGAATATTTACGATAGCCGCCATTTTGCAAAAAAATTTTATATATTTTTTTTAAACATTACGTATAGGGGCTGCACGTTAGTTCTATGCGTTACTTAAAATTTAAATTTAAATCTTCGAAACCAAGCAGTTAAAAGCGTTAACTCTTTCGAAAGTCTCAAAATGGCTAGTATGGGGGTACGATCGAACTGACACTCTCTTGTTTTCAAGCAAAAATATATATTTTTTATATTTTATTCTGATGAACTTTAGGCTTCTGAACATTTCATGGATAGAGACTTTTTTGACGAAATTCAACACTACTGAGTTATAAGTGATTGAATTTTAATACTTGTCGCCATTTTGCAAAAAATTGACAAAATGGATTTTGCTAACAAACATACACAGGATGCTTAAGAATTCTATACTGTCACAAAAATTAAAATTCAAATATGTATAAATAAGCTCACACTTACCTAAACTATATTGAAAATCTTATGAGCGTATGTATAGTGGGTCGATCGACTCATCACACTAAACGTGTTTTGAAAAAAAAATACTTTTATTTTTTAATTTTTAATTTTTTTTTATAGTATCGTAAGTATAGTCGAAAGCTCTGTTTTGTATTAAAAATTTAAGTCGATTTCTTAAATAGAAACCTCGTACGAGCGTTAACTGTATGCAGAGTCGCATAAAAGCTCGTTCGAGGTCTCGGTCAATATATGGTAAGACTCGGTTTTCATTAAAAAAAAAATAATTAAAAATTGCTTTTATATGCAAATTAAAATTCCAAACAATTTTTTAATACGACATTTTTCAGTAGGATTTCATTTAGCAAAGTTATGACACTTTGAATTTTTACGATAGATGCCATTTTGCAAAAAAATTTTATATATTTTTTTTAAACATTACGTATAGGGGCTGCACGTTAGTTCTATGCGTTACTTAAAATTTAAATTTTAATCTTCGAAACCAAGCAGTTAAGAGCGTTAACTCTTCCGAAAGTCTCAAAATGGCTAGTATGGGGGTACGATCGAACTGACACATCTCTTGTTTTCAAGCAAAAATATATATTTTTTATATTTTATTCTGATGAACTTTAGGCTTCTGAACATTTCATGTATAGAGACTTTTTTGACGAAATTTAACACTACTGAGTTATAAGTGATTGAATTTTAATACTTGTCGCCATTTTGCAAAAAATTGACAAAATGGATTTTGCTAACAAACATACACAGGATGCTTAAGAATTCTATACTGTCACAAAAATTGAAATTCAAATATTTATAAATAAGCTCACACTGACCTTAACTATATTGAAAATCTTATGAGCGTATGTATAGTGGGTCGATCGACTCATCACACTAAACGTGTTTTGAAAAAAAAATACTTTTATTTTTTAATTTTTAATTTTTTTTTATAGTATCGTAAGTATAGTCGAAAGCTCTGTTTTGTATCAAAAATTTAAGTCGATTTCTTAAATAGAAACCTCGTACGAGCGTTAACTGTATGCAGAGTCGCATAAAAGCTCGTACGAGGTCTCGGTCAATATATGGTAAGACTCGGTTTTTATTAAAAAAAAAATAATTAAAAATTGCTTTTATATGCAAATTAAAATTCCAAACACTTTTTGCATACGACAATTTTCAGTAGGATTTCATTAGGCAAAGTTATGACACTTTGAATTTTTACGATAGCCGCCATTTTGCAAAAAAATTTTATATATTTTTTTTAAACATTACGTATAGGGGCTGCACGTTCGTTCTATGCGTTACTTAAAATTTAAATTTTAATCTTCGAAACCAAGCAGTTAAGAGCGTTAACTCTTTCGAAAGTCTCAAAATGGCTAGTATGGGGGTACGATCGAACTGACACATCTCTTGTTTTCAAGCAAAAATATATATTTTTTCTATTTTATTCTGATGAACTTTAGGCTTCTGAACATTTCATGTATAGGGACTTTTTTGACGAAATTCAACACTACTGAGTTATAAGTGATTGAATTTTAATACTTGTCGCCATTTTGCAAAAAATTGACAAAATGGATTTTGCTAACAAACATACACAGGATGCTTAAGAATTCTATACTGTCACAAAAATTGAAATTCAAATATAAATAAATAATCTCACACTGACCTTAACTATATTGAAAATCTTATGAGCGTATGTATAGTGGGTCGATCGACTCATCACACTAAACGTGTTTTGAAAAAAAAATACTTTTATTTTTTAATTTTTAATTTTTTTTTATAGTATCGTAAGTATAGTCAAAAGCTCTGTTTTGTTTAAAAAATTCAAGTCGATTTCTTAAATAGAAATCTCGTACGAGCGTTAACTGTATGCAGAGTCGCATAAAAGCTCGTTCGAGGTCTCGGTCAATATATGGTAAGACTCGGTTTTTATTAAAAAAAAAATAATTAAAAATCGCTTTTATATGCAAATTAAAATTCCAAACACTTTTTGCATACGACATTTTTTAGTAGGATTTCATTTAGCAAAGTTATGACACTTTGAATTTTTACGATAGCCGCCATTTTGCAAAAAAATTTTATATATTTTTTTTAAACATTACGTATAGGGGCTGCACGTTAGTTCTATGCGTTACTTAAAATTTCAATTTTAATATTCGAAACCAAGCAGTTAAGAGCGTTAACTCTTCCGAAAGTCTCAAAATGGCTAGTATGGGGGTACGATCGAACTGACACATCTCTTGTTTTCAAGCAAAAATATATATTTTTTATATTTTATTCTGATGAACTTTAGGCTTCTGAACATTTCATGTATAGGGACTTTTTTGACGAAATTCAACACTACTGAGTTATAAGTGATTGAATTTTAATACTTGTCGCCATTTTGCAAAAAATTGACAAAATGGATTTTGCTAACAAACATACACAGGATGCTTAAAAATTCTATACTGTCTCAAAAATTGAAATTCAAATATGTATAAATAAGCTCACACTGACCTTAACTATATTGAAAATCTTATGAGCGTATGTATAGTGGGTCGATCGACTCATCACACTAAACGTGTTTTGAAAAAAAAATACTTTTATTTTTTAATTTTTAATTTTTTTTTATAGTATCGTAAGTATAGTCGAAAGCTCTGTTTTGTATTAAAAATTCAAGTCGATTTCTTAAATAGAAACCTCGTACGAGCGTTAACTGTATGCAGAGTCGCATAAAAGCTCGTTCGAGGTCTCGGTCAATATATGGTAAGACTCGGTTTTTATTAAAAAAAAAATAATTAAAAAAAGACTTTTATATGCAAATTAAAATTCCAAACACTTTTTGCATACGACATTTTTCAGTAGGATTTTATTTAGCAAAGTTCTGACACTTTAAATTTTTACGATAGCCGCCATTTTGCAAAAAAATTTTATATATTTTTTTTAAACATTACGTATAGGGGCTGCACGTTAGTTCTATGCGTTACTTAAAATTTAACATTTAATCTTCGAAACCAAGCAGTTAATAGCGTTAACTTTTCCGTAAGTCTCAAAATGGCTAGTATGGGGGTACGATCGAACTGACACATCTCTTGTTTTCAAGCAAAAATATATATTTTTTATATTTTATTCTGATGAACTTTAGGCTTCTGAACATTTTATGTATAGAGACTTTTTTGACGAAATTTAACACTACTGAGTTATAAGTGATTGAATTTTAATACTTGTCGCCATTTTGCAAAAAATTGACAAAATGGATTTTGCTAACAAACATACACAGGATGCTTAAGAATTCTATACTGTCACAAAAATTGAAATTCAAATATGTATAAATAAGCTCACACTGACCTTAACTATATTGAAAATCTTATGAGCGTATGTATAGTGGGTCGATCGACTCATCACACTAAACGTGTTTTGAAAAAAAAATACTTTTATTTTTTAATTTTTAATTTTTTTTTATAGTATCGTAAGTATAGTCGAAAGCTCTGTTTTGTATTAAAAATTCAAGTCGATTTCTTAAATAGAAACCTCGTACGAGCGTTAACTGTATGCAGAGTCGCATATAAGCTCGTTCGAGGTCTCGGTCAATATATGGTAAGACTCGGTTTTTATTAAAAAAAAAATAATTAAAAATTGCTTTTATATGCAAATTACAATTCCAAACACTTTTTGCATACGACATTTTTCAGTAGGATTTTATTTAGCAAAGTTATGACACTTTTAATTTTTACGATAGCCGCCATTTTGCAAAAAAATTATATTTATTTTTTTTAAACATTACGTATAGGGGCTGCACGTTAGTTCTATGCGTTACTTAAAATTTAAATTTTAATCTTCGAAACCAAGCAGTTAAGAGCGTTAACTCTTCCGAAAGTCTCAAAATGGCTAGTATGGGGGTACGATCGAACTGACACATCTCTTGTTTTCAAGCAAAAATATATATTTTTTATATTTTATTCTGATGAACTTTAGGCTTCTGAACATTTCATGTATAGGGACTTTTTTGACAAAATTCAACACTACTGAGTTATAAGTGATTGAATTTTAATACTTGTCGCCATTTTGCAAAAAATTGACAAAATGGATTTTACTAACAAACATACACAGGATGCTTAAGAATTCTATACTGTCACAAAAATTGAAATTCAAATATAAATAAATAAGCTCACACTGACCTTAACTATATTGAAAATCTTATGAGCGTATGTATAGTGGGTCGATCGACTCATCACACTAAACGTGTTTTGAAAAAAAAATACTTTTATTTTTTAATTTTTAATTTTTTTTTATAGTATCGTAAGTATAGTCGAAAGCTCTGTTTTGTTTAAAAAATTCAAGTCGATTTCTTAAATAGAAATCTCGTACGAGCGTTAACTGTATGCAGAGTCGCATAAAAGCTCGTACGAGGTCTCGGTCAATATATGGTAAGACTCGGTTTTTATTAAAAAAAAAATAATTAAAAATTGCTTTTATATGCAAATTAAAATTCCAAACACTTTTTGGATACGACATTTTTCAGTAGGATTTCATTAGGCAAAGTTATGACACTTTGAATTTTTACGATAGCCGCCATTTTGCAAAAAAATTTTATATATTTTTTTTAAACATTACGTATAGGGGCTGCACGTTCGTTCTATGCGTTACTTAAAATTTTAATTTTAATCTTCGAAACCAAGCAGTTAAGAGCGTTAACTCTTTCGAAAGTCTCAAAATGGCTAGTATGGGGGTACGATCGAACTGACACATCTCTTGTTTTCAAGCAAAAATATATATTTTTTATATTTTATTCTGATGAACTTTAGGCTTCTGAACATTTCATGTATAGGGACTTTTTAGACGAAATTCAACACTACTGAGTTATAAGTGATTGAATTTTAATACTTGTCGCCATTTTGCAAAAAATTGACAAAATGGATTTTGCTAACAAACATACACAGGATGCTTAAGAATTCTATACTGTCACAAAAATTGAAATTCAAATATAAATAAATAAGCTCACACTGACCTTAATTATATTGAAAATCTTATGAGCGTATGTATAGTGGGTCGATCGACTCATCACACTAAACGTGTTTTGAAAAAAAAATACTTTTATTTTTTAATTTTTAATTTTTTTTTATAGTATCGTAAGTATAGTCGAAAGCTCTGTTTTGTTTAAAAAATTCAAGTCGATTTCTTAAATATAAATCTCGTACGAGCGTTAACTGTATGCAGAGTCGCATAAAAGCTCGTTCGAGGTCTCGGTTAATATATGGTAAGACTCGGTTTTTAAAAAAAAAAAAATAATTAAAAATCGCTTTTATATGCAAATTAAAATTCCAAACACTTTTTGAATACGACATTTTTCAGTAGGATTTCATTAGGCAAAGGTATGACACTTTGAATTTTTACGATAGCCGCCATTTTGCAAAAAAATTTTATATATTTTTTTTAAACATTACGTATAGGGGCTGCACGTTCGTTCTATGCGTTACTTGAAATTGATATTTTAATCTTTTAAACCAAGCAGTTAAGAGCGTTAACTCTTTCGAAAGTCTCAAAATGGCTAGTATGGGGGTACGATCGAACTGACACATCTCTTGTTTTTAAGCAAAAATATATATTTTTTATATTTTATTCTGATGAACTTTAGGCTTCTGAACATTTCATGTATAGGGACTTTTTTGACGAAATTCAACACTACTGAGTTATAAGTGATTGAATTTTAATACTTGTCGCCATTTTGCAAAAAATTGACAAAATGGATTTTGCTAACAAACATACACAGGATGCTTAAGAATTCTATACTGTCACAAAAATTGAAATTCAAATATAAATAAATAAGCTCACACTGACCTTAACTATATTGAAAATCTTATGAGCGTATGTATAGTGGGTCGATCGACTCATCACACTAAACGTGTTTTGAAAAAAAAATACTTTTATTTTTTAATTTTTAATTTTTTTTTATAGTATCGTAAGTATAGTCGAAAGCTCTGTTTTGTATCAAAAATTTAAGTCGATTTTTTAAATAGAAACCTCGTACAAGCGTTAACTGTATGCAGAGTCGCATAAAAGCTCGTACGAGGTCTCGGTCAATATATGGTAAGACTCGGTTTTTATTAAAAAAAAAATAATTAAAAAATGCTTTTATATGCAAATTAAAATTCCAAACACTTTTTGCATACGACAATTTTCAGTAGGATTTCATTAGGCAAAGTTATGACACTTTGAATTTTTACGATAGCCGCCATTTTGCAAAAAAATTTTATATATTTTTTTTAAACATTACGTATAGGGGCTGCAAGTTCGTTCTATGCGTTACTTAAAATTTAAATTTTAATCTTCGAAACCAAGCAGTTAAGAGCGTTAACTCTTTCGAAAGTCTCAAAATGGCTAGTATGGGGGTACGATCGAACTGACACATCTCTTGTTTTCAAGCAAAAATATATATTTTTTATATTTTATTCTGATGAACTTTAGGCTTCTGAACATTTCATGTATAGAGACTTTTTTGACGAAATTCAACACTACTGAGTTATAAGTGATTGAATTTTAATACTTGTCGCCATTTTGCAAAAAATTGACAAAATGGATTTTGCTAACAAACATACACAGGATGCTTAAGAATTCTATACTGTCACAAAAATTGAAATTCAAATATGTATAAATAAGCTCACACTGACCTTAACTATATTGAAAATCTTATGAGCGTATGTATAGTGGTTCGATCGACTCATCACACTAAACGTGTTTTGAAAAAAAAATACTTTTATTTTTTAATTTTTAATTTTTTTTTATAGTATCGTAAGTATAGTCGAAAGCTCTGTTTTGTATTAAAAATTGAAGTCGATTTCTTAAATAGAAACCTCGTACGAGCGTTAACTGTATGCAGAGTCGCATAAAAGCTCGTTCGAGGTCTCGGTCAATATATGGTAAGACTCGGTTTTTATTAAAAAAAAATATAATTAAAAATTGCTTTTATATGCAAATTAAAATTCCAAACACTTTTTGCATACGACATTTTTCAGTAGGATTTTATTTAGCAAAGTTATGACACTTTGAATTTTTACAATAGCCGCCATTTTGCAAAAAAATTTTATATATTTTTTTTAAACATTACGTATAGGGGCTGCACGTTCGTTCTATGCGTTACTTGAAATTTAAATTTTAATCTTTGAAACCAAGCAGTTAAGAGCGTTAACTCTTCCGAAAGTCTCAAAATGGCTAGTATGGGGGTACGATCGAACTGACACATCTTTCGTTTTCAAGCAAAAATATATATTTTTTATATTTTATTCTGATGAACTTTAGGCTTCTGAACATTTCATGTATAGAGACTTTTTTGACGAAATTCAACACTACTGAGTTATAAGTGATTGAATTTTAATACTTGTCGCCATTTTGCAAAAAATTGACAAAATGGATTTTGCTAACAAACATACACAGGATGCTTAAGAATTCTATACTGTCACAAAAATTGAAATTCAAATATTTATAAATAAGCTCACACTGACCTTAACTATATTGAAAATCTTATGAGCGTATGTATAGTGGGTCGATCGACTCATCACACTAAACGTGTTTTGAAAAAAAAATACTTTTATTTTTTAATTTTTAATTTTTTTTTATAGTATCGTAAGTATAGTCGAAAGCTCTGTTTTGTATCAAAAATTCAAGTCGATTTCTTAAATAGAAACCTCGTACGAGCGTTAACTGTATGCAGAGTCGCATAAAAGCTCGTTCGAGGTCTCGGTCAATATATGGTAAGACTCGGTTTTTATTAAAAAAAAAATAATTAAAAATTGCTTTTATATGCAAATTAAAATTCCAAACACTTTTTGAATTCGACATTTTTCAGTAGGATTTCATTTAGCAAAGTTATGACACTTTGAATTTTTACGATAGCCGCCATTTTGCAAAAAAATTTTATATATTTTTTTTAAACATTACGTATAGGGGCTGCACGTTAGTTCTATGCGTTACTTAAAATTGAAATTTTAATCTTCGAAACCAAGCAAATAGGAGCGTTTACTCTTCCGAAAGTCTCAAAATGGCTAGTATGGGGGTACGATCGAACTGACACATCTCTTGTTTTCAAGCAAAAATATATATTTTTTATATTTTATTCTGATGAACTTTAGGCTTCTGAACATTTCATGTATAGAGACTTTTTTGACGAAATTCAACACTACTGAGTTATAAGTGATTGAATTTTAATACTTGTCGCCATTTTGCAAAAAATTGACAAAATGGATTTTGCTAACAAACATACACAGGATGCTTAAGAATTCTATACTGTCACAAAAATTGAAATTCAAATATAAATAAATAAGCTCACACTGACCTTAACTATATTAAAAATCTTATGAGCGTATGTATAGTGGGTCGATCGACTCATCACACTAAACGTGTTTTGAAAAAAAAATACTTTTATTTTTTAATTTTTAATTTTTTTTTATAGTATCGTAAGTATAGTCGAAAGCTCTGTTTTGTATCAAAAATTCAAGTCGATTTATAAAATAGAAACCTCGTACGAGCGTTAACTGTATTCAGAGTCGCATAAAAGCTCGTTCGAGTTCTCGGTCAATATATGGTAAGACTCGGTTTTTATTAAAAAAAAAATAATTAAAAATTGCTTTTATATGCAAATTAAAATTCCAAACACTTTTTGCATACGACATTTTTCAGTAGGATTTTATTTAGCAAAGTTATGACACTTTGAATTTTTACGATAGCCGCCATTTTGCAAAAAAATTTTATATATTTTTTTTAAACATTACGTATAGGGGCTGCACGTTAGTTCTATGCGTTACTTAAAATTTAAATTTTAATCTTAGAAACCAAGCAGTTAAGAGCGTTAACTCTTCCGAAAGTCTCAAAATGGCTAGTATGGGGGTACGATCGAACTGACACATCTCTTGTTTTCAAGCAAAAATATATATTTTTTATATTTTATTCTGATGAACTTTATGCTTCTGAACATTTCATGTATAGAGACTTTTTTGACGAAATTTAACACTACTAAGTTATAAGTGATTGAATTTTAATACTTGTCGCCATTTTGCAAAAAATTGACAAAATGGATTTTGCTAACAAACATACACAGGATGCTTCAGAATTCTATACTGTCACAAAAATTGAAATTCAAATATGTATAAATAAGCTCACACTGACCTTAACTATATTGAAAATCTTATGAGCGTATGTATAGTGGGTCGATCGACTCATCACACTAAACGTGTTTTGAAAAAAAAATACTTTTATTTTTTAATTTTTAATTTTTTTTTATAGTATCGTAAGTATAGTCGAAAGCTCTGTTTTGTATCAAAAATTCAAGTCGATTTCTTAAATAGAAACCTCGTACGAGCGTTAACTGTATGCAGAGTCGCATAAAAGCTCGTTCGAGGTCTCGGTCAATATATGGTAAGACTCGGTTTTTATTAAAAAAAATATAATTAAAAATTGCTTTTATATGCAAATTAAAATTCCAAACACTTTTTGCATACGACATTTTTCGTTAGGATTTTATTTAGCAAAGTTATGACACTTTGAATTTTTACAATAGCCGCCATTTTGCAAAAAAATTTTATATATTTTTTTTAAACATTACGTATAGGGGCTGCACGTTGGTTCTATGCGTTACTTAAAATTTAAATTTTAATCTTCGAAACCAAGCAAATAGGAGCGTTTACTCTTCCGAAAGTCTCAAAATGGCTAGTATGGGGGTACGATCGAACTGACACATCTCTTGTTTTCAAGCAAAAATATAAATTTTTTATATTTTATTCTGATGAACTTTAGGCTTCTGAACATTTCATGTATAGAGACTTTTTTGACGAAATTCAACACTACTGAGTTATAAGTGATTGAATTTTAATACTTGTCGCCATTTTGCAAAAAATTGACAAAATGGATTTTGCTAACAAACATACACAGGATGCTTAAGAATTCTATACTGTCACAAAAATTGAAATTCAAATATAAATAAATAAGCTCACACTGACCTTAACTATATTGAAAATCTTATGAGCGTATGTATAGTGGGTCGATCGACTCATCACACTAAACGTGTTTTGAAAAAAAAATACTTTTATTTTTTAATTTTTAATTTTTTTTTATAGTATCGTAAGTATAGTCGAAAGCTCTGTTTTGTATCCAAAATTCAAGTCAATTTCTTAAATATAAACCTCGTACGAGCGTTAACTGTATGCAGAGTCGCATAAAAGCTCGTTCGAGGTCTCGGTCAATATATGGTAAGACTTGGTTTTTATTAAAAAAAAAATAATTAAAAATTGCTTGTATATGCAAATTAAAATTCCAAACACTTTTTGCATACGACATTTTTCAGTAGGATTTCATTTAGCAAAGTTATGACACTTTGAATTTTTACGATAGCCGCCATTTTGCAAAAAAAATATATTTATTTTTTTTAAACATTACGTATAGGGGCTGCACGTTAGTTCTATGCGTTACTTAAAATTTAAATTTTAATCTTCGAAACCAAGCAGTTAAGAGCGTTAACTCTTCCGAAAGTCTCAAAATGGCTAGTATGGGGGTACGATCGAACTGACACATCTCTTGTTTTCAAGCAAAAATATATATTTTTTATATTTTATTCTGATGAACTTTAGGCTTCTGAACATTTTATGTATAGAGACTTTTTTGACGAAATTCAACACTACTGAGTTATAAGTGATTGAATTTTAATACTTGTCGCCATTTTGCAAAAAATTGACAAAATGGATTTTGCTAACAAACATACACAGGATGCTTAAGAATTCTATACTGTCACAAAAACTGAAATTCAAATATGTATAAATAAGCTCACACTGACCTTAACTATATTGAAAATCTTATGAGCGTATGTATAGTGGGTCGATCGACTCATCACACTAAACGTGTTTTGAAAAAAAAATACTTTTATTTTTTAATTTTTATTTTTTTTTTATGGTATCGTAAGTATAGTCTAAAGCTCTGTTTTGTATTAAAAATTCAAGTCGATTTCTTAAATAGAAACCTCGTACGAGCGTTAACTGTATGCAGAGTCGCATAAAAGCTCGTTCGAGGTCTCGGTCAATATATTGTAAGACTCGGTTTTTATTAAAAAAAAAATAATAAAAAATTGCTTTTATATGCAAATTAAAATTCCAAACACTTTTTGCATACGACATTTTTCAGTAGGATTTCATTTAGCAAAGTTATGACACTTTGAATTTTTACGATAGCCGCCATTTTGCAAAAAAATTTTATATATTTTTTTTAAACATAACGTATAGGGGCTGCACGTTAGTTCTATGCGTTACTTAAAATTTAAATTTTAATCTTAGAAACCAAGCAGTTAAGAGCGTTAACTCTTCCGAAAGTCTCAAAATGGCTAGTATGGGGGTACGATCGAACTGACACATCTCTTGTTTTCAAGCAAAAATATATATTTTTTATATTTTATTCTGATGAACTTTAGGCTTCTGAACATTTCATGTATAGAGACTTTTTTGACGAAATTCAACACTACTGAGTTATAAGTGATTGAATTTTAATACTTGTCGCCATTTTGCAAAAAATTGACAAAATGGATTTTGCTAACAAACATACACAGGATGCTTAAGAATTCTATACTGTCACAAAAATTGAAATTCAAATATTAATAAATAAGCTTACACTGACCTTAACTATATTGAAAATCTTATGAGCGTATGTATAGTGGGTCGATCGACTCATCACACTAAACGTGTTTTGAAAAAAAAATACTTTTATTTTTTAATTTTTAATTTTTTTTTATAGTATCGTAAGTATAGTCGAAAGCTCTGTTTTGTATCAAAAATTCAAGTCGATTTCTTAAATAGAAATCTCGTACGAGCGTTAACTGTATGCAGAGTCGCATAAAAGCTCGTTCGAGGTCTCGGTCAATATATGGTAAGACTCGGTTTTTATTAAAAAAAAAATAATTAAAAATCGCTTTTATATGCAAATTAAAATTCCAAACACTTTCTGCATACGACATTTTTCAGTAGGATTTTATTTAGCAAAGTTATGACACTTTGAATTTTTACGATAGCCTCCATTTTGCAAAAAAATTTTATATATTTTTTTTAAACATTACGTATAGGGGCTGCACGTTAGTTCTATGCGTTACTTAAAATTTTAATTTTAATCTTTGAAACCAAGCAGTTAAGAGCGTTAACTCTTCCGAAAGTCTCAAAATGGCTAGTATGGGGGTACGATCGAACTGACACATCTCTTGTTTTCAAGCAAAAATATATATTTTTTATATTTTATTCTGATGAACTTTAGGCTTCTAAACATTTCATGTATAGGGACTTTTTTGACGAAATTCAACACTACTGAGTTATAAGTGATTGAATTTTAATACTTGTCGCCATTTTGCAAAAAATTGACAAAATGGATTTTGCTAACAAACATACACAGGATGCTTAAGAATTCTATACTGTCACAAAAATTGAAATTCAAATATAAATAAATAAGCTCACACTGACCTTAACTATATTGAAAATCTTATGAGCGTATGTATAGTGGGTCGATCGACTCATCACACTAAACGTGTTTTGAAAAAAAAATACTTTTATTTTTTAATTTTGAATTTTTTTTTATAGTATCGTAAGTATAGTCGAAAGCTCTGTTTTGTATCAAAAATTGAAGTCGATTTCTTAAATAGAAACCTCGTACGAGCGTTAACTGTATGCAGAGTCGCATAAAAGCTCGTTCGAGGTCTCGGTCAATATATGGTAAGACTCGGTTTTTATTAAAAAAAAAATAATTAAAAATTGCTTTTATATGCAAATTAAAATTCCAAACACTTTTTGAATTCGACATTTTTCAGTAGGATTTCATTTAGCAAAGTTATGACACTTTGAATATTTACGATAGCCGCCATTTTGCAAAAAAATTTTATATATTTTTTTTAAACATTACGTATAGGGGCTGCACGTTAGTTCTATGCGTTACTTAAAATTTAAATTTAAATCTTCGAAACCAAGCAGTTAAAAGCGTTAACTCTTTCGAAAGTCTCAAAATGGCTAGTATGGGGGTACGATCGAACTGACACTCTCTTGTTTTCAAGCAAAAATATATATTTTTTATATTTTATTCTGATGAACTTTAGGCTTCTGAACATTTCATGGATAGAGACTTTTTTGACGAAATTCAACACTACTGAGTTATAAGTGATTAAATTTTAATACTTGTCGCCATTTTGCAAAAAATTGACAAAATGGATTTTGCTAACAAACATACACAGGATGCTTAAGAATTCTATACTGTCACAAAAATTAAAATTCAAATATGTATAAATAAGCTCACACTGACCTAAACTATATTGAAAATCTTATGAGCGTATGTATAGTGGGTCGATCGACTCATCACACTAAACGTGTTTTGAAAAAAAAATACTTTTATTTTTTAATTTTTAATTTTTTTTTATAGTATCGTAAGTATAGTCGAAAGCTCTGTTTTGTATTAAAAATTTAAGTCGATTTCTTAAATAGAAACCTCGTACGAGCGTTAACTGTATGCAGAGTCGCATAAAAGCTCGTTCGAGGTCTCGGTCAATATATGGTAAGACTCGGTTTTTATTAAAAAAAAAATAATTAAAAATTGCTTTTATATGCAAATTAAAATTCCAAACAATTTTTTTATACGACATTTTTCAGTAGGATTTTATTTAGCAAAGGTATGACACTTTGAATTTTTACGATAGCCGCCATTTTGCAAAAAAATTTTATATATTTTTTTTAAACATTACGTATAGGGGCTGCACGTTAGTTCTATGCGTTACTTAAAATTTAAATTTTAATCTTCGAAACCAAGCAGTTAAGAGCGTTAACTCTTCCGAAAGTCTCAAAATGGCTAGTATGGGGGTACGATCGAACTGACACATCTCTTGTTTTCAAGCAAAAATATATTTTTTTATATTTTATTCTGATAAACTTTAGGCTTCTGAACATTTCATGCATAGAGACTTTTTTGACGAAATTCGACACTACTGAGTTATAAGTGATTAAATTTTAATACTTGTCGCTATTTTGCAAAAAACTGACAAAATGGATTTTGCTAACAAACATCCACAGGATGCTTAAGAATTCTATGCTGTCACAAAAATTGAAATTCAAATATAAATAAATAAGCTCACACTGACCTTAACTATATTGAAAATCTTATGAGCGTATGTATAGTGGGTCGATCGATTTATCACACTAAACGTGTTTTAAAAAAAAAATACTTTTATTTTTTAATTTTTAATTTTTTTTTATAGTATCGTAAGTATAGTCGAAAGCTCTGTTTTGTATTAAAAATTCAAGTCGATTTCTTAAATAGAAACCTCGTACGAGCGTTAACTGTATGCAGAGTCGCATAAAAGCTCGTTCGAGGTCTCGGTCAATATATGGTAAGACTCGGTTTTTATTAAAAAAAAAATAATTAAAAATTGCTTTTATATGCAAATTAAAATTCCAAACACTTTTTGCATACGACATTTTTCAGTAGGATTTTATTTAGCAAAGTTATGACATTTTGAATTTTTACGATAGCCGCCATTTTGCAAAAAAATTTTATATATTTTTTTTAAACATTACGTATAGGGGCTGCACGTTAGTTCTATGCGTTACTTAAAATTTAAATTTTAATCTTCGAAACCAAGCAGTTAAGAGCGTTAACTCTTCCGAAAGTCTCAAAATGGCTAGTATGGGGGTACGATCGAACTGACACATCTCTTGTTTTCAAGCAAAAATATATATTTTTTATATTTTATTCTGCTGAACTTTAGGCTTCTGAACATTTCATGTATAGAGACTTTTTTGACGAAATTCAACACTACTGAGTTATAAGTGATTGAATTTTAATACTTGTCGCCATTTTGCAAAAAATTGACAAAATGGATTTTGCTAACAAACATACACAGGATGCTTAAGAATTTTATACTGTCACAAAAATTGAAATTCAAATATGTATAAATAAGCTCACACTGACCTTAACTATATTGAAAATCTTATGAGCGTATGTATAGTGGGTCGATCGACTCATCACACTAAACGTGTTTTGAAAAAAAAATACTTTTATTTTTTAATTTTAATTTTTTTTTTATAGTATCGTAAGTATAGTCTAAAGCTCTGTTTTGTATTAAAAATTCAAGTCGATTTCTTAAATAGAAACCTCGTACGAGCGTTAACTGTATGCAGAGTCGCATATAAGCTCGTTCGAGGTCTCGGTCAATATATGGTAAGACTCGGTTTTTATTAAAAAAAAAATAATTAAAAATTGCTTTTATATGCAAATTAAAATTCCAAACACTTTTTGCATACGACATTTTTCAGTAGGATTTTATTTAGCAAAGTTATGACACTTTGAATTTTTACGATAGCCGCCATTTTGCAAAAAAATTATATTTATTTTTTTTAAACATTACGTATAGGGGCTGCACGTTAGTTCTATGCGTTACTTAAAATTTAAATTTTAATCTTCGAAACCAAGCAGTTAAGAGCGTTAACTCTTCCGAAAGTCTCAAAATGGCTAGTATGGGGGTACGATCGAACTGACACATCTCTTGTTTTCAAGCAAAAATATATATTTTTTATATTTTATTCTGATGAACTTTAGGCTTCTGAACATTTCATGTATAGGGACTTTTTTGACGAAATTCAACACTACTGAGTTATAAGTGATTGAATTTTAATACTTGTCGCCATTTTGCAAAAAATTGACAAAATGGATTTTACTAACAAACATACACAGGATGCTTAAGAATTCTATACTGTCACAAAAATTGAAATTCAAATATAAATAAATAAGCTTACACTGACCTTAACTATATTGAAAATCTTATGAGCGTATGTATAGTGGGTCGATCGACTCATCACACTAAACGTGTTTTGAAAAAAAAATACTTTTATTTTTTAATTTTTAATTTTTTTTTATAGTATCGTAAGTATAGTCGAAAGCTCTGTTTTGTTTAAAAAATTCAAGTCGATTTCTTAAATAGAAATCTCGTACGAGCGTTAACTGTATGCAGAGTCGCATAAAAGCTCGTACGAGGTCTCGGTCAATATATGGTAAGACTCGGTTTTTATTAAAAAAAAAATAATTAAAAATTGCTTTTATATGCAAATTAAAATTCCAAACACTTTTTGGATACGACATTTTTCAGTAGGATTTCATTAGGCAAAGTTATGACACTTTGAATTTTTACGATAGCCGCCATTTTGCAAAAAAATTTTATATATTTTTTTTAAACATTACGTATAGGGGCTGCACGTTCGTTCTATGCGTTACTTAAAATTTAAATTTTAATCTTCGAAACCAAGCAGTTAAGAGCGTTAACTCTTTCGAAAGTCTCAAAATGGCTAGTATGGGGGTACGATCGAACTGACACATCTCTTGTTTTCAAGCAAAAATATATATTTTTTATATTTTATTCTGATGAACTTTAGGCTTCTGAACATTTCATGTATAGGGACTTTTTAGACGAAATTCAACACTACTGAGTTATAAGTGATTGAATTTTAATACTTGTCGCCATTTTGCAAAAAATTGACAAAATGGATTTTGCTAACAAACATACACAGGATGCTTAAGAATTCTATACTGTCACAAAAATTGAAATTCAAATATAAATAAATAAGCTCACACTGACCTTAATTATATTGAAAATCTTATGAGCGTATGTATAGTGGGTCGATCGACTCATCACACTAAACGTGTTTTGAAAAAAAAATACTTTTATTTTTTAATTTTTAATTTTTTTTTATAGTATCGTAAGTATAGTCGAAAGCTCTGTTTTGTTTAAAAAATTCAAGTCGATTTCTTAAATAGAAATCTCGTACGAGCGTTAACTGTATGCAGAGTCGCATAAAAGCTCGTTCGAGGTCTCGGTTAATATATGGTAAGACTCGGTTTTTAAAAAAAAAAAAATAATTAAAAATCGCTTTTATATGCAAATTAAAATTCCAAACACTTTTTGAATACGACATTTTTCAGTAGGATTTCATTAGGCAAAGGTATGACACTTTGAATTTTTACGATAGCCGCCATTTTGCAAAAAAATTTTATATATTTTTTTTAAACATTACGTATAGGGGCTGCACGTTCGTTCTATGCGTTACTTGAAATTTAAATTTTAATCTTTTAAACCAAGCAGTTAAGAGCGTTAACTCTTTCGAAAGTCTCAAAATGGCTAGTATGGGGGTACGATCGAACTGACACATCTCTTGTTTTTAAGCAAAAATATATATTTTTTATATTTTATTCTGATGAACTTTAGGCTTCTGAACATTTCATGTATAGGGACTTTTTTGACGAAATTCAACACTACTGAGTTATAAGTGATTGAATTTTAATACTTGTCGCCATTTTGCAAAAAATTGACAAAATGGATTTTGCTAACAAACATACACAGGATGCTTAAGAATTCTATACTGTCACAAAAATTGAAATTCAAATATAAATAAATAAGCTCACACTGACCTTAACTATATTGAAAATCTTATGAGCGTATGTATAGTGGGTCGATCGACTCATCACACTAAACGTGTTTTGAAAAAAAAATACTTTTATTTTTTAATTTTTAATTTTTTTTTATAGTATCGTAAGTATAGTCGAAAGCTCTGTTTTGTATCAAAAATTTAAGTCGATTTCTTAAATAGAAACCTCGTACAAGCGTTAACTGTATGCAGAGTCGCATAAAAGCTCGTACGAGGTCTCGGTCAATATATGGTAAGACTCGGTTTTTATTAAAAAAAAAATAATTAAAAATTGCTTTTATATGCAAATTAAAATTCCAAACACTTTTTGCATACGACAATTTTCAGTAGGATTTCATTAGGCAAAGTTATGACACTTTGAATTTTTACGATAGCCGCCATTTTGCAAAAAAATTTTATATATTTTTTTTAAACATTACGTATAGGGGCTGCACGTTCGTTCTATGCGTTACTTAAAATTTAAATTTTAATCTTCGAAACCAAGCAGTTAAGAGCGTTAACTCTTTCGAAAGTCTCAAAATGGCTAGTATGGGGGTACGATCGAACTGACACATCTCTTGTTTTCAAGCAAAAATATATATTTTTTATATTTTATTCTGATGAACTTTAGGCTTCTGAACATTTCATGTATAGAGACTTTTTTGACGAAATTCAACACTACTGAGTTATAAGTGATTGAATTTTAATACTTGTCGCCATTTTGCAAAAAATTGACAAAATGGATTTTGCTAACAAACATACACAGGATGCTTAAGAATTCTATACTGTCACAAAAATTGAAATTCAAATATGTATAAATAAGCTCACACTGACCTTAACTATATTGAAAATCTTATGAGCGTATGTATAGTGGTTCGATCGACTCATCACACTAAACGTGTTTTGAAAAAAAAATACTTTTATTTTTTAATTTTTAATTTTTTTTTATAGTATCGTAAGTATAGTCGAAAGCTCTGTTTTGTATTAAAAATTGAAGTCGATTTCTTAAATAGAAACCTCGTACGAGCGTTAACTGTATGCAGAGTCGCATAAAAGCTCGTTCGAGGTCTCGGTCAATATATGGTAAGACTCGGTTTTTATTAAAAAAAAATATAATTAAAAATTGCTTTTATATGCAAATTAAAATTCCAAACACTTTTTGCATACGACATTTTTCAGTAGGATTTTATTTAGCAAAGTTATGACACTTTGAATTTTTACAATAGCCGCCATTTTGCAAAAAAATTTTATATATTTTTTTTAAACATTACGTATAGGGGCTGCACGTTCGTTCTATGCGTTACTTGAAATTTAAATTTTAATCTTTGAAACCAAGCAGTTAAGAGCGTTAACTCTTCCGAAAGTCTCAAAATGGCTAGTATGGGGGTACGATCGAACTGACACATCTCTTGTTTTCAAGCAAAAATATATATTTTTTATATTTTATTCTGATGAACTTTAGGCTTCTGAACATTTCATGTATAGAGACTTTTTTGACGAAATTCAACACTACTGAGTTATAAGTGATTGAATTTTAATACTTGTCGCCATTTTGCAAAAAATTGACAAAATGGATTTTGCTAACAAACATACACAGGATGCTTAAGAATTCTATACTGTCACAAAAATTGAAATTCAAATATAAATAAATAAGCTCACACTGACCTTAACTATATTAAAAATCTTATGAGCGTATGTATAGTGGGTCGATCGACTCATCACACTAAACGTGTTTTGAAAAAAAAATACTTTTATTTTTTAATTTTTAATTTTTTTTTATAGTATCGTAAGTATAGTCGAAAGCTCTGTTTTGTATCAAAAATTCAAGTCGATTTATAAAATAGAAACCTCGTACGAGCGTTAACTGTATTCAGAGTCGCATAAAAGCTCGTTCGAGTTCTCGGTCAATATATGGTAAGACTCGGTTTTTATTAAAAAAAAAATAATTAAAAATTGCTTTTATATGCAAATTAAAATTCCAAACACTTTTTGCATACGACATTTTTCAGTAGGATTTTATTTAGCAAAGTTATGACACTTTGAATTTTTACGATAGCCGCCATTTTGCAAAAAAATTTTATATATTTTTTTTAAACATGACGTATAGGGGCTGCACGTTAGTTCTATGCGTTACTTAAAATTTAAATTTTAATCTTAGAAACCAAGCAGTTAAGAGCGTTAACTCTTCCGAAAGTCTCAAAATGGCTAGTATGGGGGTACGATCGAACTGACACATCTCTTGTTTTCAAGCAAAAATATATATTTTTTATATTTTATTCTGATGAACTTTAGGCTTCTGAACATTTCATGTATAGAGACTTTTTTGACGAAATTTAACACTACTAAGTTATAAGTGATTGAATTTTAATACTTGTCGCCATTTTGCAAAAAATTGACAAAATGGATTTTGCTAACAAACATACACAGGATGCTTAAGAATTCTATACTGTCACAAAAATTGAAATTCAAATATTAATAAATAAGCTTACACTGACCTTAACTATATTGAAAATCTTATGAGCGTATGTATAGTGGGTCGATCGACTCATCACACTAAACGTGTTTTGAAAAAAAAATACTTTTATTTTTTAATTTTAAATTTTTTTTTATAGTATCGTAAGTATAGTCGAAAGCTCTGTTTTGTATCAAAAATTCAAGTCGATTTCTTAAATAGAAATCTCGTACGAGCGTTAACTGTATGCAGAGTCGCATAAAAGCTCGTTCGAGGTCTCGGTCAATATATGGTAAGACTCGGTTTTTATTAAAAAAAAAATAATTAAAAATCGCTTTTATATGCAAATTAAAATTCCAAACACTTTTTGCATACAACATTTTTCAGTAGGATTTCATTTAGCAAAGTTATGACACTTTGAATTTTTACGATAGCCTCCATTTTGCAAAAAAATTTTATATATTTTTTTTAAACATTACGTATAGGGGCTGCACGTTAGTTCTATGCGTTACTTAAAATTTTAATTTTAATCTTTGAAACCAAGCAGTTAAGAGCGTTAACTCTTCCGAAAGTCTCAAAATGGCTAGTATGGGGGTACGATCGAACTGACACATCTCTTGTTTTCAAGCAAAAATATATATTTTTTATATTTTATTCTGATGAACTTTAGGCTTCTGAACATTTCATGTATAGGGACTTTTTTGACCAAATATAACACTACTGAGTTATAAGTGATTGAATTTTAATACTTGTCGCCATTTTGCAAAAAATTGACAAAATGGATTTTGCTAACAAACATACACAGGATGCTTAAGAATTCTATACTGTCACAAAAATTGAAATTCAAATATTTATAAATAAGCTCACACTGACCTTAACTATATTGAAAATGTTATGAGCGTATGTATAGTGGGTCGATCGACTCATCACACTAAACGTGTTTTGAAAAAAAAATACTTTTATTTTTTAATTTTTAATTTTTTTTTATAGTATCGTAAGTATAGTCGAAAGCTCTGTTTTGTATCAAAAATTCAAGTCGATTTCTTAAATAGAAACCTCGTACGAGCGTTAACTGTATGCAGAGTCGCATAAAAGCTCGTTCGAGGTCTCGGTCAATATATGGTAAGACTCGGTTTTTATTAAAAAAAAAATAATTAAAAATTGCTTTTATATGCAAATTAAAATTCCAAACACTTTTTGAATTCGACATTTTTCAGTAGGATTTCATTTAGCAAAGTTATGACACTTTGAATTTTTACGATAGCCGCCATTTTGCAAAAAAATTTTATATATTTTTTTTAAACATTACGTATAGGGGCTGCACGTTAGTTCTATGCGTTACTTAAAATTTAAATTTTAATCTTCGAAACCAAGCAAATAGGAGCGTTTACTCTTCCGAAAGTCTCAAAATGGCTAGTATGGGGGTACGATCGAACTGACACATCTCTTGTTTTCAAGCAAAAATATATATTTTTTATATTTTATTCTGATTAACTTTAGGCTTCTGAACATTTCATGTATAGAGACTTTTTTGACGAAATTCAACACTACTGAGTTATAAGTGATTGAATTTTAATACTTGTCGCCATTTTGCAAAAAATTGACAAAATGGATTTTGCTAACAAACATACACAGGATGCTTAAGAATTCTATACTGTCACAAAAATTGAAATTCAAATATAAATAAATAAGCTCACACTGACCTTAACTATATTAAAAATCTTATGAGCGTATGTATAGTGGGTCGATCGACTCATCACACTAAACGTGTTTTGAAAAAAAAATACTTTTATTTTTTAATTTTTAATTTTTTTTTATAGTATCGTAAGTATAGTCGAAAGCTCTGTTTTGTATCAAAAATTCAAGTCGATTTATAAAATAGAAACCTCGTACGAGCGTTAACTGTATTCAGAGTCGCATAAAAGCTCGTTCGAGGTCTCGGTCAATATATGGTAAGACTCGGTTTTTATTAAAAAAAAAATAATTAAAAATTGCTTTTATATGCAAATTAAAATTCCAAACACTTTTTGCATACGACATTTTTCAGTAGGATTTCATTTAGCAAAGTTATGACACTTTGAATTTTTACGATAGCCGCCATTTTGCAAAAAAATTTTATATATTTTTTTTAAACATTACGTATAGGGGCTGCACGTTAGTTCTATGCGTTACTTAAAATTTAAATTTTAATCTTAGAAACCAAGCAGTTAAGAGCGTTAACTCTTCCGAAAGTCTCAAAATGGCTAGTATGGGGGTACGATCGAACTGACACATCTCTTGTTTTCAAGCAAAAATATATATTTTTTATATTTTATTCTGATGAACTTTAGGCTTCTGAACATTTCATGTATAGAGACTTTTTTGACGAAATTCAACACTACTAAGTTATAAGTGATTGAATTTTAATACTTGTCGCCATTTTGCAAAAAATTGACAAAATGGATTTTGCTAACAAACATACACAGGATGCTTAAGAATTCTATACTGTCACAAAAATTGAAATTCAAATATTAATAAATAAGCTTACACTGACCTTAACTATATTGAAAATCTTATGAGCGTATGTATAGTGGGTCGATCGACTCATCACACTAAACGTGTTTTGAAAAAAAAATACTTTTATTTTTTAATTTTAAATTTTTTTTTATAGTATCGTAAGTATAGTCGAAAGCTCTGTTTTGTATCAAAAATTCAAGTCGATTTCTTAAATAGAAATCTCGTACGAGCGTTAACTGTATGCAAAGTCGCATAAAAGCTCGTTCGAGGTCTCGGTCAATATATGGTAAGACTCGGTTTTTATTAAAAAAAAAATAATTAAAAATCGCTTTT